>NC_090384.1:73248130-73552714 GCF_036365525.1 Heterodontus francisci
CAGACCTCATTTGAATAATCCTCTCATGAGCCATAGTGTATGCTTCAGCTAGTCGCTGTGCACAGAACACAAACATACTGCATACATTGAGGTGAATCCTTATTTAGTCTGAGAGACTATCATGGTGGCTGGAAGTGGGTAAGTGTGAGATTGTTTCTTGCCTCCTTGGCCTGTCCCTCAATCTGCCTGGCCTCCAGTGCAAGGCTTGAACATCCAGTGCTGCTCAACTCCCCCCTCTGCATCCTCCTCTTTGGTGAAGGAACATCACTCAGTCACGTCATCAACATGCATGGCCTCTCACCTCTGCAGTGTCAGATTGTGCAGAGCACAGCAGACCACCACGATAGGTGAAACCCTCGCTGGGGCATACTGCAGGGCTCCATCGGATTGATCTAGGTAACAGAATCCCATCTTCAGCAGCCCAATGGCCTGCTTAATTGGCGCTCAAGTGGAGCTGTGGCAAGTTTTGTACCTCTCTTCTGCTGCAATGCAAAGTTTCCTTACAGGCGTTAGTAGCCATGTCTTCAATGGGCATCCTTTGTCCCTGAGAATCCATCCCTGAAGGTAAGTGGGGGGCCTGTAAAGCCGTGGCGCCTTGGACTGTCAAAGTATGTCGGTGTCGTGACTGCTTCCTGGGAAGCAGGGACTACCTGCAGGAAATGCTTTCGGTGGTCACAGACCAGTTGAACATTGATGGAATGGAGGCCCTTCCTGTGGATGAAGGTGTTGAGCCTTAGTGGCCACATGCATACAATCTATCATACCTTACACCTGAGGGAATCCAGCAATGGCCCTGAATCCACTGGCCCTCTCGGCCTGACTGTCAGGGTCGGTCCAGTAGTGTGCATAGTCACCAGCCCTCTTAACTGGGGAATTGGTGACCTCCTTGATGCAGCAGTGGGCTGCTGCCTGGGAGACCCCACAAATGTCCCTAGTGGATCCCTGGAAAGTTCCAGACGCGAACAAGTTTAGTACCACTGTGATTTTCAGGGCCACTGGCATAGGGTAACCACCAAATCCCATAGGTCACAACACGTCCTGCAACAGGATACATAAATCAGTGATGGCCCCCCAGGAGAGACATAGTCTTCACTGACAATGTCGCTCACATATTTGGAAGTAGCTGATTCAAGTCTGGTACATGTGGGCCCTTCTTGGCATGGCCAGTTGCTCCTACTCTCATTGGGGAACTTCATGGGCAGGCGCAGCTGCATTCTGATCCACCCTCCATCAAAGATGCCACATCATGCCATGGGGGTCCAAAAAGACAGAGTGTATGAGACCCATGCCAGGTGATTAGTGGGCCTCCAGAGCAGTGTCGATGCAGAGATAACCCTGCCTTGGCAGCTGTGCCTTTGCTATTTCTCCTGTGTCTCGCAGGTGTCGATTCAGGTTTTGAAAGATCAACTGGCTATTTCTCAAAAAAAAAGGGACACCACCTCTTCAACATTTCGAAGTCCATGCCATTAACGGGCACAAAGAGTTTCAAATTCTCACCGAGTACAATCCACTTACCTTCTTAGAAAAATTCAAAGTAAAACACGCCAAGAAAACAAAGGCAGCATCCAGAAGCTTGTTTCCAGCCAACCAGAAGGCATGTGCCCTGCTGTGAAATTTTGAATCTGCACTTTATACAGCAGTGAATTAGAAGTGATCCATCGTCTTCAACTGAACTTTCAACCGAGAGAAATCTACAAACACTTCAGGCCTGAAATCCACGAGAACTCCATTTCCAAGGTTTACCTGAACCTCCACTGAAACCTATTGCTTTCTCCACTTTCCTCCTCCATATGTCTCTTCTTTGTGTGTGTGTGTGTGTGTGTGTGCACAAGCAAATGCATGAGTGGATGCAGTTGTGACAATTTCAGGATAAGGCATATTATTTAACAAGCAATTGATTTTCTGTTTTAAGCCTACAAGAAAACCTGTCATGTCTGTTTATTTGAGAAATAAAATATCAAGGGGTTCAACACTAATAACAAAACACACTTGCTGTGGTCAGGTAGGAGTTGAACAGTGGGAACTACCCAAATCTCACCATGTGGCCATAACACCTGGCAGATTCCCTGATGATTCTCAGTGCCCACCCTTTCTGATAGCTGACCCTCACCCAACAATTTGGACACCAGATACAGCCACTTGAAACCAAGTGCCCCGGTTGTAGACCACCACCAGTACTCCCACATGAGAACCTGTTCAACCAGAACTTCTACCCAAGACCAAGCACCCACTCCTGCAGCCGCAGACCATCTGGGACTCTACTCAGCTGGCACTCCCACCCGAAACCACTACCCCCTTGCAGAGCGCACAGCACTGTAGGCCGATAATGGCCTCCGTTCCCCGCCTTCCCCTATGCAGTACTGGTCATGGCAGACTATCCGTCATGGCACTAAGGTCTCATCTTGGTGCCGCCAGCTTTCAACAGCCAGGAATCTGAAGGCACGGGAGAGCCGCCGTCATTCATTAATTCCAAGCTCTACATCGAAATGTGATGAATTAGATGCTAATGTATTATTAATTTGCATATGGTGATTGCGGTCCCATCGCCGAGCAGTGGGGTGGCCATCATGGTGCCTCGCTGCCACCGGGAGGACTGGGCCGGGCTCTGCCGGCATCCAGGTCCGTGGCAAGCCTCATGCAGAGCCAATTTCAGGTACTTCCCGCCCCCACCCACCATGGATCACAACGTGAAGGGTGCTTAAAATTCAGCCCAACATCTCGGTGTACAGGCCCATCAGCATTCTCCTGCATGCTGCCCCATCGAGGCCCTTATCTGAGTCCGCTGTAGGAGTACCTCACTCTCCCCCACTTAGAGTAACTAGCAAATTAGATTACAATTTAATATTTAGTTAGATCCACTACTTTCTGAAGCTATTCCTTCCCCATACATACTCATGCTACATATTTAGTGAAATACACCAGACTACCACAAGAAAGTACAGGATAAATTTAACCTAATCCACCCACTGGGTTTAGCTAAGACATCCATTGTACATCCTGCCCAATTTTACTCTCCAAAGGAGAAGAAACTCAGGTGACATGTTAAACCGGAGTCTGACCCAAGCATGCCTCCTTCCTGCTGGTTGGGTTAGGTTTAAATTATTCCCCATATGTTAGCAGTGTTGGCCTCTCTTTAAAAATAAATCTTACTGAATGATGCCTCTATCTACCTGACAACTGTGGAATTTTTCCTTTGAACCGTCTTGATCAGTTACAACTGTAAGCTTTCATTGTAATTGCGCACTTCAGGAGACACGCCTCCCTGCGAGTGGATCTCTAACAGAGCAAGACGACACCTTCTTCTGGCAAAGTAGGGATCCTGAACAACCAAGACAACAAAGAGTGGGCTTCGCCATCAGAAACCCCTTGCTCAGCATGATAGAGCCTCCCTCAAATGGCTCAGAACGCATACTGTCCATCCGACTGCTCACCGCCTACTGGTCCAGTACACCTACTCAGCATCTATGCTCCAACACTCTGCTCCCCACATGAAGCTAAAGACCAGTTCTACGAGGAACTCCATAATATCATTAGTAGCATCCCCAACACCAAACATCTGTTCCTGCCGGGGGACTTTAATGCCAGGGTTGGGGCCGACCATGACTCATGGCCCTCCTGCCTTGGACGCTATGGTGTTGGAAGGATGAATGAGAATGGACAGAGACTGCTTGAGTTGTGTACCTATCATAACCTCTGCATCACCAACTCGTTCTTTCACACTAAACCCTGTCATCAGGTTTCATGGAGGCACCCAAGATCACGTCATTGGCACCAGCTGGACCTCATCGTCACAAGGCGAGCCGCCTTAAACAGTGTTCAAATCACACGCAGCTTCCACAGTGCAGACTGCGACACCAACCACTCCCTGGTGTGCAGCAAGGTTAGACTCAGACCAAAGAAGTTGCATCATTCCAAGCAGAAGGGCCACCCGTGCATCAACACGAGCAGAATTTCTTATCCACAGCTGTTACATAAATTTCTAAATTCACTTGTAAAAGCCCTTCAAAACACTCCCACAGGGGATGCTGAGACTAAGTGGGCCCACATCAGAGATGCCATCCATGACTCAGCAATGATCACTGATGGCAAATGTGTGAAGAGAAATGCAGACTGGTTTCAATCTCATTTTGAAGTTCTAGAACCTGTCATAGCCGCTAAGCGCATTGCACTGTTGAACTACAAGAAAGCCCCCAGCGAGTTAACATCCGTAGCACTTAAAGCAGCCAGAAGCACTGCACAAAGAACAGCCAGGTGCTGCGCAAATGACGACTGGCAACACCTATGCAGTCTTATTCAGCTGGCCTCAGACACCGGAAACATCAGAGGCACGTATGATGGCATTAAGAGAGCTTTTGGGCCAACCTTCAAGAAGATCGCCCCCCTCAAATCTAAATCAGGGGACACAATCACTTACCAATGCAAGCAAATGGACCGCTGGGTTGAGCACTACCTGGAACTGTACTCCAGGGAGAATTCTTTCACTGAGACTGCCCTCAATGCAGCCCAGCTTCTACTAGTCATGGATGAGCTGGACGTACAGCCAACAAAATCGGAACTCAGTGATGCCATTGATTCTCTAGCCAGCGGAAAAGCCCCTGGGAAAGACGCATTACTCCTGAAATAATCAATATTGCCAAGCCTGCTATACTCTCAGCACTACATGAACTGCTATGCCTGTGCTGGGACGAGGGAGCAGTACCTCAGGACATGCGCGATACCAATATCATCACCCTCTATAAAAACAAAGGTGACCATGGTGACTGCAACAACTACCGTGGAATCTCCCTGCTCAGCATAGTGGGGAAAGTCTTTGCTCGAGTCGCTTTAAACAGGCTCCAGAAGCTGGCCGAGTGCGTATACCCTGAGGCACAGTGTGGCTTTCGTGCAGAGAGATCGACCATTGACATGCTGTTCTCCCTTCGTCAGATACAGGAGAAATGCCGCGAACAGCAGATGCCCCTCTTCGTTGCTTTCATTGATCTCACCAAAGCCTTTGACCTCGTAGCAGACGTGGTCTCTTCAGACTACTAGAAAAGATCGGATGTCCACCAAAGCTACTAAGTATCATCACCTCATTTCATGACAATATGAAAGGCACAATTCAGCAGAGCGGCACCTCATCAGACCCCTTTCCTATCCTGAGTGGTGTGAAACAGGGCTGTGTTCTCGCACCCACACTGTTAGGGATTTTCTTCTCCCTGCTTCTTTCACATGCGTTCAAGTCTTCAGAAGAAGGAATTTTCCTCCACACAAGATCGGGGGCAGGTTGTTCAACCTTGCCTGTCTAAGAGCGAAGACCAAAGTACGGAAAGTCCTCATCAAGGAACTCCTCTTTGCTGACGATGCTGCTTTAACATCTCACACTGAAGAGCGTCTGCAGAGTCTCATCGACAGGTTTGCGGCTGCCTGCAACGAATTTGGCCTAACCATCAGCCTCAAGAAAACAAACATCATGGGACAGGACATCAGAAATGTTTCATCCATCAATATCGGCGACCACGCTCTGGAAGTGGTTCAAGAGTTCACCTACCTAGGCTCAACTATCACCAGTAACCTGTCTCTCGATGCAGAAATCAACAAGCGCATGGGAAAGGCTTCCACTGCTATGTCCAGACTGGCTAAGAGGGTGTGGGAAAATGGCGCACTGACACGGAACACAAAAGTCCGAGTGTATCAAGCCTGTGTCCTCAGTACCTTGCTCTATGGCAGCGAGGCCTGGACAACGTTTGTCAGCCAAGAGCGACGTCTCAATTCATTCCATCTTCGCTGCCTCCGGAGAATCTTTGGCATCAGGTGGCAGGACCGTATCTCCAACACAGAAGTCCTTGAGGCGGCCAACATCCCCAGCTTATACACACTACTGAGTCAGCGGCGCTTGAGATGGCTTGGCCATGTGAGCCGCATGGAAGATGGCAGGATCCCCAAAGACACATTGTACAGCGAGCTCGCCACTGGTATCAGACCCACTGGCCGTCCATGTCTCCCCTTTAAAGACGTCTGCAAACGCGACATGAAATCCTGTGACATTGATGACAAGTCGTGGGAGTCAGTTGCCAGCGATCGCCAGAGCTGGCGGGCAGCCATAAAGGCGGGCTAAAGTGTGGTGAGTCGAAGAGACTTAGCAGTTGGCAGGAAAAAAGACAGAAGCGCAAGGAGAGAGCCAACTGTGTAACAGCCCCGACAAACAATTATTTTTGCAGCACCTGTGGAAGAGTCTGTCACTCAAATATTGGCCTTTATAGCCACTCCAGGCGTTGTTCCACAAACTACTGACCACCTCTAGGCGCTTACCCATTGTCTCTCGAGACAAGGAGGCCAAAGAAGAAGACTCTCAGACTTTAAAATCACAAAGCACAGGTTGCAAATGACAATAAGGTATTCACAGATCTTCCAAGCATTCTGTTGTGATTTGTCCCACATGAATTTTAAATATCAAAACCACAGTTTTAAATTCTTAAATGTATGCATTGTGACAGATAGTGGAGGTGTGAGCCTCATTAAAGCACTTTTGTGGGGGTTGCATTATTAGAGCTTTGAGACACACTTTTAGTGATACCCTTTGTCACCTGATAAAGATAAGGTATCATTAATTGAAAAAAAATTAGATACAGAGTATGAACACTGAGATGGCAGGCATCCACCAATCAGTTCTACTTCCATAAATCTACCCACTGCGGTCTTAATAAAAAGCCATGGGATCTGCCTTAATAAATGACTCACGTCTGTAATTTTCCTAGTACAATGTACCAAATATACTTTGACAGCTGGGAGTCATTCCCATTCCAGTGGATGTGCTTGTTCTTGGCAGATTCATAGCTGGATGCTTGGGTATAATCAATAATACAATGGAGAAATCAGCAGTTGGAAGGAAAAATCTCCTCTGTTCTCTGTTTCTCCTGTAGGTTGATGGGAAGCCAGTCCAGTGAGACATCTTCTTCAGCAAAGCAACAGTGACTTAAGAAATTACTTTGGACAATACTGACTGACTAAATGATGCACATAATTACTCTGAATGGTGCCTGAAAGTATTACTAGTATAGAACATGAGAATAGCTGTCACCCTCAATGCTAATGGTAGGGGAGAGTCAGTGCCAATTTGGCACTCCAAATTCACTTTGAAGTCATCACACAGGTCACATAACATTTGCTTTTTACATATGAAGCTCAGAGAATAATGGACCAATCAAAAAAAAAACCTAATGCTCTGCTGGTCAAAAAGGAAAGATGCTGTCTGTCCAGCAATTCTAATATAGTTTAATGAATAACTGTCAAGTTTAGAAAATTAATGCAGTAAAAAACAGAATATGTGCCATGCTCTACTTTGGAATGGAACAAAGACTTTTTTCAACTCTGAGTGTGAGTTGAGTAGGTAGGGAGCTCAAAGCAAGCATCAAATCATCCCAACCTTGGGAGGGAGAGTTTAACTCCATCTGTATAAGCCCAGTGAAGTTTTCCTGAAACCAGTGAAAAGAGTCAACTGGCTGGTGGATGGAAGTAGAATATTGGGAAGCAGGAGGCTACCACGTAAAAATCAAAGGAATGATCCCTGGCAATCAGGTAAGTCTCTAGGGGGGGGGTTTCTACCAGGCAGGCAAGGAAAAGGTTGTCCCTACGTAGACATAAGCAACTTTTAGACTTTTTTGTGAGTGGGATTTCAATCTGATCAGGAATATCTAATCATATGCAAAGCACAAAATGAATAAAAAACAAAACTGAACTGGTACACAAATAATCCACAAACTACAGATCACAGCACAAACAGTGCATGTTATGATATAACTTTAACAGCGTAAGTACTCCACACAGCATCACAGGAAGTGATGCCATTCAGCACGTGATCAATTGGTTGGAGTTAAGCACAACACCTAGTCACATGTGTATTATAGAGCTCTGTTGTAAATGCGTTACTCTACAAATAAAGAACCCACAGTTTTATAACCAAACAACCCAAGATTATTTGGTACCTTATTGCTACATCAAAGCAATAGTGCAACAGTGCATAAAATACAGACCACAGCACAGCCTGTGCAAAAACTACATTACACAGCACAAACAGTACATTAACTAAATACAGATTACAGTGGAAACTGTGCATAAACTACAGACCATGGCACAAAAAGCGCATTAAGCACAGATTGAAGCACAAACAGTGTACTGACTGCAGATTACAGCACAGGATCCATGGCGATATCCTGGAAAACATGGACGTTATTCTATATCTCGGGAGACTTCTCTCAACGAAGGCAGACAGAGAAGATGAAATCGACCACCGGCTTCAACGTGTCAGCTCTGCCTTTGGCCAACTGATGAAGAGAGTATTCAAGGAGCAGGGCCTCAAACCTAGGACTAAGATCATGGTGTACTGGCCAGTCTACCTCTTTTTCTTTCCTAAATAGATACTTTTTTATTCTTCCATCTGACTTATATTTTAGAGAAAGGAAAAGAATTAATTCATGTGCCAAGTACGGATAGTTTTGCTTGTTCCACCATGACAGAAGAATATCTCTTTTCGCCACCATAGTAGCATTGTAAATAATGTTCTTTAGTGTAAAACTGCAAAAAATAGCACACAGAGGAAATCTATCCCTGTGAAAGGGGCGACAGAATGGATTGCTCTCTGACTAGTCAGATTCACATTTATTCAAAACCTTTGGATTATAGTTTCCACAGATGAATCACAACCAGATTGGACTCACAATTCGTGTTAACAGATGGACTAGTGGGTGGCACAGTGGCGCAGTGGTTAGCACCGCAGCCTCATAGCTCCAGCGACCTGGGTTTGGTTCTGGGTACTGCCTGTGCAGTGTTTGCAAGTTTGTAAAAGAAAAAAGAACTAAAAATAAAAGTAAAATGGGGGCCCCGTCATGCTCTGAAATTATTGAACTCAGTGTTCAGTCCTGTAGTGTGGACTGTAGTGGCCTAATTGGTAAATGAGGTGCTGTTCCTCGAGCTTGTGTTGACATTCACTGGAACACTGCAGCAATCCCAGGACAGAGATATAAGCATCAGAGCAGGGGGAAGTGTTGAAATGGCAAGCAACCGGAAGCTCGGGGTCATGTTTTTGGACTGAACGGAGGTGTTCTGCAGAGTGGTCACCCAGTCTGCGGTTGGTCTCCCCAATGTAGAAGAGACCACATTGTGAGCAGCGAATACAATATACTACATTGAAATAAGTACAAGTAAATCGCTGCTTCACCTGAAAGGAGTGTTTGGGGCCTGGGATAGTGAGGAGAAAGGAGGTAAATGGACAGGTATTACACCTCCTGCGATTGCAGGGGAAGGTGCTGTGGGAAAGGGACGAGGTGGTGGGGGTAATGGACGAGTAGACCAGGGTGTCACGGAGTGAACGATCCCTTCGGAATGCTGATAGGGGAAGGGAAGGGAAGATGCATTTGGTAGTGACATCATGCTGGAGGTGGCGGAAATGGCAGAGGATGATCCTTTGGATATGGAGGCTGATGGAGTGGAAAATGAGGACAAGGGGAACCCTGTCGTGATTCTGGGAGGGAGGGGAAGGGGTGAGGGTAGAGGTGCGGGAAATGGGCCGAACATGGTTGAGGGCCCTGTCAACCACAGTGGGGGTGGAATCCTCGGTTGAGGAAAAAGGATGGTCATATCAAAAGCACCGTCATAGAACCACTTTACTTTTATTTTTAGTTCTTTTTTCTTTTTTTTGTGTTTATTTTATTTTATTTTATCTTAGTTTGTTCAGTTTGCCTACCCACTTTTTTTTCATGTTTGTACTTGCGGCTGTTCAGTTTTCAGTCCATTAGCACCCTATCTGTGCGAATGCTTTGTCTTTCAACACACTATTAACATATTGTTTGCCTTTGCTCCATGACCTTCTGGTCGGTTGTTCTCTGGGACCTTGTCCTATCTACACCTTCTCCTTTGTTATCTCTTGCCCCACCCCTGCTTTACTTGCTTAAAACCTTTCACATTTCATATATTTGCCAGTTCTGAAGAAGGGCCGCTGACCTGAAACGTTAACTCTGCTTCTCTCTCCACAGATGCTGCCAGACCTGCTGAGTATTTCCAGCATTTCTTGTTTTTATTCCTGTCCCTCTCTTTATTTCAGCTGTGCAAAATATCTTCCACAAGGGAGAGAGGGCCAGCCCCTCTGAAGATGTACTGAAACTCATTATGACCCTAATGAGCCAGGTCAGATACTGGCACAACCTGTACTTTAGAGGTGTTAAATCACTAACCAAAAGCCCAAAAGCATGCAGGAGCTAGAAAAGAGAGGTAGAATGCCCCAGATGCCAGCTCTGTGGAGGCAAGAACACAAACTACCTGTGCAGTAGAGGACTCAGGGGCCAATCTACCAAAGAACGTAGATGGGCATACACCAGAAAATGTGAGTCAATACTATGGTACCTTGCACTGTAGGGAAGCCCCTGTAATGCATGCAATGCCTCGTGCTCTCTTGCTTTGCTTTGCTCTGTCCATGTGGAATGAAATGGAGGTGTACCTCCTTACGTAGAGATCCTTCGTGATCTCCCTGGTACAACAGTGGAATACAAACTGGGTGATGTTACTGATGTCACCTGCTACAGTCTGGAAGTCTGTGGTATTAAAGTTAACAGCTACACATGGTGTTGCCCACGGCTCGAGTTGCGGCTTGAGCTGGTCAGTCACTTGGTGATAGCTTCCTTTGTGAAGCGGAGGCACCTGAGGCATTGCTCCTCCGAGAAGTTCATATAGGAGAAGATAATGAAAATTGCTAAGTATATGGTCTCCTGCGCAGCACTTCCTCTCCCCTTCCCTTCGAGCTCTCCTGCTCTATCCTACTTTCCTTGCTGCTTCCTCTCCTGCTCCAACCCCAAAGACAGCCCTCCCAGATCACTCATGACTGCAGTGAAACTGTTTAGAAGGTAGCAAAATATTCTTCTTGACAATCAGATTCAATTTTCCACAGTAAGAAACCAGACCAAAAAAATTATCAGAAGTTAACCAGCAGCTGCAAATGACAAAGCTGCAACAAACCTGCATGTAATGGATGAGTCTTGCTAAAGGGTCCTCCTGCCTGTTAGCCTCACGAGTTGCTAAGCGAGTTCATCATATGGCGAGTCAGATGCTGGGGCAGCCCAATATCACGAAAGCCTGAGTCATTTTTCTGAGACCCAGAGTGATTGAACTAGTTTTGGCGTGCGCCCTGAATGACCACAAAGCAATATGACGGACGGTGCATTTTCGGCGCATGATGTGTGTGCATGCCTGTCTGTCATTGGTAAAGCTTAGGCATCTGTTTTGAACCTGAGAAAGATCAAATTTTAGGCCATAATATCAGAAAGTCTAAATTTTACAAATGAGGAATGAACAGTAGATGAATACACACTGAGTTTCACCCAGAACATTGTACGTAAATCAGCAATTAGTTTACTGTGAGCAGGAAGCAAGCAGTGAATCAGGCTACTGATCACAGTGCTATGATAAACAAATTGGATGTACCTCAACCCATTCTTGTAGCAACTGAGTATATAGCACTCGTCATTGTGGCAGCTGGCTGCAGTGCCTGAGACACGCATGAGTCATGTAATTAAAGTGTTCTTGTTTGGAACGTATAGCCCTTGACTTTTTGATTATATAAAGAAGCAAGACATAACACAACAAGAGCTGCTACAACAATGCTTTTTTAAACTTTACTGTAATAAAACTTTCCTTAAAGCAGAAAGATTTACTATAATAGTAAAGGGCAAGTCCTTATTTTTCCTTCATGATGGCTAATAGATTTGAATGTTTGGAATGAATCATAGAATTGTAGAATGATATTGCACAGCAGGAGGCCATTCGGCCCATCGTGCCTTTCTGGCTCTTTGTTAGAGCTATCCATTTAGTCCCACTCCCCTGCTCTTTTGCCATAGCCCTGCAATTTTTTTTTTCTTTTCAAATATTTATCCAATTCCTAATTGAAAGTTACTATTGAAGCTGCTTCCACCATCCTTTCATGCTATGCATTCCAAATCACAGCAACTCGCCATGTAAAACATTTTTCCTCATCTTGCCTGTCAGGGTCTTTCCAGGTCTATTTTTTTAATTTGAAGTATAGCCTCTATAAATGTATTTTCACTAGTATTCTCAGCGCGAACTGGATTGCCTGCCAATAAAATGTGTGTTTTACAAAATTCCAAAACTTTCTTTGCCCAGTACCATCCATATGCTTAAGTGTAATGTATTAGTCAGTATGGTGCAGGAAATTCAGCATGTACTTTGAGGTACTGTGAGATACATGTGATTTATTTTATAATTGTTCAGTTATTTTTCAGCTTACTGCCATCATCAGTAACTATCGCCAATAAAAATAGTCAGGAGGAATGCAGCATCATCACATGTTAGAGCACCAATATGAGACATCAATCGTGCATGCTGCTATTTTCCTAATCTCAGCCATATTGCTGTGGGGAGACAACAAGCAGAAATAAAATGAACAGAGGGCATCTCAGAGTTGTTGCTGAGCATCCTGTATTGGCAGGGAGAGCAGAGCAATGAAGACTTTGAAGGCTACTTGAGTTTAGGTCAGTGAGACACGGATATAAGGAGAAAGCGAAAAGGAAAAAAAAGATTTCTAAGAGAAATTCACACAATTATCATTATCTGCCTTTTTTATGTTAGCCATTTTTCTTGGAGTGTTTTTGTTACAGCAAAGACTGCTGATGATACTGATGGGAATTCTGATTTAGGGGAGTTACAAAGGCTCAACAGATAAAAATAAAATCATCCTTTTGCATCATGCATTCTCCACACATCTCAGGAGCCTTCTCCTTGTTCGATTGGTCTTGGTGAGTCATCTGCAGACAATTGCTGAACATATTGTCATAAGGCGCATTATTGACTTTTTGCCTTCTATAAAAGGCAGGCAGTGTGTTTGAACATCAGTTTGTTTTCTACCTAGCTCCAGCAATGTTTGAATTACCTAAGCTTCTAGACCTGATCACATTATAGGTACGATTGATTCATCATTTTAGGTACTCATCAGATCAGTTCTGATGAAATAAATTCAGAAATTTCTGGAAATACTCAGCAGGTCTGGCAGCATCTGCAGAGAGAGAAATGGAGTTAATGTTTCAGGTTGATGACCCTTCATTAACCTGAAAAATTAACGTTGTGTCTCTCTCCAGAGATACTGCGTGGCCTGCTGAGTATTTCCAGCATTTTCTTTTCATATGCCAGTATTTTGATTTTGCACCGGATCATTCTGTCTTTTTGAACAGTAAAAATAATAGGCAAAATAAAATAATGGAACAATTTCAAAATTATGTTTGAATCCCTCCAATCAGGTTTCTGACCCGTCACAATACGGAAACGGCTCTTATCAAAGTCACAAATGACCATCCTATGTGACTGTGACAAATGTAAACTATTCCTCCTTGTCCTTCTTCACCTGTCTGCAGTCTTAGCACAGTTGTCCACACAATCCTTATCCAAAGCCTCTCCAGCATGTGTGAAACTGCACTCACCTGGTTTCATTCTTATTTATTTAATCATTGCCAGAGAATCAGCATCAATGGCTTCTCTTCCTGCTTCCGCACAGTAATCTCACGGAGCAGGTTGGGGATCAACCTGAGGTCATCCTATCAACTCAGGTCCCACTTCCCCTTTCTGACAGGACTTAGAACATGATTCTGCATGCTCATTGGCTTATTCAGTGATCTTCTTCATGGATTCTGTCATGGACGGGTGACTTCAAGATATTGGAAATGACAGCATCAGATGTCTGAGTCTTGGAAACCGTTGGGGGAGGTTATGCTCTCCAATTTATATCTCAGCAGTTCATTTTCAAGGTGAACACTCCTAAGATCTTGAAATTCCAGCATATGTTTCTCTGATTCAATTTCACAGAATAAGCTATTGATATGAAATTTCGCCATTAACCTTTCTCCAACACCAAAACATTTTCAAGATGCCTACCAGTGGATGTGACACATCTCAGCCACTGTGAACATGCCCTGGATACTTAATTGCACAGATTTACCTAGAATGTATCACACAGCAATAGGCCGTTTGGCTTAACAGGGTTATACAGTTGTTTCTGCTCCATGTGAGCCTCCTCCTACCTCTCTTCAACTAAACCTATCAGCATTACCTTCTATTCCTTTGTCCCTCATCTGCTTATCTAGATTTCCCTTAAATGCATCTGTCATTTGCTTCAACTACTCCTCATAGTAGCGAGTTCCACATTCTAGCAACTCTCTGGGTGAAGAGGTTGCTCCTGAATTCCATATTCGATTTATTAATAAATATCTTACATTTGTGGCCTCTCCTTTTGGACTCCTCACAAGTGGAAACATCTTCCCTACACCTACCCTATCAGATCCTTTCATAATCTTAAAGACCTTTATCAGGCCACTCCTTTGCCTTCTCTTTTCTAGGGAATAGAACCTCAGTCTGTCAATCTGTCCTGATAGGTACGACCCCTTAGATCTAATATTGTCCTTGTAAATCTTTTTTGCACCGTCTCCAGTGACCCTCTATTTGTCTAATAATATTGACCAGAAATATGCACAGTACTCCGAGTAGGGTTTAACTCAATTACTGTACAGGTTTAATATAAATTCCATGCATTTTAATTCTATGCCTCTAAAAATGAACCTCATTGCTTTTTTAATGGCCTTATTAACCTGTGCTGCTACTTTTAGTGAATTGCATATCTGTTGCCCTATATCCCCTTCCTCTTCTGCCCCATTTAGACTGTTAGGTTAAAAATGTAACTTAGGGACCCTTTTGCATAGGGGGAGGCCTGAAATACATTGGGAACCTGAAGGATAGTGCAGCGGGCTTTGCCATGCCCTTTAACTCAGCCACGGCATTAGCTTCCCACTTCTGGGTTTCCCAACCAATCAGAGTATATTGGCATGATCATGATCCACACCTGACTGTTAAAGCTTCAATATTGAGAGTGACCTCAGCAGAGTTCACAATTGATCCCTTCTGTAATTGTCAGGATAGAGAAAGGAATATTAGTAATGGAGACTCAGGGCTGGATTTTGTGCAAGAGGTGGGGCTCCTGGCACAAGCCGAAAAGGCAGGGGGAGCCCCGTCTCTGCATTTTTCGGCCCACCCGAGTGTGATCCTCCAGTCTTTTGGGATCAAAGTTTAGGAAACGGGATCCTTGTCCCTGTAAAGATGTTGTAGGGACAGGGATCCCGCCTCCAAGAGCTGCCAGCCAATCAGATGGCTGGCAGCTCAGGAATATCAGCAGTGCCACAGGGAGCAGTGGCCACAGCCGTTACTGCAGAGGCCATGGACCCAGGCCCATAGTGGAACCCTGGAATGCAGGTAGATGAGGCAGGGTCACTGGGGCCAGTCCAGAATGTTGTATGATCGCTCTAAGAGTGATGACCCTTAAGAACTCAATATGCTAATGAGCTAATAATCAGGATGTAGTCATGTGACTAGATGCCATAGTCTCTCTGCACTGGAACACCCAAAACAAAGGTTCTCTAAATAGTTTACTCTTTATTGTATATACTAGTTTAACTGTTAATAAACCTCTTTAGATCTTCAAGCAAATGGAATCCACGTAACTCATTGGGTTTCTTAAGATAACACAAAGAAACTCATGATATGGTGTCAGCGGTGGTGAAAAGATATGATATAAGCTTGAAGATCATGGGTAAAACAGCTGTGAAAGCAACCCTTCATACAGTCAAAAGAAAGAAAGTTCAAAAGAAATACTGGCCCAAGCAGTGGAAAGAAGGAAAAAACTTACCTCCAGCTGTGGGAAACAGAGCACTGAATAACAGGATGCAAATAAATTCCTGTGGTTGGGTGAGTCATTGTGCTAATGATTGAGGAATCCTGTTTTTTTTAAAAAAAAAAGCTCTGAAGTGCTTAAAAAATGATTTTTTAAAGGCTCTGTGGGAGAGAGAAAAAAAATTGGGAAAACTCAATTCCTCTCTCAGGCTAATCGAAGTTGGCACCGTTACAGGAGCCATCATGAAGAAAATGCAAGGGAAACCCTGAACACATTCACGTAACCGAAGCTGAAAAAAAATCATGAAACCAGTCATGAAGAAGATAAAGTCTAGTTTAAAAAAAAGCAAAGGAGAAAACCCTTGAACTGCCTATTGAACAGCTGTATAAACCTACAAAGTGCTGAAATAGAAAAACGGAGAACACTGTCAAGCACCTGTTACACTCCATCAAAGTAGTTAGCTTAGAAAAAAATAATTTCTGAAAAGGGGAACAGCACAGAGTTAATAGAACAAGTTTTTAAACAAGTTTTAAGCTACAAATAGAAAATTCATAATCAGTACAGTGCTGAAGACACACACAGAGCTGAACAAAGTTAAATATAGAGCAGAAAGCAAAAGAGCAGAAGAAGGATGGATATCAAATTTCCCAACATGAACTGAAAAGCCATTGATATCCTATCCGCGTTCAAACTTTTTAAACAACGAATGCAGTTATGCTTCATAGACCAAGCAGTTACAGATCTAAAGAAGCAGGCTGTGAAAATACTGATAGCAGTTGGAAATGAGGGCTTATACAGAATCAATATCTCTGGTTTATTTGAAGAGGACCAGAAAGATCCAATAAAGATTTGGAAAGTGCTAGAATATCAGCTTTGTATTTTAGAATTCATCGCCTGGGATTTATGTCCTACAGGCAACAGCCACAGGAATCAATAGAACAATTCATCAGTAGATGCTGTAGTAAGGGCAATAAATGTGACTTTTCAGAAACTGAGCTGTCAGAGTGAATAATGGAGCTGGTGATTGTCTCAACACCTATTGAAGCATTTCAAAAAGACCTTTTGGGGGAAAAAAAAGGTCACAGCATTGATGCACTGCTAGAAGATGGCAAGAAATACAAAGCCACTGTAGCAGGACAAGAGCATCTGTAAGCACCAGGTACAGCTGGCAATATCGGCATGGTAACCAGGTCACAAAAAGCAAGCAAGCTGCGTGGTAAGTGCGATTTGCCACACTCATTGCGAAGTTGTCCTGTATTTCAAGATCTGTGCAAGGCTTGCAGTGCAAAAGGGCACTGGGCCTGCCTATGCAAGAAATCTGGCTCCAAAGATGCAGCCAGAAGTCACAATAAGACACAAACAAACAGAACGCACAGCAACTTGGTAACAGCAGCAAGGAGCATGACAGAGACCTGAGACAAGACTCAGAGTAGAGCAATTCTCAGCCAGAAGACGAGCAGGCATTTCACATTGTGACCTGACACATTGCGTTGATGAAGTCAAACAACTGGAAGCTTTTGCTACTATTAATATCATGTGCCCAAAGAGAGTTGGCAAACACACACTCAGGCTAACGTTGACATGGGAGTTAGTACAAATATCCTACTAGTCCGAATCCTGAAGGATATGTGCCTGGGTCTTTGGAAATTAATGATACAACTGACAATTGCAAAGTTAACTGCATACAATGGGTCACCCGGTCACCCATCCCTTGCAGTGACACACTAACAATGTAATGCAACTATGGCATGGAAACCACCAATATTTTAACTTGTAGACATGAGCGGACCAGCAGTGGCAGGACTACCAGCGTGTAAGGACCTCAACATCATGACTATCCACAAGATCACCAAGGTATCCATTACAGTAGAAGAGACCAAGGGTTTGAGTCAGTCCAGGACTTACAACAAATGGACAAGTTCGACGCCATAGGAGATTTCAAAGGCAATGCCGTACTGCATCTCAGCGAGGATGCAATTCCATGAATCGACCCTTCCAGAGAGTGCAGCGTGCACACACACGAAAAGCTTATATGCGAGTTGGATGACATGGAACGCAATGGCATCATCCGTCGCATGCATCATAACACAGATTAATGCAGCTCAATTATGTGCATACTAAAGAAGGATGGAGCAATCTGGGTATGTCTAGATGCGAGGCGTCTAAACCTCTCCCTAAAGAGATGCCCCCACAAGATTCCAACACTAGAGGAATTGAATCCCAAGTTCACAGGAGCCAAATTCTTCTCCACGTTCGATGCTAAATATGGATATTGGTCAGTGCACCTAGCTAAGGAATCTCAGGAAGTCACCACCTTCAGAACACCATTTGGAAGATATTGCTTCCAGAGACTACCCTTCAGCTTATCTGTCAGTCATGATCTGTTTCAGCAGCATATGGACAGAATTATAGAAAATGTGCCTGGATGTATATGCATTGCTGATGATATTGCAGTAATGGGCAAAACCAAAGAGCTTGATTGTATCTTCTATTACTGGTGGCAGTAGCCCTGCAGTACTATGATTTGATGAAGAAGACAATCCCGGAAATTGACGCCTCACAGAAAGGGCTAGGAGCATGCATCCTGCAGGATGACAAACCAATTGTATTCAGATCCAAAGGTTTATCGTCAGCACAATCCAATTACTTAAACATAGAGCGTGAAACGCTTACTTTGGTATTTGGAATCACAAGGTTCCACACCTACCCGTTCGGTAAGCAGTTCACTGTGGAAACCGACCACAAACCATTGGAGATGATCTGGCGCAAACCATTGACAAGCGCACCACCTGGACGACAGCGACTGTTAGTGAAAGTACAAGGGTACAACTTCGACGTCTGCTACAAACTGGGTACCAAAATGGTCACCTCGGATATGCTGAGAAGATTGCCTAACCCAAACAAGAATGAAGAAGTCCCACTGGATCTACAAGTAGACGGGCATGGACATCGAGGTGGAAGATGTACTCAAAATCAATTTATTGCATTTTGGTCAGCACAAATGTGACCAACTACAATCGGAAACAGCCAATGACACACAGCTGAAGGCACTATGGAAAGTCATCATAGAAGGATGGCAGAATATGATAAAAGAGGTGCCATGAACGCTCAGATGCTTTTTGCCTTATAGAGCTAATCTTGGTATCTTGAGGGGCGTAACCCTCAAAGGAAAACAAGTGAGTGTGCCTAAAGCTCTTCCACAGGACATCTTGTCACAACTTCACCAAGGCCATATGGGTATAGAGTGAACAAGACAACTGGCGTGAGACACTGTTTATTGGCCAGGGATTAATGGTGACATTGAAAGTTTAGTAAGGATGTGCGAGGCATGCCAGAACCACCAGCCACAACAATGTAAAGAACCTCTACATCCTCATGAGATTCCGTTAGTCTGTTGATCCAAAATCGACACTGATCTATTTACCATGAATGGAGACGACTTTATCTTAGTTACCAATTATTTCTCCAAATTTCCAATTATCAGACAGGTAAAAGCCACCTCAAGCATGATTGTGGCAGACACATTGAGTGCCATATTCAGTCTGTTTGGTGCACCTGAAGAAATTATTTCTGCCAATGGGCCACAGTATAAGGGCAGACCTTTCAGGGATAAATGTGCCAAATGGGGCATAAACCATATGATGTCATCACCACATTATCCTAGATCTAAGCATCTTGCCAAGCGAATGGTTCGCACAGTTAAATCGCTTATCCTGAAGTGTAGGACAGCGCAACAAGATTTTTGTGTTGCCATGTTACACCTCAGATCTATACCTATGGATATGGGATAACAGTCACCAGCAGAGATCATGTTTGGCAGACAGGTGAGAATGTTTCTGCCAAGCCATTGTCTGTCCAATTTCTCCGAGATGCAGGAGACACTGCTCAAAAAACAAGGGAGAATGAAGATGGTGCATGACTGACATACAGGGGCGGAACTACATGACTGACATGCAGGGGCAGAACTATCTCAACTGCACGTAGGACAAAATGTCAGGGTCATACGCACCACAATGAGATCATGGTTACCCACAGATGTATTCAAAGTATGCAGTGAGCCTAGGTCCTATGAGGTTACAACATCTAACGGAACTGTGTTGAGAAGGAACCGAAGCCAATTAAGAGACGTGTGATACTCCAATTGTGCACAGCGGACTCGAAAGAATACACTCTGATAATGAGGGTATGATGGAACAGCAGGACAACAACCAACACATATGCATGCCAAGAACTGCCAAGCATGAAATCCACATCCCCAAAAGGTTAAACCAGAACAAGAACTGGAAGAGTTGTCAAACTACTAAAATGCTATATGGACTCTTATGCTTCTGCACTTGTAAATTTCACAATCCCTATCCTTATACTTGTAAGTTTTATAATCTCTATCCCTGCATAACTAATTTTGATATTGTACAATTTTGTGTGTTTTTCCTTGAAGCGTACGAGACTTATGTTTGGAAAGAAAGGGGATGTTGTTTTAAGAGTGATGTCCCTTTAAGAACTCAGTATGCTGATGAGCTAAGTACCAGGATGTAGTGAAATGACTGGAAGCCATAGTCTCTCTGCTCTGGAACAGCCTAAACAAAGGTTCTGTATCTAGTTTTCTCTGTATATACTAGTTTAACTGTTAATAAACCCTCTCGAGATCTTCAAGGAACTGGAGCCCACATAATTCATTGTGATGCTTAAGATAACACAAAGAAACCCATGACACAGAAGGCCCCGGCAAGGGGGTGGTGGGAGATGCTCGTTCGGTCCGGGGGGAGAGGTGTACAGTTGTTTCCGGGGGGGACCTTCGTGGGCCAGAAATTACCCACAAAGGAGGGACACACACACACACACACATCCCCATCCCCAAGCCCACAGGGAGGATGCCTCATTTTATAAGGTGTTCTCCCTGTGCGGCGGAGGCCCCCTACCCCACCACTGGTAAGATCCCAGGGGCGATGAGAAGAGACCCTTATTTGGCTGTTAATAGGCCAATTAAGGCACTCAATTGGCCTCTGACCAGGAAGGCCATCATCGGCCTATCCCACTCCGGGACGATCAGAACCGGGAATTCCGGTGTCAGGGTCGGTGGCAGGTGGTTCCACTAAGTTTCTCCATGCACCCCTGCCATGAAACCCACCTTCTGGAGGTGCACAAGATCTGGTCCTGAATGTGGGAAGGATGCCCCATGGTTCTCAGAGTCATCCCTGGAGGTATTGCTAAGGGCAGGCAGATAAATTTTATTTCTGGCGGAAAGGAGGAAGAAGCCAGCATCTGAGAGTAAGCAGGTATGGCTGGAAGTCGCAGAGGAGATCAGCAGCAGGAATGTGGTTCCGCACTTACGGATACAGGCTGACAAAGATTCATTGACCTCATCAGGTTGGGATAGGTGAGCGACATGCCACATTCAAGTGCTGAGCCCCTCACCCTGACATTCACCAGTATTCTCTCACACAGCACTCCTCAGACCAACACACCTTGCTGCTCTACTATAAAAGCAAAATACTGCGGATGCTGGAAATCTGAAATAAAAACAAGAAATGCTGGATATACTTTGCACTGGAGTGCTGACTTGGGTTGCATTAGAGTGCTACAGTGGAAGTTTGGTAACTGAGGATAATTAAGGGTTAATTTTATCTTAAATCTAATCTGTCTTTTATTTAGCAGATTAATTTAACAGTTGCTGTTAGGGTTGGAGAAGGTAAGTTTTAGACCAGCTTTAAACAGGGTTCACTCAGGCTCTGCTTGCAGCTGCACCTTGTTAATTAGAGAATTGGCTGAAACCAGTTTTCAGGGGCGAGAGTCAGTAAAAAAGTGAGCTATCCTACAGTGCTGACTTGGGTTGCATTAGAGTGTTATAGTGGAAGTTTGGTAACTGAGCAAGTTTGGTGAGGAGCTCCTTTCATTTCCTACCTGTCCTCAGAGTGAGGGGAGCCGAGAGCTTCCAAAGAGCACAGCTGACTGGGAGAAGACTCGGAGGGCGGAGTTCTGAACGGGTAAGTATAAAAAAATTACCTCTGGTAAAAAAAACTGAAAGTGCTGTCACAGGAAAGCTGTGACCTGATTGGCTGGTAGGGAATTTTTACTGAATTTGAAAATAAAACATTGATAAAAATTGATTAAAACCCGAATTAACTAATTAATAAGTAGAGTAACTAAACCAGAGGGAGGAGATTACTGTATTTAGTTAGCATTTAATATTTATAGTAGGAATCTGGCACTAGGGACCATATAGTTAATGATAACAATTTTGTAAGGATTTAATAAGTATTTATTTTAAAATTAATTTATTAATTAGTGCTAGAAATGACAGTTAAAGGGGTGAAGTGCTTCACCTGTGAGATGTGGGAGGTCCGTGACGCTTCCAGCATTCCGGACGACTACATCTGCAGGAAGTGTACCCAGTTGCAGCTCCTCACAGACTGCATGGATCGGTTGGAGCGGCAACTGGATGCACTTAGGAGCATGCAGGTGGCAGAAAGCGTCATAGACAGGAGTTTTAGAGAAGTGGTTACACCCAAGGTGCAGGCAGATAGATGGGTGACCGCTAGAAGGGGCAGGCAGTCAGTGCAGGAATCCCCTGTGGCTATCCCCCTCTCTAACAAGTATACTGTTTTGGATACTGTTGGGGGGGATGGCCTATCAGGGGAAAACAGCAGCAGCCAGAGCAGTGGCACCACGGCTGGCACTGCTGTTCAGCAGGGAGGGACAAGTGCAGAAGAGCAATAGTTATAGGGGACTCTATAGTCAGGGGCACAGATAGGTGCTTCTGTGGACGTGAAAGAGACTCCAGGATGGTATGTTGCCTCCCTGGTGCCAGGGTCAAGGATGTCTCTGAACGGACATGGGGCATTCTGAAGGGGGAGGGTGAACAGCCAGAGGTTGTGGTACACATCGGTACCAACGACATAGGCAGGAAGAGTGATGAGGTTCTGCAGGGGGAGTTTAGGGAGTTAGGTAGAAAGTTAAAAGACAGGACCTCTAGGGTTGTAATCTCGGGATTACTCCCTGTGCCACGTGCCAGTGAGGCTAGAAATAGGAAGATCGTGCAGCTCAACACGTGGCTGAACAGCTGGTGTAGAAGGGAGGATTTCAGATATCTGGACCATTGGTATCTCTTCAGGGACAGATGGGACCTGTACAAGAAGAACGGGTTGCATCTAAACTGGAGGGGCACAAATATCCTGGCTGCGAGGTTTGCTAGTGTCACTCGGGATGGTTTAAACTAGTGTGGCAGGGGGGTGGGAACCAGAGCAGTAGGTCAGCAAGTGAAATAAATGAGGGGGAACTAGTAAATAAGGCCAGTAAGACTAAGAGGAAGAGCAGGCAGGGAGATGTTGCGGAGCACAGCGGGACTGGTGGTCTGAAGTGCATTTGTTTCAATGCGAGAAGTATAACATGTAAGGCAGATGAACTTAGAGCTTGGATTAGTACTTGGAACGATGATGTTGTTGCTATAACAGAGACTTGGTTGAGGGAAGGACAGGATTGGCAGCTAAATGTTCCGGGATTTAGAAGCTTCAGGCGGGATAGAGGGGGATGTAAAAGGGGTGGGGAAGTTGCATTACTGGTTAAGGAGAATATCACAGCTGTATTGCGGGAGGACACCTCGGAAGGGTCATGCAGTGAGGCAATATGGGTGGAGCTCAGGAAGAGGAAGGGTGCAGTCACGATGTTGGGGGTTTTCTACAGGCCTCCCAACATCCAGTGGGAGGTACAGGAACAGATAGGTAGACAGATTTTGGAAAGATGTAAAGGTAAAAGGGTTGTATTGGTGGGTAATTTTAACTTCCCTGATTTTGACTGGGACTTACTTAGTGCTAGGGGCTTGGATGGGGCTGAATTTGTAAGGAGCATCCAGGAGGGCTTCTTGAAACAATATGTAGATAGTCCAACTAGGGATGGGGCCATACTGGACCTGGTATTGGGGAATGAGCCTGGCCAGGTGGTCGAAGTTTCAGTGGGGGAGCATTTCGGGAACAGTGACCATAATTCAATAAGTTTTAAGGTACTTGTGGATGAGTAGTCCTCGGGTGAAGGTGCTAAATTGGGGGAAGGCTAATTATAACAATATTAGGCAGGAACTGAAGAATTTAGATTGTGGGCGGCTGTTTGAGGGTAAATCAACATCTGACATGTGGGAGTCTTTCAAACGTCAGTTGATTCGAATCCAGGACTGGCATGTTCCTGTAAGGAAGAAGGATAAGTTTGGCAAGTTTCGGGAACCTTGGATAACGCGGGATATTGTGAGCCTAGTCAGAAAGAAAAAGGAAGCATTTGTAAGGGCTGGAAGGCTAGGAACAGACGAATCCCTTGAGGAATATAAAGACAGTAGGAAGGAACTTAAGCAAGGAGTCAGGAGGGCTAAAAGGGGTCATCAAAAGTCATTGGCAAACAGGATTAAGGAAAATCCCAAGGCTTTTTATATGCATATAAAGAGCAAGATGGTCACTAGGGAAAGGGTTAGCCCACTCAAGGACAGTGAAGGGAATCTGTGTGGAGCCAGAGGAAATGGGCGAGGTACTAAATGAGTAGTTTACCAAAGAGAAGGACTTGGTGGATGATGAGCCTAGGGAAGCGAGTGTAGATAGTCTCAGTCATCTCATTATCAAAAAGGAGAAGGTGTTGGGTGTCTTGCAAAGCATTAAGGTAGATAAGTCCCCAGGGCCTGATGGAATCTACCCCAGAATACTGAGGGAGGCAAGGGAAGAAATTGCTGGGGCCTTGACAGAAATCTTTGCATCCTCATTGGCTACAGGTGAGGTCCCAGAGGACTGGAGAATAGCCAATGTTGTTCCTTTGTTTAAGAAGGGTTGCAAGGATAATCCAGGAAATTATAGGCTGGTGAGCCTTACGTCAGTGATAGGGAAATTATTAGAGAGGATTCTTCGGGACAGGATTTACTACCATTTGGAAACAAACAAACTTATTAGTGAGAGGCAGCATGGTTTTGTGAAGGGGAGGTCGTGTCTCACTAATTTGATTGAGTTTTTTGAGGAAGTGACAAAGATGATTGATGAAGGAAGGGCAGTGGATGTTATCTATATGGACTTCACGGGGTAGCAGTGGAAGGGTGCTTTTCTGAATGGAGGGATGTGACTAGTGGTGTTCCGCAGGGATCAGTGCTGGGACCTTTTCTGTTTGTAGTATATATAAATGATTTGGAGGAAAATGTAGCTGGTCTGACTAGTAAGTTTGCGGACGACACGAAGGTTGGTGGAGTTGCGGATAGTGATGAGGATTGTCAGAGGATACAGCAGGATATAGATCGGTTGGAGACTTGGGCGGAGAAATGGCAGTTGGAGTTTAATCCGGACAAATGTGAGGTAATGCATTTTGGAAGGTCTAATGCAGGTGGGAAGTATACAGTAAATGACAGAACCCTTAGGAGTATTGACACCCAGAGAGATCTGGGCGTACAGGTCCACAGGTCACTGAAAGTGGCATCGCAGGTGGATAAGGTAGTCAAGAAGGCATTTGGCATGCTTGCCTTCATTGGTCAGGGCATAAAGTATAAAAATTGGCAAGTCATGCTGCAGCTGTACAGAACTTTAGTTAGGCCACACTTAGAATATTGCGTGCAATTCTGGTCGCCACACTATCAGAAGGACGTGGAGGCTTTGGAGAGGGTACAGAAGAGGTTTACCAGGATGTTGCCTGGTCTGGAGGGCATTAGCTATGAGGAGAGGTTGGATAAACTCGGATTGTTTTCACTGGAACGACGGAGGTGGAGGGGCGACATGATAGAGGTTTACAAAGTTATGAGCGGCATGGACAGAGTGGATAGTCAGAAGCTTTTTCCCAGGGTGGAAGAGTCAGTTACTAGGGGACATAGGTTTAAGGTGAGAGGGGCAAAGTTTAGAGGGGATGTGCGAGACAGGTTCTTTACACAGAGGGTGGTGAGTGCCTGGAACATGCTGCCAGGGGAGGTGGTGGAAGCAGGTACCATAGCGACGTTAAAGAGGCATCTTGACAAATACATGAATAGGATGGGAATAGAGGGACATGGTCCCCGGAAGTGCAGAAGGTTTTAGTTTAGGCAGGCATCAAGATCGGCACAGGGTTGGAGGGTCGAATGGCCTGTTCCTGTGCTGTACTGTTCTTTGTTCTTTGTACTCAGCAGGTCTGGCAGCAGCTGTGGAGAGAAGCAGAGTTAACGTTTCAGGTCAGTGACCCTTCTTCAGCACAGTTCCGAAGAAGGGTCACCGACCTGAAACGTTAACTCTGCTTCTGTCCACAGATGCTGCCAGACCTGCTGAGTATTTCCAGCATTTCTTGTTTTTATTACACCTTGCTGCTCACTATTCCTCTCTCCAGAGGCATCTTCTCACATCTCCATCTGAACAACCACCACTGACACTCATCTTCATCTTATTGACCCATTCCTCACAGTCATGCTCCACAAATGTTGTCTTTCCATCCGCTAAAACATTCCCTTTCTCACACACCTAACTCTCTTCTTACTCTCCTCACAAGAGAAGACAGCGCAGAACACCAGGGACAGGCAGACAACTGGGAGTGGTCTCCAGTCATCACCGCCCTGGTCACAGCAGAAGAGGAGTTGATGAAAATCATCAGAATGGTGGAGTGTGTGGACATTGGAAATGGAGAGACGGCGGTCTCTCAGATACCTGGTGACAGAATTAGGTATTGCATAGCCATATGGCAGACAACAATCACTCATGCTGATGTGGTGTAACTCTGTCGCTGAAATATGACATCTGCCCAATGATGACTTTGAACCCTTTCCCCTTGTCAGTTATTTACTTTCATCTCCCATTGATCCCGTAAGCGTAATATGCAGGAGAAGGCTGATGAGTCCTCAAAGAAGGTTTTGCACTCTGAAGTAGTGTCATCACATGACTCATGCACAAACTCCATAGCACAAATACACACACCTCAGTGGGGCTTCTGAGACAGATAGTTAGGCTGTGACATGGTGAGCCACACCTCACAAGTGAGCCGGAGGATACGTACATATGAACATATAAATTAGGAGCAGGAGCAGGAGTCGGCTACTCGGCCCCTTGAGCCTGCTCTGCCACTTAACAAGATCATGGCTGATCTGCTTGTAACCTCAACTCCACATTCCTGCCTACCCTGATAACCTTTCACCCCAGGTACTGGAGAAAGTGACAGCAGTGGAGAGTCCCCATTGGAGGGTGCAGGACCCTCCAAGAGCTGCTAAGCTGGACGCAGATGCTGAGCCTCTAGGGTCATTGACCTAGAGGACTATTCTAGAGCAGCAGCAGAAAATGTGCGAGGTTTTGTCAGCATTTCCAGAGCCACTGCAGAGCATTGGAGAGATTGGAGCAGTCCATCTCTAGCATGAGTGCCATGATGTCCCAGGCATTTGCGCTAATGTCCACCTCCATGCAAAGAGTGGCCATGTGCATGGAGAATCAGATGCATTGGGAAACGAAGTGCATACTGGCCCTGACTGATGGCCTGAACACTCAATCTGCCAATTTAGGATGGAGGAAAGTCTTGCCTTGGCCATTCAGCACCTCACTGAAGTGCAGCAAAGTGCTCTCCAGCACTTGGCTAGCAATGAAGTGCGGCTGGACCATGAGAGCGAAGATGGAGAAAGAGCACATGGAAGTCAGGACTCTGGTCAAGGCACTTACACTCCTCACCCTTGCCCCTCACCCCCAGTCAGAGGGGGTGACTCCTGTCCTGATGGTCTGGTCTGCCCCTGCACAGGTGCAGTTTGAGTAGTCTTTGGCAGGACCCTCATGGGCTCCAAAATCCAGACTATGTCAGCCACGAACACCTCAGCTGTCAGAGCAGGGATACAAGCAGCCTGCATCTACCTCTGCTGCGTAGCACTATTTGGAAGTAATAAGAAAAGGAAGAGAGAATTTGTCGCTTCACTTGGCTATTGAAAAGTGTGTTAATGTGTCAAATTCATTGTAAATGTTTATATACCACATACTTTATTTTAAGTCTCCATTGTTCAGTTATCTCTACTGTTACCTCTCTTCTGCCAAGTGGACATCAGCCTTGAGATAAATGGCAAGACCAAAGTAGAAGCCGAGCAGTGGGTGTCAATGAAATGTAAGGATTCTTGACTGTGGGAATGATTTGTGTTGGGGAGGGGCATGATCAGTTCAGCATTGCTGAGCCACATAGCTGCCACAGCCTCATGTTAGCTGAATTGTGACCGTATGAGGCCATCCTGGGCATCTCTGGCAGTATGTGGCTTCAAGGACCTTGACCACATCAGCCTCCTCTTTCTTCTCATCATATTATTCCTCCTCTTCCTCCTCCTCTCCCTCCTCTGAAGATGCAGAATAATCATTACCTTCCTCTTCCTGCAGCTCCAGTCTTCTGCTGTGCCATGCTGTGCAAGGCACAGAAGACCAATATTATTCGGGACACCCTTGATGGTATATACTGAAGGGTGCCGCTAGATCTGTCCAGGCACTTGAATTGCATTGTGAGCAGCCCAATGGCTTACTCAATGACCATGCTTGTGCTTATGAGGCTTCTGTTGTACCTTTTCTCTGCATTAGTGGTAAAGTTCATCACAGGTATCAACAGCCTTGTCGTTAAAGGGTATTCCTTGTCTCCAAGGAGCCATCTGCTGAGTCTGCTTGGAGCTTAGAAGATCTGTGGGAGATTTGGCTAGTGCAGAATGAAGGCAGCTTCCTGGCTATCTTGCACAGACATGCATAATTCCTGTCCTGTGTTTATATACCAGCTGAACATTAATGGAGTGGAAATTCCCTTTAGATTGATGATTAGTGCTGGTTGAACTGAGGGCTCCTTGATTGTCACATATGTGCAGTCTGACTCCCTCCACCTGTGGGAATCCAGCCAGGGCAGAAAATTCAAGGCCCCGCGTTCTGACTGGCCTCATCAATAGCAAATTGGATGTAAGTGGCAGCCCTGACAAACATGGTATTGGCCACCTGGGAGATCCACTTGTGCGCAGCAGGTTGTGAAATCTTGCAGATGTCACCAGCAGGTCCTTGGAAGGAGCCGAAGGTGACGAGATTCAGGGTTATGATGGCCCTGACCACTGAAGGCAATGTGTGCTTGCATGGCCCTCTTCTTCCAGGAAATGGCTGATGTCAGTAATGACCTGCCCAGAATGTCTGAACCTACTGAGGCACTGGTGCTCAGTCATATCCAGAAAGATAATTGTCTGTCTGTATAGGCCATGTTGGGGGTATCGCCTCCTTTGAATTGGAGCTCTGTGCTCATCCCCTCTATTCTGTGGAGAGGCAGGTGGTTAAGGAGAACACAGATGCTGTTCCTTCTGGTATTGCTCCTCTTGTTCCGCATCAGAGGTCCAAGGTAGAGCTGTACAAGCTGCTACCATGCTGCTGTGAAGGCAGGCAGCAGGCAAGTACAGATTAAAGTTAAAAAAAAGTTTAAGGTAGCAGAAATGACCTTCAAGATTTGGGAAATTACCTCCAAAGCAGTTGAAGCGACCTCTCAGAACAAGTCCTATTCGGCAAGGTAGCAGCTGTCCTGGTTCAGTATTTTCCAGCTGGTCAATTTCACAGTCCTATCAATTCCCACTGTGCTCTCGCCTTGTTGACCCTGGCAAGTTTCAGACAGCTTGGCAAACCCTTGCACTGGCCAGAATCCTGGGTTAAATCTTCAGACAATCGCCTTCTGCATATTGAAATTGCAGAACTGCCTGTCCCACAGGGGTTTCCTGCACAACTCAAAACACACACCGGTTAAATGTGGAAGTTGGTGGTTCATGTTGAGTTCCCGACACACCAGCACTTTTTCCTTTAACCCTGCCTTGCAGGTTAAAATCTCCCCTTGTTAAAGGAGTATGTGGCCACCTTATTCATTGTACCATTTCACATTTATCTACACTGACATTCATAAGGAGAGACTCTCAAGGAAAAAGAGCAATAAGTTAGTGACAAAGTCAGATAAATGTCCCACTGCTAACCTACTACTCCATGGAAAATCCAACCTCTCCTCCTACTTCAAGGTGTTGGCTCTTTAAGAATCATCAATTATTATTGAATTTTACAAGTTTCCAAATAATGTAACGAGAAGCTTTTTAAGTTCAAAGTAATTCATGACAACGCTACTTCATCGGAGAACGTCATCAGGATGCGCCAAAACAGCGCCACCTACCGATCGCGTTGTCAACAATTGCGGTCTTTTAAGTTATCTGATGCAACATAAATAAGATATGTGGAGTCCAGGTTGTTGAAGATCTCAAACAGGTTTATTAAACAGCTAACAAGTATATACAGTACAGAGCTACCTATTTACAGAACTTGCCTCTTGGTGTTACAGTTACAGAGTGAGTCTGGCTGGCAGTCACATGACTTAGCTCTTTAGAGTACTAAGATCTTAAAGGTACATTACTTTTATAAGCAATCACACATCACCCTTCTTTCCAAAGGTAAGTCACATATGTTAAAAGTAAGAACATATAAAATTAGATAACATCAAAATTATTTACATATGGATAGAGATTATGAACTTTACAAATATAGAGGCTCAAAAGTCCATAGATCATCTTGGTGGTTTGACAACTCTTTCTCGGGGGCTTTACGTCTCATCTATTGCTGCCATTTCTGAGGTTTCTCTCTCTTTGCATTCAGTTACTGTTGCTCTGCCTTCAGCCTGCCAACACACTCTGTTGCTTTTCTCAAGATGACCACTTTTGGGGCCTTGTCATTCTTGGAAAGTTCTGGTACCTCATGTCGAAGAACCAATAGACAATGCTTCAACTCATTCCTCCTTTGCCTCTTCAGGGCATTGCGTGTCCTTTGCCTCTCCTCATCCTCCGCATCTGAAGGCATGGGGCTCAAGGTCGAGGACTTGTTAGGGGAAGAGTACTTGGTCTCATGGAGATACCTGTCCATTCTGGCTCGTTCTGGTGCTGGCAGTTCTCTATATAGCAGAAGGTAAGGTGTGGCATAGTTGTGCTGTTGCTGGGTTTCCAAACTGCACCCTTTGATGCTGGTTAGAGTCTACGAGTGGGTTCCGGTTCTTGGAGATTTTCCTTTGACAATGCACGTGGATAGTTATGACGTTAAGGTCCTTACACACTGGTAGTCCTGCCACTGCTGGTCCGCTCCTGTCAACTAGGAAGAACGTTTGTGGTTTTGTTGCCGACTTGCCATAGCAGCATTGCTTTGTTAATGACATTGCGGTAATGGTCAAGGCCAAAGAAGAACACGATCAAAACCGCCATTCCCTGATGACAGCAGCTTGTCACGAAGGGCTCATTTTTAACAGCAAGAAATGTCAGATGAATGCAAGTCACATCAATTTCTTTGGCTCCATCTATTCCGGTTGCAGAATCCATCCAGATCCAAGCAAAATCGAAGATGTGAGGCATATGCCTACCCCACAAGACAAGGTAGACCTCCAGAGATGTCTTGGATTTTTCAACTTTTTGGCATCATGAATTCCAAATTTTTCTGACAAGGTATCATCACTGAGAGAGCTCTTAAAGAGATGTATCATTTTCATGGCAGGAGGACCATCAGCATATGTTTGAGTCTCTCAAACAAGCATTGTCCACAGAAACCTGTACCATGCAGTACTATGATCCAAGGAAATAGACCATCCTGAAAGTCGATGCCTCACAGAAAGGGCTAGGAGCTTGCATCCTACAGGATGGCAAACCAACTGCATTCAGGTCCAAATGTTTATCCTCAGCACGGTCCAATTACTCAAACATAGAGCATGAAACACCTGTTCTTGTGTTTGCAATCACAAGGTTCCACACCCAACTGTTCGGCAAGCAGTTCACAGTGGGAACTGACCACAAACCACTGGAGATTATCTGCACAATGACTCACCCGCTTACAATGATTGATTTGCAGCCTATCATTCAGCTCTGTCTTCTACAGCTGGAAGTGATTTTTTTCTTTACAGTTTTTGGGCTAGTGTTTCATTTCATTTTCTCTCTTCTAGCTGTAGGTAGTTTTTAAAGCTGTTCTTCAATCTTGGATTTTGTCCTTTCACCACAGCTGCTATCACGTAATGAAAAGCTTTTTATGTTTTCTGATGCAACATAAATGAGATGCGTGGAGTTCAGTTGATTCAAGATGTCAAACAGGTTTATTAACAGCTAACAAGCACATACAGTCCAGGGCTAACTATGCCTCTTGGTGTTCCAGTTACAGAGTGACTCAGGCTTGTAGTCACATGACTGCATCCTGGCATGTAGCTCATTAGCATACTAAGATCGTAAAGGTACATTACTCTTAAAGGCAATGACACAACAAATACAATTCAGTTGTTTCCAAAGTGCAATCATAATTTCGTTTCACAAAAGGAATGTGCTGTTCTTCTGAACGTTTTGATTTTTCTTGGAAAATTAGGTTAGTATTAACATTAGTTTGGCAGCAGAATTTGTGAATTGCAAGCTTCATTGATAAATCAGCCTTATTTTATTTGGTACCCTGACTAGACAGTTCTTAGGAGCTTTGAAATTAGTACTCTACACACTGTACAGACACATTCTAGGCCCTTGCAAAAAAAACCTACCGATGCTATCTGTAGCACTCTGATATGCAGCAATCTCCATATATTTAAGATTCTCTGAACTTGTTGACTTCCTTCACCTAACTTTTGGCATGTTCAGGTTCTCACCTGGTGTTAAAAAAACCTTACTGCTGCCTTCTTCATTTAATTTGTATTGCTTTAACCTGCAATGGTACTGTAAAGGAAATACTGAATGAAGAAGAAAGATTATTTACTTTGCTAAGATTTTCTTCATTCTTCAAATGGGTGCATTTTTCACACAGCATAATTCTTCCAATCTGTCCTCACACACTCTGACTTGAATTTCAATCCATATGCCAAGGTACACCAGCTAGTTAGATAACAGGTCAAAGATAAACTGTCATTCTGACGTGTTGTCTAGGTTTTATAGCATGTAGGTATACCAATAATATCTGGGTTCTGGAGGAAAATGTGATGTTCTGTACCATCAGGCATCAGTAGGATGAGGGACAGATCACTGCACAATGTGGAGAATGCATTGATTTGAAGAATTAAGTCAAACCTACCAAGATAGGTAATTTATCATTAAACATGGGTCTTTAACTGTAACTCTATAATCCATTTCTCTCACAACTGTCAGTCTCAGAACTCTTTAAAACCAGTTTCCTCAACATTACTATCATCATCCAGTCCTGAAATTCCTGGGTTACTGCTCCAATGATGCAAGTACTGAGAACTTGTGTGCGTATGGCTGAGGGCCTTACAAAGGTTCCAAACCAGCAGTAGAGATGAGTTCTGAAAAAGACCCAACAAGACATTGTAGTGTTGTAGTGTTTTGATATTACAATTGCATTGTGTACTCTAGAGACTGTTGTAAAACACGCATGCTAGCAAAGTGAAAGTAAGACAGAATAAAAGGAGAAGCCTTTATGCTCAGCTGCTGCAGTCTTTGTCTCTCTGTCTTTGCCTCATATCCTATACCAAACTTGGCTAAACCTCACTCAAGTCCTGAGGACATCACAGAAACCTTTCTTATCAGTTTTCTTCTCCTAATGCAGCATCTTGGACTCTTAGGCATTGATTACTCTTCCCCAGTAAATGCTTGGAGCTCTTCTGAAGGCCCTTGGCAGGACTTACACCAGCTTTCAGTGGGTATGATTTCCCTTTCGGGACTTGCAAGGGAGGAAAGGGCAGAATTTCAAGAGGTGGCCTGGGAACTCCTCCAACCACATTTCCTTGGTGTGGGGGCCAAGTGGATGATCAACCTATACCCCCACCGCTGGGATTTAATTGGCAAGTACAAATGATAGACAGAAACCTGGTGGAACTGAATCCTGTCCCAAATTCCTGTCACCAAGCCCAGAAATTTGGGGATCACAATGATTAAACATTTAATTAATGACAAAAATAAAAGAATATTAAAACTGATCATTCTTTAACTGTTTAAGAATAGGCACTGATATTGCTAGTGGTTGACTGTGGGAAAATGGTTTCAGTAATGCAATTGCTTCTTTATGTTGAGAACTGACACAATTGTGCTTTCTTCTCCAGCTGAAAGTGGAGTCTATGAATTTTTTCATTCAGAGGTGACCTAACTTCTTATCTTAGTCGGCCACTTAGTCATGTATAAATGAAACCCTGTGGGAAATAAATAAACTCTGCTAAATTAGAAGTTAACTTTGTGCAATTAAATATGCTTTAAAGTCCCCCAGCTAAGTTATGGATTTAAATTAAAATTTATTTTCTTGTAATTAAAAACACATAATAGTTCCCCCCAGGCTAAGTTAAACTTAATTTAAAATGTGTTGAGTAATTAAGAACACACTCCACTCCCACCAACTAAGGACTAAACTGATAGGACTGTTTGCACTTGACAATATGGCTTGGATTTCCTTCTGAATCACTGCTTCTTTTGGGCAGAGTTTTACAGAATCACAGAATTATTACAGCTCAGAAGGAGGCCATTCGGCCATCTTGTCTGCACCGGCTCTCCAAATGAGCAATTCACCTAATGCCATTCCCCCACCTTCTCCTCGTAACCCTGCCCATTCTTCCTTTTCAGATAACAGTCTAGGCAGTAAATGGAGCATAATGGGTTCTGAGGCCACTGCTTCAAATCTGCTGCAAAAATTGTGCACCTGAATTCGCCTCCCAAATAATTGCCAGTTCCCTTTAAGGCCCATCAGGAGTCCAATCCACCTCAGGTGAATAGCATCAAGGCAATGTGGCTAATGTGTTGAAACACCATATAAGTAGTTGTTGGAGTTAGAGAGATTCCCCTGAGGCAGATACCACATTGAAAAGGCCACTTTAAGTGCTACTCGCAAAGGTTCATTTTACTTGCCTGCATATTGAACTCTTCAGCACTTTGGACGTTCATTCAGGGCTTTTGCTGCTAATTTCACTCAGCTCTGTTCAAAGTACTGCTTTGCACTGGGGATGCAAATTTGCCAATGGGAATACTTCTATTATGCAATGAAGAGAATTTTACTCGGGTTGCTCGGTGCTACGCTTGGTAATATGCTGCCTTGAAGTCAAGAGCATTCACTCTCAGCTCACCCCTGGAATTCAGCTCTTTTGTGTATGTTTGGAGCAAGGCTGTAATGAGATTTGCAACTGAGTGGTCCTGGCGGAACCCAAACTGAGGATCGATGAGCAGCATATTGGTGAATAAGCGCTGCTTGACAGCACTGTCAATGACGCCTTCCATCACTTTGCTAATGATTGAGAGTAAACTAATGGGGCAGTAATTGGCTGGGTTGGAATTGTCCTGTTTTCTGTGGGCAGGACATACCTGGACAATTTTCCACATCGTAGGGTAGACACCAGTATTGTAGTTGTACTGGAACAGGTTGGCTAGAGGTGTGACTAGTTCTGGAGCCCAAGTCTTCAGCACTACAGCTAGGAAGTTGTCAGGGTCCATAGACTTTGCTGTATTCAGTGCGTTTAACCGTTTTTTGATATCACAGGGAATAAATCTAACTGACTGAAGTCTGGCACATGTGATGGTGGGGACCTCAGAAGGAGGCTACTTGGCAACTCTGGCTGAAGATGGTTGCAAACGTTTCAGCTCTGTATTTTGCGCTCACGTGACAGCCTCGGCATCATTGAGGTTGGGGATGTTTATGGACCCTCCTCCTTCTGTTGGTTGTTTAATTGTCCACCCACATTCAGGACTGGATGTAGCAGGACTGCAAAGCTTTGTTCTGATATGTTGATTTGTAATTTCACTTAGCTCTATATCTATAGCATACTGCTTCTACTTTTTAGCATGCATATAGTCCAGTGTTGTAGCTTCAGAAGGTTGGCACCTTATTTTTAGTTAAAACTGGTGCTGCTCCTGGTATGCTCTCCTACATTCCTCATTGAAATGGGGTTGGTCCCCTGGCTTGGTGATAATGGTTATGAGGGATGTGCCAGGCCATGGAGTTACAAATTATGTTGGAATACCATTCTGCTGCTGATGGTCCACGGATGCCCAGTTTTGAGCTGCCAGATCTGTTCTAAATCTATCCCATTTAGCATGCTGCTAGTGCCACACAACTTGTTGGAGGGTGTCCTCAGTGTGAAGATGGGACTTCATCTCCACAAGGACTGTGCAGTGATCACTCCTACCAATATTGTCATGGACAGATGCATTAGCCACTGGTAGATTGGTGAGGACAAGTTCAAGTGGGCTTTTTCTTGTCGGTTCTCTCACCACCCACCACAAGCCCAGTCAGGCAGATATGCCCTTCGCTCGACCAGCTCTGCCAGTAGTGGGGCTACTGAGCCACTCTTGTTGATGGACATTGAAGTTCCCCACCCAGAGTACATTCTGTGCCCTTGCTACCCTCAGTGCTTCTTCCAAGTTGTGTCCAACATGGAGGAGTACTGATTCATCAGCTGAGGGAAGACGGTAGGTAAATTAGCAGGAGGCTTCCTTGCCCATGTTTGTCCTGTTGTTTTCACGCTCACGCAATACAAACATTTGGACCATAAATACGAAAAGAAAAAGATTTGAGCAACAGGTGAAGCGAGTCATTTCACACTGCTACTATGCAGTCGTAACATAAGTGGTATTTTCCACCAACAGAATGCTGCTGTCAGGTCAAAAAGACGTTCTGCCTACCACACGAGACAGTAATGTGGTATGTGAATTCCCGTGCCGGTGCGATGTCAGGTACAAAGGCCAAATGTCTCAACATCTGCCAGATGCTATCAAACAGCACCTACTTTCGGCTGTTCGCAATAGGCAGAGTACTGACCATACTCAACTAGACCATACTGGCAAAACTCAATGTTTAATGTTAGATGTGATTCCACGTTTGGACAGCTCTTACTGAACAATCCTGAGAGTGTCATTCTTAGCACAAACAACCAATTTAATATTATCAGTCAGGCTTGCAATGTGGTTCACTTACGCTTGCTAGAAGCTACATATATTCATACGCAGAGTCCTCTGTAGGCAAAAGGAACGTCCAGATGTTGCACCTTTTTAGAATTAAACAAAAGCATTGGCGACAATATTTGCCTGCCATTCTCCATGGCAATGCCTCGACTAATCAGAGTCGACTTGCCAACCAATCAGCACCCTTTTCTCATGCAGTATATATATTAAGGGCGACACAGTGGCGCAGTGGTTAGCACCGCGGCCTCACAGCTCCAGTGACCTGGGTTCAATTCTGGGCACTGCCTGTGTGGAGTTTGCAAGTTCTCCCTGTGTCTGCGTGGGTTTCCTCTGGGTGCTCCGGTTTCCTCCCATAGCCAAAAGACTTGCAGGTTGATAGGTAAATTGCCCCTAGTATAGGTAGGGGAATACAGGGACAGGTGCTGATGTGGTAGGAATATGGGATTAGTGTAGGATTAGTATAAATGGGTGGTTAATGGTCGGCACAGACTCGGTGGGCTGAAGGGCCTGTTTCAGTGCTGTATCTCTAAATCTAAATCAAATCTAAAATCTAAATCTAAATATTGTTGCTCCCTTTGAAATTTGGCATTCTTGCATCTGTCCTGATGAGTGCAAAGCAAAAAGCTTTGACATCATATCTCTTTTTAAGCAATATTCAAGTTCTGTACTCTCAAGCGTCTATTTATAATTATTAACTTATGAAATATAAACCCAAAACAGACACTTTCCTGTGAAACAAAATGGAGTTGAGATGGTCAGGTGACATTTTCTTTCCTGCCAGTAAACATGGAACTGCAAGAACCCTGAGCTAATTTTCATTTCTAGACAAGTCTTGGTGAAGTCATTATACTGCAAATGAACTTTCTGGACATATCTTTGACAAGTCATTAAAATGCAAATTTCCTGTGGTCACGTCTGCATTTATCAAACTAATTTAAAAAAAACTGAGATCACAATATTGTTACAGACTCTTTGACTTCAAACTTGAAATCCAGACAATGGTTATGGAAAGATCTACTTTATCAAGATGGTATGTGGATGAGTGATACTCAGATTCCATTGTCTGACAATGGCCTAACCATCAGAAATTATTTATTAGGACAATGGTAAGAGATGCTCTGGTCACATGACAGAAACTAGGTTTCTGATAAGGGATATTCTAGGTAGACAGAGAAAACAATCTATACCAATGAAGGGAAAAGACCCTGTCTAAGACCACCAGCTTTAAACCACATGTAAGCAGATGCTCAAGTTGGCCCTGAACTCTCCACCTGAGGAAACATACAAGGGGTTCACCATTAAACCTTGATTGGAGTGTAACAAGAGAAATCTGCTACTGTGAACATAAAACAGCAGTGAATCTGTCCTCCTAAATCTCCAAACCTTCAGAGGACAAAAAAGGATTACAGAGCTGTATCGTTTCGAATCTTCACCCCAGGGAAAAGCTAGTGTAACACAACTCTTGAAATCATAAAACCTAAACGCATGTTTTTATAATCTCCATCTTTTCTTGTGTGTGTATATGTATGAGTGTGAGAGTGGGTGTAGTTGCATATATTTGGGTGTTGAACAATGAACATTTATCTTTCTTTAAAAACTTACAGGAAAACCTGACAATTCAAGCACTCAGGAGCTAAAATTCTTTTTTTAAACATGCTGACATTGGTCAGTCGAGAGGTGTAAAGGGGGAGCCATCCATATCGTCTCTTGTTTGCCATTTCAACACCACCCCCGCCCTCATGTTCACATATCTGTCCTGGGCTTACTGCAGTGTTCCAGTGAACATCAACGTAAGCTTGAGGAACAGCACCTCATTTACCGATTAGGCATGCTTCAATAATTTCAGAGCATGATGGGGCCCCCTTGTTATTTTTAGTTATTTTTTCTTTTTTATTTGTTTATTTTATTTTAGTTTGCTTCTTCATTTTTTTATCACTTTTTTCACGTTTGGGCTTTGGGCCAGGACTGTTCATTTTTCTGTCAATTAACACTCTGTCTTCACTAACGCTTTGTCTTTCAGCACATCATTAACAAACCGTTTACCTTTGCTCCAAGACCGTCTGGTCAGTTATTCTCTGTGACCCTCTGTTCTATCAACACCTTCCCTTTTGTTATCTCTTGTCCCACCATCGTTTTATTTGCTTAAAACCTATTACATTTCTAACCTTTGCCAGTTCTGATGAAAGGTCACTGACCTGAAACGTTAATTCTGTTTCTCTCTTCACAGATGCTGCCAGACCTGCTGAATATTTCCAGCATTTCTTGTTTTTATTTCAGATTTCCAGCATCTGCAATATTTTGCTTTTATCCTATCATCTCTCTCCTGTCCGTAACAATGTCATGAGACTTTATGGGATCTGTAGTCAATGTTGAGGACTCCCAGGGCCACTCAATCCCAACTATATCCCACTGTGCCACCACCTCCAGTGGATTTGTCCTGCTGGTGGGACTGAACCTACCCAGGGACGGTGATGGAGGATTTCGGGTGAAAGGTATGATTCAGTCAGCATAACTATATCAGGCTGTTACTTGATTAGTCTGTGGGACAGCTCTCCAAATTTTGGCACAAGTCCCCAGATGTTAGTGAGGAAGACTTTGTATGGTCAACTGGGCTGGTTCTGGGTTGTTGTATCTGGTGCTTAAATAAATGTAGGATGGTCCAACTGACTTGATTCTTCTAGACTAGTCTGGGTGTCTGGATTACTAATCCAGTAACTCTTACTGTTACTGTTACTTATACTGAAATATATACCCAAACTATGGGCCACTAGCCTTATGTATCCTGTCCATTAACCTCTGGTGACTTGCCCTGCTGTGATTCATTCCTAGAAACCATCCAGTTATATCGGGGTGGAATACATCCTTGTCCTTAATAGTTCCCAGAAATTGGTATGTCACCCAGCAAAATGAATAAAACATACTAGTTATTTATTTATTTAGAGATACAGCACTGAAACAGGCCCTTCGGCCCACCGAGTCTTTGCCGACCAACAACCACCCATTTATACTAATCCTACATTAATCCCATATTCTCTACAACATCCCCACCCTTTTCCTACCACTTGCCTACACTAGGGGCAATTTACAATGGCCAATTTACCTATCAACCTGCAAGTCTTTCGGAGGTGGGAGGAAACCGGAGCACCCGGCGGAAACCCACGCAGACACAGGGAGAACTTGCAAACTCCGCACACGCAGTATCCAGAACTGAACCTGGGTCGCTGGAGCTGTGAGGCTGCGGTGCTAACCACTGCGCCACTGTGCCGCCCGCCCATCTGTGATGTAGTCTAATTCAAAGAAGTCTTTCATCTTTCTTGATACACCTGATTCCATGAGAAGATTATTGGTCCTTCTCTTTAATACAACCATATGATTTATTCCTTCGTACATTAAACAAAGGTATCCTCTTCTATAGATAGCCAGTTCAATTGTTTTTTTTAACATTTGAGACAATTAATTTGCAATATACTTTGAACATTGTTACACTCGCCCATCTTACTTGCCTAGGCCTGTAGCATGGACTGATCCCAACCCGTAATAAAATTAGGGTTATACATAACTGGAAAATGCAAAGCCTTTTTATCCATGCACAGTTTTCACCTTTCGTGTTTTTTTTAAAAAACTGGCTTTCTTTAGATTTCAAAAAACAAAATTTATTTTTATCCTCTGCTAACTCAACAAATATCTGAAACAGAAATTCATATTACACCTTAGAGATTTTCACACTGAGCAAATACACCCCCTAGATCACTTTAAATTATTATCCCCGAGAAGCGTCATTTAAAATTTGCCGACAAGCAAAATATACTTCTTTATCATAACCTATTTTGCTTTGCAGGAAGGTTTAAACAGAGGACATGGCATTCTGGTGATATTTATATAATGAATGAAACTGAATGTACAATATATTTCCAGTGGTGTCAATAATTGAAATAAATGTTATCCTGGTAATTCATTCATTATAATGCACTTTGGGATGTCCTGAAGCCATGATAAATACTTTATATAAATGCAAAATCTTTTTTGTAATAGTAAGGTCATTGTGCAAAAAGTTGTTTTAGGAGAAAGGAATTAAATAAGATGGCAACCGAACCGTTTTATGTCAACTAACTTGCAAATGATTATTGACATGCAATGAGATCAACTGTCCATTATAAGTGTGGCTCCATACTTTTGTAACGCAAACAATCCAAAGGCAAGATGAGTCTATTACAGACTTGCAAATAAAAAAAACATCAACTGTGGAAAAGCGCAATTTGCTGGAAAAAAGGCAAGATGATACTATTTTGCTCTCGACAGACACAGTAGAAGAGATGAGTATCTTTTTGTGTCATTAGGCACAGGAGTCTTAAATTAACTAATTAAGGTTAGAGATCTGTTTTCTTATGCATTTCATAAACCTATTTTCTGAGCAATTCATAAATTTCAGGAGACCAGAAATCGGGAAAGAGGGAAAGATCAGGGGTGGGTTATGTGTTGAGGGTTGTGGAGGGGGGGAGGGGGTGGGGTTGGTTGGTTACAGCCTGGAAATAAGGAGGAAGGCCCAGGATCGGGATTGGAAGGTGAAGTTAGGGAGGGTCATCAGAACATGGGACAGGAGGCTTGGGATCAGGGGTCGGAAGAGGGGATGGAGGAGTCAGTAGAATCAGGGCAGGAGGCTCGGGATCGGGTTTGGAGGGTGTTGGTGGGGGAATGTCAGCAGATTGCGGGGCAGCAGGCTCAGCATTGGACATTGAGGGGGATGGTGGGGCTTGCAGATCATGGGCTGAATTTTACTATCTCAGTGACACGCCCCCGTGTAGACCGCCCGTCATGAAGTCACCACGATATTTAGAGCGGCAGCTAATTAGAATGCACGTGACACGCTGCTCGCCCCCAAATGACATGGAGGGGGCAGGATTTCCAGCACCAGTGTGGGTGTCGGGTCAGGTGAGCATCAGGTTCTGGGGCCCTATTTTAAGGGCAGTCAGCACATCACTTATGGCCCCACTGACAGAACACACCAACTGACAGAACAATGATCTCTGTGGGGATATAACCAAAATTAAGAAGATGGCATCAGAGGGGCGTTCCAGGGTGGCCCCATGGTTCAGTGATGCCTCCCTGCTATGCGGGCAAGGCGGGGGTCCTCTTCCCGAACGATGGCGAGAAGGGGCCCTCCTACTTGAGCAAGGCAGCCTGGCTTGAGCTGCCAGAGGAGGTCAGTAGCCATGGGGCCATCTGGCACGATTGGGTGCAGGGCAGAAAAAGGATGAAAGATCTGCACTCTGCAAAAGTAGGTGCCACTTTAGATCAGGGCTCCAATGAACATGTGTGCCACTACCATGCCAAAGGCAGGGAGATTATGCACGAAGGAAAGACATCACAAGAATGTAAAAATGTATGACAGAACTTACCCTTGTCTGTTGCTCAGAGCATGGCACCTACATGAGTGGCTCACTCTATAGTGTACACCGAGCATCCCCTATCTTTGTGCCCAGCACCCCTCTTGTGTTGTGCTGTTGATCTGCCATGCTTAATGTCTGCCTCCTTGCTCATCCAGGCGAAGAGGGACAAAAATGCAACGGAGGCCGGGCATGCCAGACATCAAAATGCTAACAGAAGCTGAGGAGGAGGCCTTGGATATAGCTACAAGCCATGTGGCATGTGGGGTCCTCGGGGTCCATGGTGAACATACGACCACTTGATCAACGTGAAATTGTTGTAGTGTGATATAATGCTGTTATATTCATGATATGTGCAACATCAAGACTGACAGAGTGCTCTTCCCATTGTATCTTCCAGGCCAACATTCTGAATCAACCCCGGCGGCAGAAGACACCTCCCACACTTCAGAGGAAGAGACATGCTCCGAGGAAGCAGCGTCCCATTACACAAACGCACCTTCCACATGCGCAGATACTGTCACCTCTCTGGGTATCCGTTCGGCCTTAAGAGTCTGGGTCACAAGCTGGTGAGAGCACTGCACACACACCGGAGCCGCTGACTGAGGCTGAGACAACCGAGGCGCTTGGCAGTCAGAGGGCTGTGAGTGGCCAGGCCTATGCTGAGCCCCCGGCTACTGCTGATCCTCTGCTGTCAACAGCAGAGGGCATGCTGGAACTGATGCAGAAGTCCTGGCAACTGCTGGCGGAGATGACACAGACCATGCGCAGTCTTAAGCGGATGATGGGTGAGTCCATTCAGGTCATGACAGCTGCCATGTCCCAGGCATATCAGCGCATGGCGTCATCCATTGAGATGGCGGTGGCCCTCTTGGTGAGCTACTAATGCACGCTGGCCTGCAACGCCTTGCTGTGACCATGACATCCAATCAGCAGTGTTAAGGCGAGAGAGAAACCAAGGGCATGGAGACTCTCTCTACCCTTGGTCCTTCCCGGGAGGGCAAGGGGTTCAAATGAGCCCCGAGATAGAAGAGGCGAGCCAGCGTGCCATATCTGGGGTCCCCCCTCAGGTTGATTCCAATGTGGTCGCCGGCCCCTCCACCTGTGAGTCAAGGTCCAGCAGCCACGATGTCTGAGGAGACCTCTGCACTGACGCAGGATTCTCCCAGCCAGCCAGGGCCCTCCAGGTCCCATGCACAAACAGGACAACCGCCAAAGTCATCCACAGCCAAAGGGCAATCAGATCAGTAGCCTTCCTCCAGTCATGCTGCTAGCACAGAGGTTGCACTGTGAAGGAACACCCGCAAGCGTTTAAAAAAAAACACGGACACAAATGGGAATCACGGGTGCCACAATAATGTAAGTAAGTTTATCACTAAATATTCGTTACTAACATGTGTGTCGTTTTTATTGTATGAACGACTTGTGCCAGCATGTACCGATCATGTCTCATCCCTTAACATCATTGGCCTTTCAGAAGTGCCAATGCATGGAATAACATCATTACCATGCATTACTCATATGCTTCTCCACAGATGCAGTAACGTGGACAATGACTCAGTCAGCTGCTGCCTCCAAACGTTAAGCCAAAGATGTTACAGCTGCAGACTGCTGCACAGCAGGTGAGTGAAGGTGCTGTGTGGTTTGCAGTGCTCATGGTGCTTCCTATGGAGTGGAGAATCTTTGATCAATAAGGTACTGCCATGCATCCTGAGCTCACTGCTTCCCCTGCGTGCAGCGCCTGGCTGCACTCTAGCCTCCCATGCGTCAGCGCCCTCATCGTCTGAGGACGAGTCCTGCTGACGTCTCTCCTCATTCTGCAAGGCCTCCCCACTATTAAGTGCATAGTTGTGCACAGCACAGCAAACGGCAACAATACAAGCTACCCTTTCCAGCGTGTACTGCAGGGCACCACCCGATCTATCCAGGCAGCGGAAGTGCATTTTCAGCATGCCGATCACCTGCTCAATGGTGGCTCTTGTCGCGCCATGGCTGGTGTTATATCTCTCCTCTGCAGCAGTGGTGGGGTGTCTAACTGGTATCAGGAGCCATGTCTGAAAGGGGTAGCCCCTGTCTCCAAGAGGCCACTCCTCCATCTGAGCCAGTTCAGTGAACAGCAATGGCACCTGGGACTCGCGCAGGATGAAGGAATCATGGAAGCTGCCTGGAAAGCGGGCATAGATTTCCATGAAGTGCTTCCGGTGATCCCATACTAACTGTACGTTGATTGAGTGGAATCCTTTTCGGTTGTCGTATGCAGCTGTTTGCCTGGTGGGAGCCTTGATGGCCACATGGGTGCGGTTTATGACCCCTTGCACCTGGGGGAACCCCACGATGGAGCTGAAACTGATGTCCCTCTGGACCTGGCTCTGAGGGTCGGTTGTGAAGCGGATATAGTCACTGGCCCTCTGGTACAGGGCATTGGTGACCTCCCTGATGCAGCGGTGCACTGCTGACTCTCTGACCCTGCAAAGGACTCCAGTGGGCCCCTGAAATAATACAGAGGCGTAGAAGTTAAGAGCTGTTGTCACTTTGAGGCCACAGGCACAGGATGACCACCAAATCCCATGGGCTGCAGGTCATCATTGAGCAGGGCACAGAGATGTGTCATCGCCTCTCTGGACATCTGCAGTCACCACTGACGCTCTGACATCTGCAGGTATGTCATGCGGGACCTGTAGATATGCGGAGTTCTCTAGTGGCGAGCTCTCCTTGGGGGCTGCTACTGCTCATAACCGGGGGCCTCTACGTGGGCTGCACCTGCCTGCTCATTTTGCCTGTGGTGCATATGGATACTCACGACAAGCAGGACAATGAACATAGGCTGAAACATCTCCATTTCCACGTTGCACTTACACTCAGTTTCTTCACTTCTTCTTCAAAGGTAAAAAGGCATGCATCAACTATGTGGAGTGGCATGGCATTGCCCATCTTAGCTCCCAATAAGAGTGGCACAGCATGACCACATTCAGATTGTAACAGCTGCATAGCTGCATCGATTGGCCCACCAGCCAGATAAACTTTACATGCCTTCTGTTTCTGGTACTCTCCCCACACACAGGGTGACTGGAGTGCTCCTTCACTCACACAATCAATGGTGCAGAATGGACAACATTTATGGAGGAAGGGTATGCAGTACCTCCCTTTATGCCTGCAGAGTTGTGCCCCCAGTAATACCATCCTTCCTCCCACCTCCATGTAAACGCTTGCAGAGTTGAGACCCGTCTCACAAGATTTACCTGCACAGACCCGATGACTGCAACTGCTGTTCCGCCAGATGTTTTAAGTCATGAACGGGACGGCACATGCATGCCGCCCGTTCACAGAAAAATTCAGAACTGTGGAGTGATAAACAGCAGGATGCATAATGAGGCAAGGTAAGTAGCACTTTGCATATTTAAATTGGGGTGCCACCACCGGGCAGCGGGGGTGTTGCTCCAAGGTCCAGCTACCTCCAGTAAAATGGGGCGGGGCCTTCCCGTACTTCATAGAGGCATTCTGTGAGGTAACTCATACACTGTGAATGTCCATTGGAAAACCATGAGTTTTGATGTCCATTTGCAGCATGAGAGGACTCAGTAAACCTATCTTATGTGTAATTGTATGACCAAATCTGTGACTAATTCTAAATTAGCACCGAATGTGAACTGAGATATAGGAGCAGGTTTCACAAATGGGGCACAATTTGATGAAGTGAGAATGTTCATCTGGAATTTGGACATATCGATCAGCAATCAAATCATGTTCAGTCCATTAATAATCCGATGCCTGAATTAACAATGTGCACATAACCAAATCAAAAGGTTATCTTCCTTGTCTAATATTATTGATTTATTGGGATTGAATATTAAAGACCTACAATATTCTATTTCACAATTTGAGACTTTTATTTTCACCTTCTTACATTCACCAGATCCTGTTCCTCTTAATCACTTTTCCTATTATTCACATCACTGGGAAAACAGCTATTTGAAAAATGCCAAATTAACAGGTTCAACAAGTATTTTCAGAGTGCTGGGTGCCTTAATTCTGATTCACATACTTGTGATTTCAATGAACCTGATTTTCTGAGCAGCAAGGTCATTTTCACTTAGTTTGAAACAGCACAACTCGAACAGGGAATCGACAGAAAGATATTGCACGTTGGCACAAAACCAAAGTACTGCGACTGCTGGAAATCTTAAATGCTGAAAATACTCAGTAGGTCTGGCAGCATCTGTGGAGAGAGAAACAGAGTTAATGTTTCAGGTCAATGTCCTTTCATTAGAACTGAAAAAAAGACTCAATTAAAAAATAATTCACTGGATGTGAAGCCCTTTGAAATGTTCGAAGGACATGATAAGGCACTATATAAATGCAGAGTTCTTTTTACTATTTGAATGAAAAAAAAATTCTCTGTCAGATAATTTGTGCATGCATGATTCCTATAGTTAAATTAATTATTGATCTGTATTCAATTTCTCCAGTTTTACACCTGAATTACAGTGTTCACTTTGCTTACCATGCTTGTACAAAATAAGCATTAAAAGCAACCCATGTTTTTGTCTTTCAGAAAATGTAGGATGGATATCCATAATGATTCTTCTCCTCATCTACCATAACTTTCAAGGAAGAGCTGTGGAAATCCTGAAAAATAACCTTCTGTGGCTCTTCCATCAAAGATATGGAAGCCAAGCAGGAGGACCACTGTAGGGATGCAGCTATATGGTTTCTTAAAGCTAAACTTCAATTTTGATTGCTCTGATCAAAATCGTAAAAATAGGTACAGCACTTCACTATTGTAGCTTTTTTTTTGAGGTTGAAAAATGGAGGAACAAAGATGTGTTAGCATGTTCCACTTGTACCTGAAGTGGTCTGACTTCACTTATGATTATCTATTGAGTTGTCTTAACACATGCAAGTGCAGCTGCCTGGGAATGTCAGAAGAGAACTGTCTTTATGGGCTAAGGCTCTTAAGTGAGGTAGTAATGAAGTTATACCATAAACTGAAAACTCACCTATGGAAAAGTCTGCGTGAGGGAGCTGACCAGCAGTTGGGGGTGACTCTGCCATGGGGGAAGGGTGCCTTGTAACATGAGGCGCACTCCCTGTGGGCCTGGGGTGGGGAAGTCCATCCTCCGTGTGCAATCTGTGGCCCATGGAAGAATCCTGCCAGGAACCACTTCACCCCCACTGGGATTGCTCCCCCTGACCTGCACAACCACCCCCCTCCACCTCCTTCGCAGGGGTCTTCCAGACTGGTCCCAGCAGCCCCGCCTCACTTACCTGAGGTCCAGAGTTCCACTGTTCTCTGTGACATTATTGAACTGCTGGTCCTCTGATTGGCAGGCAGCTCTTGGAGGCGGGAATCCATCCCTTTATAGGGATGGGGATACTGACTCCTGAAACTTAAGATTTAAAAAGACCGGGGGATCACTCTGGGGGCACAAAAAGGCAGAGGTGGGTTTTACCCCGCCTTTTCAGCCTAGTGCCGGGAGCCCCACCTCCAACACAAAATCCAGCTCTTTGTTTCCAGGCGTTCAGAATAACATTTCAGGGGCCATCTCTACACCAGTCAATTTACAGTGCATAGAGGCATCAAAGAAGTTACTGATGCATTGTTCAATTCATTAAAAGCATTTATCACTTTTTCAGCAGAAAAGAAAAAGCAGAAAGGCAGGACATTTCAATTCTTCCTCAGACAGGCTTTTCCAATTTTCTTGATTATAAGGAATTTGTGGGTAACCTTACCTTAGTTAAATTCTTCAGTCCGCAATATCCTCCTACTTTTTTTGCAATTCTTTCTGGGTGTTGGAGGACGCACTGCATTGCTTCACCTCCTGCCAGGTACACTAGACTGCTCTCTTGTGTTATGTAGTTGAAAACAGACCAACATTTTTTTTTTCCTATTGATTGTATGAGCACCAGAAAATGGTTGGAGTCAGGGACACAGGCAAAAGCAGGCCCTTTTTACATTTTTTCAAATGGCAGAATCACAGGCCCATTTACGCTGCGGTGATTTTTGTCATCATCCACACCTACCTGAAAGGAGTGTCCCAATGGTATTTTAAATGGCCCCCTGACTGAGGGCCTGTTCTGTCAAAGATTTGCTTTGCAATGCAGCAGACAGTAAACCCAACGCCATGGTCTCTGCCAAACCTGGGACTTTCTTTTCATGTTCTAAGCTTTGAGAGTAAGTCGGCAATTTTTATGTTTTTGTGAAGTAAAAAAATATTGCATTGCCTCCAATATTTTGTTCAGAATTGATCAAAACTGGAGAAATCAGAAACTAATCCTTCTCCTGGCAAACAGAGAAAAACTTACCCTTTTAAGATGAAGAATCCAAGTATTTCACATTTTTATTGCATTTAAAAGTAATCTAGACGTCCGGGGCGGTGGCGGACCTGAAAGGAACAGGGCTGAAAACCTATAAATAAAGAGCAGGTCTTGAGGCCCTTCACCTACCTGACATCCAAGACAGCGGCGGGCTCTCTGACTGTTCTTGTGCTCACTCTGTTTGGATTGAGTATTAAAAAAAAGAGAATAGTGACATCACTGAAATTCTGTGCACTGATTGGTCAGTGGGCAGCACCTGTTATTGCCTGGGGATAACTGTGATTGACTGGAGTTTTAAAAAAAGGTGCCTTTTAAATTAAAGCCCTAGGATAATGACTGGTAATTTTTTAGTATTTACTGGCTATATTAGTGCTGTTTGCATGGAGTGAGGCTGTAAGTTAAATGTGGGTATTTTCATTGGCTGGGGGTGGTGGAAGGTGCTCTTTGGTCTTTTTCTTTCTCAGCCTCAAAGGTACAGGGGATAAAAGTTGATTGTAAATAGCTGGTAAGTTACTACACTTGCAAGTTTTTGTTTCTCATTGAAAAAGTAAGTAATGGCGGGGCAGCTTGGCCAAGCGGAATGTACCTCCTGTGCGATGTGGGAAGTCGTGGAAGTGCCATGTGACCTTGGTGAACATATCTGCAGGAAGTGTCTCCGATTGCAGAAGCTTGAGCTTCGGGTTTCGGAGCTTGAGTGGCAGCTGTAGTCACTGTGGTGCATCCGCGAGGTGGAGGACTACGTGGATGGCACGTTTCAGGAGGTAGTCAAGCCGGTGCCTAGGCAAGCACAGTCAGGGGGGTGACTGGGTGGCTGTCAGATAGACAAAGAAGTTAGGGCAGGTAGTGCAGGAGTCCCCAGAGGACATCCCACTTTCTAACCAGTATTCAGTTCTGAGTACCGATGAGGGAGAGGGTTCCTCTGGAGAATGCACCGAGAATCATGACTGGAATGTCATGGCTGATTCAGCTGTGCTGGGATGGAGAAAAAGGGACAAGAGGGCAATAGTGGTAGCGGATTCTATGGTTAGAGGAACAGATAGGTGTTTCTGTGGTCGCAGACATGATTCCAGGACTGTATGTTGCCTCCCTGATGCAAGAGTCTTGGATGTCACTGAGCGGCTACAAAGTATTCTGGAGGGCGAGGGTGCACAGCCGGAGGTCGTGGTCCACGTTGGTACCAATGACATAGGTAGAAAGAGGGATGAGGTCCTGCAAAAAGAATTTAGGGAGCTAGGCAGCAGATTAAAAAGTAGGACCTCAAAGGTTGTAATCTCTGGGTTTCTTCCGGTGACACGGGCTAGTGAGTATATGAATAGGAGGTTAGAGCAGATGAATGCATGGTTGGGGAGATGGTGCAGGAGGGAGGGCTTTAGATTCTTGGATCACTGGGCCTGTTTCTGGCGAAGGTGGGATCTGTATAAGATGGACGAGTTGCGCCTGAACCAGAACGGGACCAGCATCCTTGCTGGGAGGTTTGTTAGTGCTGTTGGGGGGGGTGGGGAGGTTAAACTAATCTGGCAGGGAGATAGGATGCAGAGTGGAAGCACAGTAAGGGGTGATGTAAAATCAAATATAAATGTGAAGCTAAATCAGTCCGGAGGACAGAGTAAATGTAGACCTGTTAAGGCTCAGGCAAATAATGCAAAGCTGGATTGTATCTATTTTAATGCAAGGAATCTTACAAGTAAGGCAGATGAATTGAGGGTGTTGATTAACACATGGGAATATGATATTATTTCTATCACGGAGACATGGTTGAGGGAAGGGCAGGACTGGCAGCTCAATATTCCAGGGTATAGAATCTTCAGGCATGACAGAGGAGGGGGTAAAAGAGGAGGTGGCATTGCACTGTTGATCAAGGAGTCAATTACTGCAGTAAGGAGGGATGATATAGGAACATAGGAAGAACATAGGAGGATAGGAACAGGAGTAGGTCGCTCAGCCCCTCGAGCCTGTCCCGCCATTGAATGAGATCATGGCTGATCCGCGGCCTAATTCCATATACCTGCCTTTGGCCCATATCCCTTAATATCTTTGCTTAACAAAAATCTATCTATCTCAGATTTAAAATTAACAACTGTTCTAGCTTCAACTGCTGTTTGTGGGAGAGAGTTCCAAACCTCCACCACCCTTTGCGTGAAGAAGTGCTTGCTAAAATCTCTCCTGAACGGTCTGGTCCTAATTTTTAGACTATGCCCCCTAGTTTTTGAATCTCCAACCAGTGGAAATAGTTTATCTTTATCTAGCCTGTCTTTTCCTGTTAATATCTTGAAGACTTCGATCAAATCACCCCTTAGCCTTCTAAATTCCAGCAAAAACAGGCCTAATTTGTGTAATCTCTCCTCGTAAACTTAACCCCTGTAGTCCAGGTATCATTCTTGCAAACTTACATTGCACTCCCTCCAAGGCCAATATATCCTTCCTGAGATGTGGTGCCCAGAACTGCTCACAGTACTCTAAGTGGGGTCTAACTAGGGTTTTGTACAGCTGCAGCATAACCTCTGTGTTTTTATACTCCAATTCTCTAGATATAAAGGCTAGCATTCCATTAGCCTTTTTGATTATTTTCTGCACTTGCTCGTGGCATTTTAAAGATCTATGCACCTGAACCCCCAAGTCTCTTTGGACATCCACTGTACTTAACCTGTTCCCATTTAGAAAGTACCCTGCTCTATCCTTTTTTGGTCCAAAATGGATAATCTCACACTTGCCCACATTGAAATCCATCTGCCACAGTTTTGCCCAGTCACCTAGTCTGTCAATATCTCTTTGCAATTTTATGTTATCATCTAGACTGTCTACAATGCCGCCTAACTTTATCATCAGCAAATTTGGATACATGACTTACTATGCCATCATCCAAGTCGTTAATGAATAATGTGAATAATTGAGGCCCCAACACAGATCCCTGCGGGACACCACTAGTCACATCCTGCCAATCAGAGTACTTACCCATTATCCCCACTCTCTGTTGCCTACCACTCAACCAACTTCCTAACCATGTCAAGAATTTGCCCTCTACTCCATGGGCTTCTACCTTAGTTAACAGTCTCTTATGTGGGACTTTATCAAATACTTTCTGGAAGTCCATATAAATAACATCCATAGACATTCCCCTGTCCACCACCTTAGTCACCTCTTCAAAAAATTCAATGAGATTTGTCAGGCATGACCTTCCCGTCATGAATCCATGCTGGTTGTCCCTGATTAACTGAAATGTTTCTAAGTGTTCAGTCACCCTATCCTTAATTATAGACTCCAGCAACTTGTCCACCACAGATGTCAGGCTAACTGGTCTGTAATTTCCTTGGTTCCCCCTTTCACCCTTCTTAAAAAGTGGAGTGACAGAGGGACCAATCCTGAATCAAGGGAACTCTGAAAGACTATAATTAGGGCATCTACAATGTGCTCCCCTACTTCCTTTAACACCCTCGGATGGAAACCGTCAGGTCCTGGGGATCTCTCACTCTTTAGTTCCATTAATTTCCTTGTTACTGATGTTTTACTTACGTTAATTGTATTAAGTCCTTGTCCCCTGTCCGCTATTAATTTTTTCGGGACTTCCGGCAAGTTATCCTCCTTTTCAACTGTAAATACTGAGGCAAAGTCATTGTTCAACATGTCTGCCATTTCCCCGTTATCAATGACAATATCTCCATTTTCAGATTTTAGTGGGCCTACGTGACCACCCACTTTCCCTTTATGTAACTATAAAATTTCTTCTTATTGATTTTGATGTCCCTTGCAAGTTTCCTTTCATAATCGCTTTTAGTAGTTCTTATAAGCTGCTTTGTGACCCTTTGCTGGTCTTTGTATCGATCCCATTCGGCCGGATCTGTGCTGCGTTTTGCATTTTTGTAAGCCCTTTCTTTTTGTTTTATGCTATCCCTAATCTCTTTAGTTGTCCATGGATGTTTTTTCTGTGAAGTGGAGCTTTTTCCTCTCAAAGGTATATATTTGCTCTGTATTTTGTTAAATGTTTCTTTAAATATTCTCCACTGTTCTTCAGTCGTTTGACCCATTAACAGATCTACCCAATTTACCGTGGACAGTCTCTGTCTCATCCCGGTAAAGTCAGCCCTACCCAAGTCTAAACTTCTAGTAGCTGATTCGTGCTTTTCACTTTCAAACGCTACCTTGAATTCAATCATGTTGTGATCACTAATTGATAAATGTTCACGCACAGTTAGGCTTTTAATTAAATTTGGCTCAGTACTCATAATGAGGTGCTAGTCTGCCTCTCCCAATCTATCTGTAAGTTAAAATCCCCCATTAATACTGCACTATACTACACCGACTTTGTTACACACTTGCCTAATTTGTGCATTTATACAATCTAACACCTCAGAACTGCTACCAGGAGGTCTATACACAACACCTCTTACAGTTTAAGATCCTTTTCTGTTCCTCAATTCCAACCATAAGGTCTCCACTGGATGCTTTCCCCTCATTATATCCCCCTCACCAATGAGGTGAGATTATTTCTGATCAGTAAGGCTACTCCACCCCCTATGCCATTTTCCCTGTCCCTCCTGTAAACTTTATAACCAGATATACTTAGTTCCCAGTCACGACCATCCTGCAGCCACGTCTCCGCAATGGCCACCGCATCATAATCTTCCATTCAGTGCATTTGTATATAGAACTCTTATTTGGGCTATACCCCCAAACCTGTCCCTCAGCACTGATGCCTTATTCGCCTGTATTATTTCTCTCTTCTGGTTTAACAAGTATACTTCTTGCAGTTCGGTAACAATCAACCTCACCACTAACCTGCACTCCTACCTTCCTTAACTTCCTGTTTTCCCATGCAACTGAACCCTCCCCCAACTATTTAGCTTAAAGCCCTATCTACAGCCTTAGTTATGCGATTCGCCAGGACTCTGGTCCCAGCATGATTTAGGTGGAGCCTGTCCCATCGGAACAACTCCTTCCTTCCTTCCTCAGTACTGGTGCCAATGTCCCATGAATTGGAACCCATTTCTCCCACACCAATCTTTGAGGCACGCATTTACCTCTTTAATCTTATTGACGCTTTGCTAATTTGCTCATGGCAAATTAGTAATCCGGAGATTATGACCTTTTTGGTTCTGATTTTTAATTTAATTTAGCCCCTAGCTGCTCATATTCCCTCAGCAGAACCTCTAACCTCGTTCTACCTGCATCATTGATACCTATGTGGACCACGACAACTGGATCTTTCCCCTCCCAATCCAAGTTCCTCTGCAGCCCAGATGAGATATCCCAAACCCTGGCGTCAGGTAGGCAACAGAGCCTTCGGGACTCTTAGAAGGTTCCTCAAATGAGGCCATATGGGTAGAGCCTAAAAACAAAAAGGTGGTAATCACTTGGCTGGGAGTGTACTACCAGCCTCCAAACGGTCAGGGAGAGATACAGGAGCAGATATGCAGGCAAATCTCAGAGAGGTGTCAAAATAATAGGGTAATAATAGTAAGGGATTTCAACCTCCCCAATATCAATTGGGATAGTCTTAGTGCAAAAAGCTTAAAGGGGGCGGAATTCTTCAAGTGCATCCAGGAGAGCTTTTTGACCCAACATGTTCAAAGTCCTACAAAAGGGAAGGTACTGGACCTAATCCTAGGGAATGAAGCTGGACAAGTGGTCAGTGGGGGATCATTTTGGGGATAGTGACCATAACTCTGTAAGATTTAAGGTAGTTATGGAAAAGGACAAAGATGGACTGGAAAGAAAAGTACTGAATTGGGGGAAGGCCGATTTCAATATGATAAAACAGGATCTGGCCAAAGTGGACTGGGAGCAGCTACTTGTAGGAAAGTCTACATCAGACCAGTGGAAGTCATTCAAAAAGGAAATAGTGAGAGTTCAAAGCCAACATGTACCCGTTAAGGTGAAGGTGAGGACCAACAAGTCCAGGGAACCCTGGATGCCAAGGGATATAGAGGATTGGATAAGGAGAAAAAAGGAGGCGTATGGCAGATTCAGAGTGCTGAAAACAGCGGAGGCACTACAGGAGTATAGAAAGCGTAGGGGAGTACTTAAAAAAGTAATTAGGAGAGCAAAGAAGGGGCATGAAAAAACACTGGCAGACAAGATAAAGGAAAATCCCAAGGCCTTTTAAAAGTATGTTAGGGGCAAGGGGATAACCGGAGAAAAAGTAGGACCTATTACAGATCAAAGAGGCAATGTGTGTGTGCAGCCGGAGGACATAGGTGAAGTTTTGAACAATAACTTTTCATCTGTGTTCACTATGGAGAGGGACGATGTAGGTGTAGTGATCAGGGAAGGGGATTGTGATATACTTGATCAAATTAGCATTGAAAAGGAGTAAGTATTAGCTGTATTTTTAGGCCGATAGGTGGATCGGAGATGTCTCCGATCGTGTTTTTGGGATCCTTAAGGGGGAGGGGGAGCACCCCCAAGTCGTGGTCCACATAGGCACCAACGACATAGGTAGGAAGAGAGATGGGGATTTAAGGCAGAAATTCAGGGAGCTAGGGTGGAAGCTTAGAGCGAGAACAACCAGAGTTGTTATCTCTGGGTTGTTGCCTGTGCCACGTGCTAGCGAAGAGAGGAATAGGGAGAGAGAGGAGTTGAACACGTGGCTGCAGGGATGGTGTAGGAGGGAGGGTTTTGGTTTCCTGGATAATTGGGGATCTTTCTGGGGTAGGTGGGACCTCTACAAACAGGATGGTCTTCACCTGAACCAGAGGGGTACCAATATCCTGGGGGGGAGATTTGTTAGTGCTCTTCGGGGGGGTTTAAACTAAATCAGCAGGGGAATGGGAACCTAAATTGTAGTTCCAGTGTACAGGCTGTTGAGAGTAGTGAGGTAGGGGATAAGGTTACAGGGACGCAAGAGGGCACTGGCAAGCAAGAACTTGGTTTAAAGTGTGTCTACTTCAACGCCAGGAGCATCCGGAATAAGGTGGGTGAGCTTGCAGCATGGGTTGGTACCTGGGATCCTGATGTTGTGGCCATTTCGGAGACATGGGTAGAGCAGGGGCAGGAATGGATGTTGCAGGTTCCGGGATTTAGATGTTTCAGAAAGAACAGAGAAGAGGGTAAAAGAGGGGGGGGTGTGGCATTGTTAATCAAGGAAAGTATTACAGCGGCAGAAAGGACGTTTGAGGACTCGTCTACTGAGGTAGTATGGGCCGAGGTTAGAAACAGGAGAGGAGAGGTCACCCTGTTGGGAGTTTTCTATAGACCTCCGAATAGTTCCAGAGATGTAGAGGAAAGGATAGCGAAGATGATTCTCGACAGGAGCGAGAGTAACAGGGTAGTGGTTATGGGGGACTTTAACTTTCCAAATATTGACTGGAAATACTATAGTTCGAGTACTTTAGATGGGTCTGTTTTTGTCCAGTGTGTGCAGGAGGGTTTTCTGACACAGTATGTGGACAGGCCAACCAGGGGCGATGCCACATTGGATTTGGTACTGGGTAATGAACCCGGCCAGGTGTTCAATTTAGATGTAGGTGAGCACTTTGGCGATAGTGATCACAATTCGGTTAGGTTTACCTTAGCGATGGGCAGGGACAGGTATATACCGCAGGGCAAGAATTATGTCTGGGGGAAAGGAAATTATGACGCGATTAGGCAAGATTTAGGATGTGTAGGATGGGGAAGGAAACTGCAGGGGATGGGCACAAACGAAATGTGGAGCTTATTCAAGGAGCAGCTAATGCGTGTCCTTGATAAGTATGTACCTGTCAGGCAGGGCGGAAGTTGTCGAGCGAGGGAGCCGTGGTTTACTCAAGAAGTTGAAGCGCTTGTCAAGAGGAAGAGGGCGGCTTATGTTAGGATGAGACGTGAAGGCTCAGTTAGGGCGCTTGAGAGTTACAAGCTAGCCAGGAAGGATCTAAAGGGAGGGCTAAGAAGAGCAAGGAGAGGACACGAGAAGTCATTGGCGGATAGGATCAAAGAAAACCCTAAGGCTTTCTATAGGTAGATCAGGAATAAACGAATGATAAGAGTTAGAACAGGGCCAATCAAGGATAGTAGTGGAAAGTTGTGTGCGGAATCAGAGGAGATAGGGGAAGCGTTAAATGAATATTTTTCGTCAGTATTTACAGTAGAGAAAGAAAATGTTGTCGAGGAGAATACTGAGATACAGACTACTAGGCTAGATGGGATTGAGGTTCACAAGGAGGAGGTGTTAGCAATTTTGGAAAGAGTGAAAATAGATAAGTCCCCTGGGCCAGATGGGATTTATCCTAGGATTCTCTGGGAAGCCAGGGAGGAGATTGCAGAGCCGTTGTTGTTGATCTTTAAGTCGTCATTGTCGACAGGAGTAGTGCCGGAGGACTGGAGGATAGCAAATGTTGTCCCCTTGTTCAAGAAGGGGAGTAGAGACAGCCCTGGTAATTATAGACCTGTGAGCCTTACTTCGGTTGTGGGTAAAATGTTGGAAAAGGTTATAAGAGACAGGATTTATAATCATCTTGAAAAGAATAAGTTCATTTGCGATAGTCAGCACGGTTTTGTGAAAGGTAGGTCGTGCCTCACAAACCTTATTGAGTTTTTCGAGAAGGTGACCAAACAGGTGGATGAGGGTAAAGCCGTGGATGTGGTGTATATGGATTTCAGTAAGGTGTTTGATAAGGTTCCCCACGGTAGGCTATTGCAGAAAATACGGAAGTATGGGGTTGAAGGTGATTTAGAGCTTTGGATCAGAAATTGGCTAGCTGAAAGAAGACAGAGGGTGGTGGCTGATGGCAAATGTTCATCCTGGAGTTTAGTTACTAGTGGTGTACCGCAAGGTTCTGTTTTGGGGCCACTGCTGTTTGTCATTTTTATAAACGACCTGGATGAGGGTGTAGAAGGGTGGGTTAGTAAATTTGCGGATGACACGAAGGTCGGTGGAGTTGTGGATAGTGTCGAAGGGAGTTGTAGGGTACAGAGGGACATAGATAGGCTGCAGAGCTGGGCTGAGAGATGGCAAATGGAGTTTAATGCGGAGAAGTGTGAGGTGATTCACTTTGGAAGGAGTAACAGCAATGCAGAGTACTGGGCTAATGGGAAGATTCTTGGTAGTGTAGATGAGCAGAGAGATCTTGGTATCCAGGTACATAAATCCCTGAAAGTTGCTACCCAGGTTAATAGGGCTGTTAAGAAGGCATATGGTGTGTTAGCCTTTATTAGTAGGGGGATCGAGTTTCAGAGCCACGGGGTCATGATGCAGCTGTACAAAACTCTGGTGAGGCCGCACCTGGAGTATTGCGTGCAGTTCTGGTCACCGCATTATAGGAAGGATGTCGAAGCTTTGGAAAGGGTGCAGAGGAGATTTACTAGGATGTTGCCTGGTATGGAAGGAAGGTCTTACGAGGAAAGGCTGAGGGACTTGGGGTTGTTTTCGTTAGAGAGAAGGAGGAGGAGAGGTGACTTAATAGAGACATACAAGATAATCAGAGGGTTAGATAGGGTGGATAGTGAAAGTCTTTTTCCTCGGATGAGGATGGCAAACACGAGGGGACATAGCTTTAAGTTGAGGGGTGAAAGATATAGGACAGATGTCAGAGGTAGTTTCTTTACGCAGAGAGTAGTAGGGGCGTGGAACGCCCTGCCTGCAACAGTAGTAGACTCGCCAACTTTAAGGGCATTTAAGTGGTCATTGGATAGACATATGGATGTAAATGGAATAGTGTAGGTCAGATGATCGGCGCAACATCGAGGGCCGAAGGGCCTGTACTGCGCTGTAATATTCTAATTCTAATTCTAATTCTAATAAATCCCCAGGCCCAGATGAGATGTATCCAAGGCTGCTATGTGAGGCAAGGGAGGAGATAGCGGGAGCTCTGACACAAATTTTCAGAGTATCTCTGGCCACAGGAGAGGTACCAGAGGATTGGAGGACAGCGAATGTGGTACCAATATTCAAGAAGGGTAGCAGGGATGGACCAGGTAATTACAGGCCGGTGAGTCTAACATCAGTGGTAGGGAAATTATTGGAAAAAATTCTGAGACAGGATTAATCTCTACTTGGAGAGGCAGGGATTAATCAGGGATAGTCAGCATGGCTTTGTCAGGGGGAGATCGTGTCTAATAAATTTGATTGAATTTTTCGAGGAGATGACTAAAGGTGTAGATGAGGGTAATGCAGTTGATGTAGTCTATATGGACTTCAGTAAGGCTTTTGATAAGGTCCCGCATGGGAGATTGGTTAAGAAAGTGAAAGTCTATGGTGTGAGAATAAAAAATACTGAAATGTTAGATTAGAGATACAGCACTGAAACAGGCCCTTCGGCCCACCAAGTCTGTGCCGAACATCAACCACCCATTTATACTAATCCTACACTAATCCCATATTCCTACCAAACATCCCCACCTGTCCTTATATTTCCCAACCACCTACCTATACTAGTGACAATTTATAATGGCCAATTTACCTATCAACCTGCAAGTCTTTTGGCTTGTGGGAAGAAACCAGAGCACCCGGAGAAAACCCACACAGACACAGGGAGAACTTGCAAACTCCACACAGGCAGTACCCGGAATCGAACCCAGGTCACTGGAGCTGTGAGGCTGCAGTGCTAACCACTGCGCCACTGTGCCGCTGTTGTTTCTACAGCTTGTGGAAAATTACCAAGAAGTCATTTCTACACAACATAATGAAATCACTGAACAAGGGAACTGATAAGGGGATGTGAGTAAAGACCTTGAGACAGTACGGCAGTTAAAAATTGTGCTTATGCAGTGAAAAGAAAAACAGCAAGAGTTAGAACAAAGGATGTAGTGAATGAGTAACTGACAGCTGCAAGTTAACACACACACAGGAGGCTTGCAAAAGAATGGAGAGCCAAATAAGGTAAAACAAAAACAAGAGTCAGGGGCTAGAAAGTTAGAGTAGGGGGAGAAGTAAACAGAGGAGGAGACTGTAGCAACCATAGGATAGGCTAGTGTCATAATACGTTATAACCAATAATGTAAACTAAAGGCGTGGACAAATGGATTTGTATTGTATAAACATGAACTGAATATGTTGATCGGTGTGCCTGCTTGTAGGACACCCGATCTTGCAAGAACGTTAAATAAACTTACTTCTTCAGAGTTTGACTTGGTGTAAATTATTATCAAGTGGGCTACGTTTCTCACAATTGGGGGCTCGTCCGGGATCTCTTCATCATTGCCGGGACCGCGGCCGACGACAGATGAGAAGACGCGTCCCGTTAATTTAAAAACGGTCTCGTTTCTCTCGTCGGTAGCGGACCCGAGTAATCGACTGAAAACGATCCTAGGGAAGTCACTCTGAACGAGTATTTAGTGCGGCAGGTACACACGTGACGTCAGGCAACTCCGTGCACGGACCAAGGTAAGAAAAACGACTTTTAAGTATTATCTTGGTGACTTATGGTTAACTGTAGGATAAGACCTTCTAAGTACTAATTGTAAAGTCCTTGAGGAGTGAATTTTACAGTCCTGCAGTATAAGACCCTTCAGCTAGGAGGTGAGTACTGTATGGTATAAGACCCTTCAGTTAGGAGGTGAGTACCGTAAGGTATAAGACCCTTCAGCTAGGAGGTGAATACCGTAGGGTATAAGACCCTTCAGTTAGGAGGTGAATACTGTGGGGTATAAGACCCTTCAACTAGGAGGTGAGTACCGTAAGGTATAAGACCCTTCAGTTAGGAGGTGAATACTGTAGACCATGGGAAATAAATCGTCTAAAAAAGGAAGACGATGGGAGACAAGGAAAGTCTGCCGGCAACATCCCTCCAGAAAGTCCATTGGGACGGATGTTGGAGTATTGGGATTTAGAGTCAAAAACCAAGGAGAAAAAGACCCAAATATGATCTAAGGACAGCAAGAAGGACCACCCCTAAACCCGACGATAATGACGACGATAGAGACAGAGAGTCTCCTAAGACAATGATGCCCTTGAGAGAGGTACCAATAAGAAATAATGAAATTGGATTTGTTAGTGCACCATTAACGTCAGGAGAAGTAAGAGCGTTTAAAAAGGAAATGAAAGTCCTCGTAGAAGACCCCTTAGGATTGGCAGACCAAGTAGATCAATTTCTCGGTCCAAGTATATATACTTGGACGGAATTAATGTCCATTATGAACATATTATTTACGAGTGAAGAAAGGGGAATGATTAGACGGTCTGCAATGAAAATTTGGGAAAGAGAAAACCCTCCCGGGGTAGGGGGAAACGAACCAGCCGAACAAAAATACCCTAATCAAGACCCGCAGTGGCAGAACAATAACGTCGGCCATAGGGGCCAGATGAAAGACCTTAGAAATCTGATAGTAAAAGGCATTAGGGAATCTGTCCCGAAATCACAAAATTTGAATAAGGCCTTCGAAGTAAGATAGGAAAAGGATGAGACTCCCTCAAATTTCTTACAGAGATTACGGGACACAATGAGGAAATATTCAGGTTTAGATACAGAAGACCCAGTTGCCCAAAGACTCCTTCGAGTCCATTTTGTAACAAAATCATGGCCAGACATCCAAAAGAAAATTCAAAAGATAGATGGATGGAGTGAAAAACAATTGGACGAACTGCTCAGAGAAGCGCAGAAAGTTTTCGTTAATAGAGATGAAGCCAGAGAAAAACAGTGAAGCTTAAATGAGATGGTAATTGTACAAGTGTTCCACCCTTTTATGTTGTAAACAAGTAGTTGAAGCCCCTGCAAAACTTATGCCTTTACAGAGTTACCGCAGGCCCCTCTTATGGCACAAGCAGGCGACGTATTGAGTGCGACCCCTCTGGGTGTTGAAGGCTGTTTCTAGACAAATAGAGACCATTAAAGGCACCTAGGTGGGATCACGGGATTGATTTTTAAAAATGTTTTGAAGAATCAAAGGGGGGACTGTGAGAACAGAATTTAGATTTTAGAATTTTTAAGAACAGAATTACATGGGAACATTTAAGATGAAACAATTAATCAGTCATGTATTGCTAACAAGCTAGCTTCAGTGCTGCAGGGAGGGACAGCTTATCAGAAATGACTTCATAACTTCAGGACTGCAGAGGCAACTTGGCCTTGCAGCTGGTACAGCGAGAGAGAGAGAGAGAGACATTGTACTTCAACAGCACTCTTTTTATCACCCAGACATGACAATCCTAGGGAAAAGTTAGAATGAAAAACATACCGACCAGGCTAATACACGCCCCCTTGTTAGAGGGTGGCTCAGCCTACCCTTCTGATTCAGCAGTTGCTGAGTTTTTTATATTTGCTTTTATATTATACTGTTTAAATGTTATTTGAGTAAATAGATCCACATAATCCTAGTGAATATATATAATCATATATAAGTTGATCAGTAGAGAGAAGGTTATCATAGAATGATAAAAGGGGGGAATGTGGAAGTGAGCAGAAAGGCATGGCACTATGCTTAATGGGAAATATAGCCAAGTTAGGAATAGTAGCTTTGCTGAGCTTTGATTTTAAGTGGCAGAAACCACAATGAAATAGTTAAAAGGGATGGCCAGAGTGTGTGCAAGCTGTGGCAGCCACAGCACTGTTGGTCGAAGAAAGTAGAAAATTGACCTTTGGAGGAGCCCTGGTAGTGAGTACTCCTCACCAGGTGAGAACGATACTGAGTCAGAAAGCGGGACGTTGGCTGACCGACTCAAGGATCCTAAAATACGAGGCAATCCTGTTGGAAAAAGATGACTTAACAATTGTAACAGACTCCTGTCTAAATCCAGCCACCTTCTTATGGAGAGAAGAAGGGGGATGCCAAGACATTGAGCATCAATGTTTAGATATTATAGAATACCAGACAAAGGTTAGAGAGGACTTGAGAGACATTCCCCTTCATGCAGGATATCGTTTGTTCATAGACGGATCCTCCTGAGTAATACACGGAAAGAAACATAATGGGTACACTATAATCAACGGGAAAGAAAATAGCGTAATTGAAGCAGACAGATTGCCCAATACCTGGTCTGCCCAAACATGTGAACTATATGCTCTAAATCAGGCTCTTAAAAATCTGGAAAGGAGAGAAGGAACGATATATACTGATTCCAAATATGCGTTTGGAGTGGTACATACGTTTGGAAAAATCTTGCCAGAAAGGGGTCTGATAAACAGTAGAGGAAAAGAATTGGCCCATGAGGAGCTGGTAGAACAAGTCTTGAGTAACTTATTATTGCCAAAAGAAATTGCAGTGGTCCATATAAATGGGCACCAGAAAAATGAAACATTTGAAGCAAAAGGGAACCGATTGGCAGATGAAATAGCAAAGGAAGCGGCTTTGAACCCTCAGCCAATACCAATAAACATCCTAACCCCAGCTTTAATCGGACCCTCAGTAAACCCTATTTTTACAGAAGCTCAGAAAGAGGAATTAGTGAAGTGGGGGGTCAACGAGATACCTAGCGGGAAATGGATCCTACCTGATGGTAGGGAAGTAGTGAATAAACCCATCATGAGGGAAATAATGACTAATCTACACCAAGGAAGTCATTGGGGAACCCAAGCAATGTGCGATTTGGTTTTAAGAAAATATGGATGTAAAGGGATTTATACTATTGCCAAACAGGTTTGCGAAGGATGTTTAATTTGCAAAAAGATAAACAAACAGTCTTTGAGAAAAAGAGTGTTGGGAGGGAGACAACCAAGTCTGAGACCATTCCAAAGTATACAGGTAGATTTTACCGAATTAACCCCATTAGGGAAACTGAAATACATTCTAGTTTTAGTAGCCCATTTGACAGGGTGGGTGGAAGCTTATCCCATGACTGCAGCTACATCCGGAGGAGCTTCTAAAGTAATATTGGAACAAATAATTCCCCGATACGGAATTGTAGAAAACATAGATTCAGACCAAGGAAGTCATTTTACCTCGAAGCTATTACAAGAAATAGTTAGGGGATTGGGAATCCAATGGGACTTCCATACCCCTTGGCACCCTCCCTCTTCGGGGCGGGTGGAAAGAATGAATCAGACCTTAAAGAAACACCTGTTCAAACTGGTACTTGAAACAAGGTTACCCTGGACAAAATGTTTACCTATAGCGATACTCAGAATTCGGACAGCCCCTAGAAAAGATGTGGGACTGTCCCCCTATGAAATGCTATTCGGATTACCCTATATGGGAACCAGGGGCGAGATGCCAACCTTAGAAACTAAAGATTCGTTTCTAAAGAACTATATACTGGCGTTGTCTTCCTCATTGTCATTCCTCAGGAAGCAAGGCCTGTTAGCACAGACCCCACCTCTCGAATTTGCAGTACACAAGATCCAACCAGGAGATTGGGTTCTGGTGAAATCATGGAAAGAGACTAAACTACAACCGAACTGGGAAGGACCATACCAGACTCTCCTGACCACTGAAACAGCCATAAGAACGGCAGAAAGAGGTTGGACCCACTACACAAGAATCAAGGGGCCGGTACAACCCCCCGGCCGAGGAAGGAACTTGGACAACCGAATTAACAGAAGAACCATTGAAACTAAAGCTAAAAAGACTTTGAGTAACAGACTTTTTTTATATAGCGGCGCGAGCGCGGAAATACTGTCTGTAGTATTGTGTGTCTTTTCTCTCTCTCTCTTTCTTTTCAAAAGTAGCCAGGAAATCAGAACCAGATTAAAATGGGTTGGATGTTTTTGTATGCAGTATTAGTCATCCCAGTAATGGGAAAAATAACAATGTGGGACGGAACTGACGGGGACAACGGTACACAGAAATCCCCAAGAGCCAGGACCCTCAGGTGGTAGAAGTAGACTTATGTTTCCTAATCCCATGTGGGGGCATACATAACCAAAGAAATTATCATGTGGAGTCCCTCCATTATTATGGGGATGGACTACTAACAGGAGACCCACTCCCACCGATTATATCCATTCACCAGAGCCCCATAAAACCAGGCCCAGATTGTCCAGATAAGGAATGCAACCCTATATATATTTGTCAATAAAAGGAACCGAGTGGACAGAAACGACTGGTGGAATATCCATCCAACGCCATCAGAATGGCTCAATAACAGAAGGACGACAAATCAAAACTACCCACTTCCAATTAGACAACAAGGTGTTTGGAGTAACAGTTAGAGAAGGGAAAAAGAAAGGTGAATTAAAATGTTGTTTTCAGGTAACAATAGATAAGACTGGTAAACCATCTAACAAACTAAAAGGGACCTCTCATAACGATCCTAACATAGTAAAAATAATAGAGGTAAAAGACTTGAGAAAGACAATTGAGATAGAAACCGGTTACGGGGACACAAATGCCTGGGTAGAATGGATAAAATATACTGTAAAAAGTTTGAACAAAAACAATTGCTATGCTTGTGCATCTGGTAGACTGATAGCTCAAGTAGTACCTTTCCCGCTGGGGTGGAAGCGTGACCGAAAGGGCATGGAATGCATGTTAGCCCGACATCAGGATAAGACGGCTTGGGGTATTCAAACTTGCATAGCCTTGTCATTAATGTTCCCTCCCCTAGAGAAAAAAGATTCAAGGACTCCCCCTTCATTTTTAGCCACCAGTGTGAATCACACATCATGCGTAAGTCGACACGGTGCGGAGCTGACCAGAAATATGGGAGAGTTGAAGTCATGCATAGAGACTGAGGACGTAACTGGAAGAGTCAGGGGAGGGAACTACTCATCATTGAATGTCCCCAGAGCGGATTTATGGTGGTATTGCGGAGGAAAAATCCTGAGACAGACCCTACCCTCCCAGTGGAAGGGGACATGCGCAATTGTTCAATTGGCAATACCATTCACCTTGGCATTTGAGAAACAAAAGATAATAACGAGGGAAAGGGGTAAAAGGGAAGCGATAGCGAACTCTTTTGACGACCAGGTGTACTTGGATTCCATAGGGGTCCCAAGAGGGGTACCTGATGAATTCAAGGCCCGAAACCAAATGACAGAATGGATAGTATCAACGGGAGGACAGACATTGAGAAGGCGGCTGAAATAATGCTCAGAGGATTTGAGAGGACATATGAGACCCCTCCTCAGTATGTAGAAAACAACAAGGATTAAGTAAAAGAAAAGGGGGAATTGTGAGAATAAAAAATACTGAAATGTTGTTTCTACAGCTTGTGGAAAATTACCAAGAAGTCATTTCTACACAACATAATGAAATCACTGAACAAGGGAACTGATAAGGGGATGTGAGTAAAGACCTTGAGACAGTACGGCAGTTAAAAATTGTGCTTATGCAGAGAAAAGAAAAACAGCAAGAGTTAGAACAAAGGATGTAGTGAATGAGTAACTGACAGCTGCAAGTTAACACACACACAGGAGGCTTGCAAAAGAATGGAGAGCCAAATAAGGTAAAACAAAAACAAGAGTCAGGGGCTAGAAAGTTAGAGTAGGGGGAGAAGTAAACAGAGGAGGAGACTGTAGCAACCATAGGATAGGCTAGTGTCATAATACGTTATAACCAATAATGTAAACTAAAGGCGTGGACAAATGGATTTGTATTGTATAAACATGAACTGAATATGTTGATCGGTGTGCCTGCTTGTCGGACACCCGATCTTGCAAGAACGTTAAATAAACTTACTTCTTCAGAGTTTGACTTGGTGTAAATTATTATCAAGTGGGCTACGTTTCTCACAATGGGATCCAAGGCAATTTGGCAAATTGGATCCAAAATTGGCTTAGTGGAAGGAGGCAGAGGGTGATGGTAGAGGGCTGTTTTTGCGATTGGAAGCCTGTGACCAGTGGTGTACCACAGGGATCAGTGTTGGGACCCTTACTGTTTGTAGTGTACATTAATGACTTAGACGTGAATATAGGAGGTATGATCAGTAAGTTCGCAGACGACATGAAAATTGGTGGTGTCATAAATAGTGAAGAGGAAAGCCTGAGACTACAGGACGATATAGATGGGCTAGTAAGATGGGTGGAGCAGTGGCAAATGGAGTTTAATCCTGAAAAGTGTGAGGTGATGCACTTTGGGAGGACTAACAAGGCAAGGGAATATACAATGAATGGTAGGACCGTAGGGAGTACAGAAGGTCAGAGGGACCTTGGGGTGCTTGTCCATAGATCACTGAAGGCAGCAGCACAGGTAGATAAGGTGGTTAGGAAGGCATACGGGATACTTGCCTTTATTGGCCGAGGCATAGAGTATATGAGCAGGGAGGTTATGATGGAGCTGTATAAAACACTAGTTAGGCCACAGCTGGAGTACTGGATTCAGTTCTGGTCGCCACACTATCGGAATGATGTGATTGCAGTGGAGAGGGTGCAGAGGAGATTCACCAGGATGTTGCCTGGGCTGGAGCATTTCAGTTATGAAGACAGACTGGATAGGCTGGGGTTGTTTTCCTTGGAGCGGAGAAGGCTGAGGGGGAACCTGATTGAGGTATACAAAATTATGAGGAGCATTGATAGGATAGATAGGAAGAAACTTTTTTCCTTAGCGGAGGGATCAATAACTAGGGGGCATAGATTTAAGGTAATGGGCAGGAGTCTTAGAGGGGAGTTGAGGAAGAATTTTTTCACCCAGAGGGTGGTTGGAATCTGGAACACACTGCCTGAAGGGGTGGTAGAGGCAGGAACACTCACGACATTCAACAAGTATTTGGATGAGCACTTGAAACGCCATAGCATACAAGGCTACGGGCCAAATGCGGGGAAATGGGATTAGCTAGGACGGGTGCTTGATGGTCGGCGCAGGCGCGTTGGGCCGAAGGGCCTGTTTCTGTGCTGTAAAACTCTATGACTCTATGACTCTAGAAATTCTTTCATAGTTAGACATGATAAATTTTAATAAGTTCTTGCAAATGAATATTCCTGACAAATTAATTAATTCTCTGACAGAAAGGCTATTCATTTTAGCTGGACTAGAATTATTGGCACTGTATTTTGGAGGCTATTGACTAATGCTAATAATGTAACAGACTGAGATCTGAAAATGGTAATGATGTATGAATGGGACATTAATGATCAATTAATGACCTGTTAATGGAATACTTCTGTCGTACATTGAGGTGTGAATGGAATGGGAGAATGGGACACCATCAAGATTGCTGAACCCATTGGCACTTCAAATTCAATTTATATTTCAGTAAAGGTCACTGAGTTTAAACTAAAAAGGTGGCAACATATGATGTCACTTGACAATTCAGTAACCAGCAGAGCTTCAGAATAATGTAAATGCATGTGAATAGTTATGAAATAGAGGATGACGGTATTAACTGAGAATGAGTGAAACAAGAACAGAAAATGCTGGAAGTGCCCATCTGATCAGGCAGCATCTGAGGAGAGAAAAACAGAGTTAACATTACAGGTCTGTGTGACCTTTCATCAAAATTTAGAAGCGTAATAGGTTTTGAGCAAGTGAAGGGTGGGTGGGGGGGGGAAGAACAACAAAGGGGAAGGGCTGTGATAAGGTGGAGGGCAGCAGAGGTTAAGTAACAAAAGGTTTCTGCTTCCTATCGCTTGTCATTTCAATTCTCTACCTTGTTCCCACTCTGACCTTTCAGCCCTTGGCCTGCTACAATGTTCTAATGAAGCTCAAAACGAACTCGAGGAACAGCACCTCATCTTTCAACTGGGCACTTTACAGCCTTCCAGACTCAACACTAAGTTCAATAATTTTATATCAAAATCTCTGCCCCAATTTTTTTCTTTCGTCGTGTGTGTATTTTGCTGGTTCATGTCTTTTCCCCCATCTTGTTTCTTTCTTAATCCCTTTACTTTGTGTTCAGGCAGCTGCTATCCTGCTATTTACACCTAATCCAGACACATCATTTGTTACTTTATTTGTCCTATTCCCACTGCCCTTGGTTTTGTACCATGAAATCTTTTGTCATTTAATCTCTCCTGCCTTCCACCTTATCTCGGACCTTCCTTTTTGTTTTTCTTCCACACCACCTTCCCCCACCCCTGCCGCACTTTCACTTGCTCAAAACCGATTGTATTTCTAACTTTTGCCACTTCTGATGAAAGGTCACACAGACCTGAAACATTTGCCAGAATTTTATGGCACGCCCCCACAAAGGAGTGCTGGTGACAGTGGGGCGGGGGTTGTAAAATAGAGTGGAAGGCGGGGGTGCATTTCCCGATGCCTTCCCGCTCCCACTGCAATTTTATGAGGGGTGGCGATGATGAGAAATGGCCGGCCTGCTCCAAGCCAATCAAGGCCCTTAAATGGCCAATTAACTGCCACTTAAAGGCCTCCACCCACCGCCGCTGGTATTTTACCAACGGCGGCTGGATGGCAAAGGCCCCCAGAAGGCCACCAGGTAAAACCTGGCGGCATTCTTGCGGGCTTGGTGCGGCACTTCTGATCAGGCTCCCCCCCCCACAATGGCCCAACCGCCCCCACTGCACAATACTTCCCCTCTCCCCCCTTCACCTCTCTGGGACCCGGCCAATTGTCCCCGTCGAGGCCCCAAAAACCTACCTCTTTCCGGGGCCTTCGTCCCTCTTGCTGCCATTGGCTGGCTGCAGTCCCAGCTGAGGCCACCGCTCCCGGTGGCATTGCTGGGACTGAGAGCTGCCAGCCTACTGATTGGCCGGCAGCTCCATTAGGCAGGACTTCCTGTCTCAAGGAGGTGAAAACCCCGCATAAGGCCAATTAAGGGCCTGGGGAGCGAAAAACCCCAGCGTGGCTCCCCAGGCTTGCTGGAGGCGGGCTCGCCCCCGACCTTTTGGCTGGTGGGTGGGGCCTCCTGCCCAACGCAAACATTTCAGCCATTAACTCTGTTTCTCTCTCCTGACCTGCTGAATATTTCCAGCATTTTCTGTTTTGTTTCAGATTTCCAGCATCTGCAGTATTTTGCTCTTGAATGAGTGAAACATGGCTAAATGCAGCACAAATAATTTAATACATTTAAATCCCAATACCATGTCTATAATCATGAAATTAAAGCATAGAAGAATAGCAAAGTTAAATTCAAATTAATTGCTACTTTCTGGATTTCCCGTGGGAGCTGCCTCAAAATTTTTCAAGATTTTTAGCTTTCCTGTCTATGGAAGTCAAGATATAGTACTGGCTCTAAAGATCCAAAGAAATTTAAATTTATCTGTTCTTTGCATGAATGCTGACTGACCTGCTGTGCATTTCAAAAATTTCCGTATTGTTTCATGGTTTTTTCTTGGTGCTTGTGCAATGCTGAATATGTCTTGTTTCAAGGGAATAAAAAATGGTACCAAATTTCATGCATATCATTTTAACAGATTTGTGTGCCCTAAAATTTTTAATAGGTCAATAAATAGCACACTTAGGAACTTTACACAAGCTCATTAACCAAGTCATCGAAAACAGCACCAAATCATTTCTGTCCCAAATTGTGAAATATCGCATCAACTATTTTTCCACGTCTGGATTATTTTTAATGCTCACACCTGCATTTTATTGGGACGAGGTTATAAATTCACCTCTGCTGGGGGAAAAAAATCGGCGTCTTCTTCAATGTACTGATATGAGGCTGCTTTCCAGCTGAAATTTCTCACAAATATCGGGCAGAATTTTACATTGGGTGGATGGAAATTCGCCACCCACGTGAAAGTCGGTGGCGAACCCACTTCTGCCGAGCCTGGGGATGTGTCCCGCATTTTACGGGTCCCCAGCCTTTAATTGTCCCGAGGCGGGACTTCCACCCACTTAAGGGAGGAAGTCCCGCCTCATTTAGCTGCTGGCCAATCAGCTGGCTGGCAGCTCTTAGTCCCAGCAGTGCCACCGGGAGCGGTGGCCACTGCTGGGACTGCAGCCCCGCCGACGACAGAGACCCTTGAGAGTGAGTGAGTTGGGCTTGCCTCACCAGGGGGATCAGCACTTCCCTGGTGAGGCTGAAGTGGTAGTTTGGGGGGTGGGGAGGGTGGCTACTTAAGGGCCTTGATTGGCCTCGGGTGAGCGGGCCGTTTCCTCCCCACGCCCGACCGCCGTAAAGTCGACCGGAGGCAGGACTGGGACGGGTAGGCCTCCCGGAGCCTCCCGCTCAATTTTACACTGCCCCCATGCCACCAACTGAACCGCTGGGGCGGTGTAAAATTCATCACATCCTCACTGTTCTCCAATTCTCTCTGCATTCTCTATTGCTTCACAATCTAATTTCAAGCTAGTAATCCAGAAATATGTATATAATTCTCATCTGGTGTAATATTATCGGGGGGAAATAGAATCAAACTAAATAATCCAACAAAAATAAATTTTATTGAGGTTATATAAATCATGAGGAGTCTAGACAGAGTAGATAGGGAAAAAACTGTTACCATTGTTGGAAGGCTTGAGAACCAGCGGAAGAACCAAATGTGATATGAATAAAAACTTATTACGCAGTGAGTGGTTAGGAATTGGAATGCACTGCCTGAGAGGTTGATGCAGGCAGATTCAATTGTGGTTTTCAAAAGAGAATTGGATAAGCACCTGAAGGGGAAAAAAAACTACAGGGCGATGGAGAAAGGGTAGGGGAGTGGGATTAGCTTAATTGCTTTTTCAGAGAACTGGCACAATCTTGATAGGCTGATGACATCCTTATGTGCTGTAACCATTCTATGATACTATGATTCCATTTTTCTAATTTTATTTATGTTGTCTGGTAACATTACGATTCATGTCCCACACTAAAACCTGGGTCAGGTATAAAATTAAAATCTGACCCAGGCCCGACCCGACACATGTAGTCGTGTAGCAAGGCTTTACTGCAGAGTGCGGAGTCTGGACTGCATGTTTCCAGCCTTGACATCCTGAATGTTCATTTGAAGATTACTTCCTGGAGCAAGGCAGCACTGGCAACGGCCAGCCCGATCCGACCCAAGCCCGAATGCTGGACCCAGAAGACAGACCCGACCCGACCCGAACCCAAAACATGTCGTCGGGTCTGGTCGGGTTCAGGTCGGGTAGTCACGCTTTACCCCACACTCACTGAATGCTTTGAAACACAGTTTGAAAATGTTTACCACCAATACAAGTCAGTTCTTCCTTTAAGGTTGCTAACAGCTTCTTAATGAAATCGCTGTTTCAATAGAACCTTCCTAGCTCTGTCAGACCTTTAATGATTCCAACCTATTGACATTTACCAAATCATGACAGAACAATTATTGAAAAATGTACCTTTCACTGTCATTTTATTGAGTTTTTGTTCTGAACAATTAAGTAGATATATTAATTTACAAATGTAATTGGCTTTCAGTTACATTATTTCAGTGAACCCTCGAACCATTCTATTTGTACAAGTGTAGACAGATATTGGTCATTTTTTTCCCCACATAATTTTCATTAGCTGGTTCACATTGATCCAAATTCTAGTGGAACTCAGATGTGAAGTTGTTCAAAGCATGCTTTCGCAGGAATTTGAAGACAACCTCTAGGAAGTATTTTCAAGAAGCTGTTACATTTATTATTTTGTAAATCCCTTCTGGAGACAGTGACCTCCAAGTGCCATTTTCGACTTGGCCAGCTGAGCACCATTATGTTATGGACACATCAGACTGCAGAAGAATACAGATACATGAAACTCTGTCCCCACATACCGTGTTGGGCAAATGTGTTTTGTTCCCATCCAATGAGAAGTAAACTGACCCCATCGTTGTTTCTAACATTAAATAACATAATGACAGCAAGTGCTTGGCATTAGCGACATCTGTAACTGGGACTTTTCCATTCGCGGTGCGAGGACTAGCATGCTGCTGCCGGATTTGAGGCTCTACAGCAGCTTAAATGGAGCATAATATAAGATGTGTTGGATGCACAACAGTTTTAGAGCCTCAAAGTTGATCAATTAATGTACAGAAGTTTTTCTGCATGGTCAGACAGAGAAGGAGGGCATTGCTTGTTGTAGCATTAGGCAATCCGCAAGGAGTTCAGCACAAGTGGCAGGTAGTAGCAGACAGTGAATGCCAGTACAATCACTCCATGGCAGCGGAAGGCAGCAAGACAAGAGGACCCAGCTGCACCTTCTAAGAATGCTCTATACTAAGGATGTCAGCCAGTAGCACTGATCTCCTTAATACAGTTATAAAGTGTTTGAATTGCTTACCATCAATGCCCAGGAGACAATCTATTATCTTTTACAGCCTAGCCTTTACCTAGAATTGTTTCTTCATTCAAAGTCTTACTTGAAATCATCACACTAAAAGCCTCACATGGAATCAAATTGGTCAGCGCATGTATCTGCCATTTCATTGTCATGAAGGTCCCACCTGCCAAGAATGAGGCATATTAATTTTGTCACATGAACATTAATTTTAAACTGTTGCTGGAATGAAGAAATTACTTGTTTAAAGAGATCAGCAGTTGCTGGAAAACATTTGCATACTACGAGACAGTGCCTTGAGACAATAGAACAGCTCCCTGATCCAATTAACCCAAATGGATTTTGATCACCAGACATTGAATGTGTAAGAAAGCCAGCATTCCAGGGTGTCTGCTAAGCTGGAGAATCCACAAACGCAGGAGTTTGTTAAAACAGCTAGTCACATGACTAACCTGCTGGCCCAGGGTTTGTTTGAACTGCTCACAGCACAGTTTGGGTCAGATTGCAACTGAACTTGAAAGAAGTGTGTCTTTCTCCTGGGTAGCTCTCTCTCTCTCATGAATCTCCAGATCTACTGAAGTCACTTAAACCTCAAGAGAGAAAAGACTCCTACATTGAAACAAGTTTTAAAGCATGCATTGGGCCCCAACAAAATGGCAAGACTTACCGGCAAGACTCTACATCGACCTCAAAGGACTGTATAAATCCCAGCTATTGCCTCAAACTTTTCCCCTTTATTCTTTCTACCTTTCTGTCTCTGTCTGTGTGTGTGTTTAGCGCGTATGCATGCTAGTGTGATTGCGCCGCACATTTGTAGTCGTTAACCGAATTAGAGTTTAAGATTAATAAACTTCCACCTTTCTTGTTTAAATCTAAGAAAACCTGTCTGGTTCATTTCTTTGCCTTACAATTGGAGAGCAGTGAACAAGGATTCACTGAGGGGGAGCTAAAACATGGTGTTTTTAAAATTAAACCCTGTTACGATTAAACCAGACAAAGGCTGAGAGGGAACCTCTAGACCTCTTTCTCACCTGGTCGTAACAGCATCCACTAAGGGATGCATCACACACTTGAACTAAACAGAAGCAGATCAGTAAAAATAACTAAGTCCAAAGGCAGTGTTAGTTTTAATAAAATTTATGCTAGTCTAAAATTGTCAGGTGTGCAAATGTTCTTCTTTTCAAGGTTTTGAAGTGGCTTTGATCAGATGTCATGAATGGGAACTGTGTAAATTGATGCACACAGAGAAGGATTAATTGTTGATGGCAGATTTGATTTGGAGAGGAGGAAGATATTGATCAGACAGTTTATGCAGTAGCCAGGTGTAGTAAGCATGACAAAGTCCCCTATATCAGCATAGCACAAACATTTATTGCATCTGCCACCAGGCTGTTCTCCATATTTCTCTTCAAGTTGTAGCTGTTAGTTTTCTTGCTAATGGCTTTGTTCTCCATTAACCCATATGTTCTCTAGGGCCTCCATAACAAGGCCTCAAAATATAAGGAGAAATTATGCAGAACGGAGTTTAGAAGTTTGAGAGGCGATCTAATTGAGGAATCTAAGATGATTAAGGAGATTGACAAAGTAGACATAGAGAGGATGTTTCATGTTGTGGGACAATCTAGAACGACAGGTCATAGTTTTAGGATAAAGGGTAGCAGATTTAAAACAGAGACGAGAAGAAATTACTTCTCTCAAAGGGTCGTGAATCTGTGGAATTCACTACCCCAGAGTGCGGTGGATGCCGGGACATTGGGTAAATTTAAGGAGAAGATAGACAGATTTTTAATTAGAAATGGGTTGAAGGGTTATGGAGAACGGGCAGGAAAGTGAAGTTGAGGCCAAGATGAGATCAGCCATGATTGTATTGAATGGCGGAGCAGGCTCGAGGGGTTGAATTGCCCACTCCTGCTCCTAGTTCTTATGTTCTTATGTTCTAACACACAATGCTTAAACATCTTTCCTGTACTGCAGGATGACTAGATTGATCCAGGCGCCCAAAGAAAATATTCAACATGGGTCTACTATGCCCTATAATGACCATATTAACCAAAACTTCTGCATGAACATAACTTAGAGAAGATGCTATACAAACAGGGTAGCAGCTGTTTAAAAATGGTGCAGAGAGAATTAAAGATATTAACTTAATCCATGTTCAAATTGAAATGTTCATTTCCAATGTTGAAACAGTATATAATTCTCTTGTACAAATATTGTTGTAGAACCAATACAGATAGCAATTATAAAATCAAGCCCAAGAATGTTGGGTTTGGTGTCATTAAAGCAATTAATAAATGAAGAACTACTTAGAATAGTTCAGATGACTTTCATGTTGGTATGTGTGTTGGGAGATTCTGGGGCAAATTCTAACCTGTTCGGGTGGGCAGGTGGGTGTGAAGGCAGCAGATTAAAACATCAGAAACTGCCAGCATGTTGGGAAGCTGGCAGTAACCCGCGGGCCTCCACATTTAACCTGAGTACGTCCATTAATGCACGGGAAACCCCAAGGCGACAAGCTGGTCTGACATTTAACTATATAAAATTGCAATTAATTGCAGTTTAGCCTGTCTTTCATTCTGAACACACTGGTTTCCCAAGCTTCCGGGAACTTGTCGGGTTGAACAAGGTAAGAGGACGGCGATGATTGACAGGCAAGAAATTCTTTAAATACTGAGATCTGGTAGCTGCTTGCTTGCCTAAGTGAACGGCTTTTGCTCACAGGACTTGTTCTGAGAGTGTGCTTTTACTGCTTTATATGTGATTTCCAATAATTTGGACATTGTTTCTGCTACCTTGGAGCTTTTTATTATTGATCTGCACTTCCCAGCTATCAGCCTTCACAGTAGCATGAGAGCTGCTTATGAAGCTTTACCTAGGACCCCTGATAAGGAACCCCTGAAAAAGAGCAGCAGCAGCAACACCAGCATTAGCAGGAGCAGCACCAGCAGGAACATCAGCTGCCTTATCCTCAACCACCTGCTCAACAGAACAGAGAGGATTAACACAGAGCTCCAGCTTCGAGGAAGCAACATCCCCAACACTGGGTATACAAGTAAAGGATTAGCTTTCTGGCCATGACTGAGCACCAGTGCCTCAGGAGGCTCAGGCTTTCCTGTCAGGTGGTTGCTGGCATTTGCAACCTCCTGTAAAGAGACCAAGTTGACCAGGTGGGACCACATTGCCAGCGGTCATCAAGATCACCACAGCCCTGAATTTCTTTGTGCTCAGCTACATCTAAGGATCTGCTGGTGTCATTTGTAGAATCTCACAATGTGCTGTGCACAAGTGCATCTCCCAGGTGTTGGATACCATCTTTGCCAGTTTTCCACTTACATTTACTTCTCTACTAATGAGGTCAGTTAGAATGAGGGGGCCTTCAGATTTGCTGCTCTGGCTGGATTCCCACAGGTACAGGGATTCATAGATTGCACACATGTGGCAATACAAATGCTGCCAAATCGCCCAGCAATATTCATCAAATGGAAGGGATTCCATTCCATTAATGTTCAGCTGGTATGCAGCCACTGAAAGATCATCATGTGCGCCTGTGAAAGATACCCTGTAAGCTGCCATGATGCCTTCATCCTGTACCAGTTAAGTCCCCCAAAGATATGGGCACCTCCAAGCAGAGTCAGCAAAGGACTGCTTGGAGACAAGGGCTACCCTCTAAGTGTGTGGCTGATGGCACCTCTGAGGAGCTCTACCACTGACAGGCTGTCAAGGTACAGCTGAAGCCAAATGAGCACAACAGTGGTCATTGAGCAGGCCATTGGGATGCTGCTGATGTGATTCAGGTGCCTGGACAGATATGGGGATGCCCTTCAGTATGCACCATGTTACGACCAGGTGAGAAAGGGGTCTAGGGGTTCCCTCTCAGTCTTTGTCTGGTTTAACCGTAACAGAGTTTAATTTTTAAAAACACCATGTTTTTAGCTCCCCCTCAGTGAATCTTTGCTCACTGCTTTCCAATTGCAAGGCAAAGAAATCAAATCAGAGAAGTTGTCTTAGATTTAAACAAGAAAGGTGTATGTTTATTAATCTTAAACTCTAATTCAGTTAACGACTACGAATATGTGACGTGACCACGCTAGCATGCATACACGATAAACACACACGCAGATAGAGACAGAAAAAGTAGAAAGAATAAAGGGGAAAAGTTTGAGGCAATAGCTGGGTCATTATTACAGTCCTTTGAGTTCGATGTGGAGTCTTTGGTTGCTGGTAAGTTTTGCTGTTCATTGGGGCCGAGTGCACGCTTCAACTTGTTTCGATGGAGGAGTCTTTTCTTTCTTGAAGTTTGAGCGACTTCACTGGGTCTGGAGGTTTGCGAGAAAGTGAGTGTGAGCCAGCCAGGAGAGAAACTGTCTTGTTCCAGGTTCAGTTGCAATCTGCAGTCTGAGTTCAAACTGTCCTGAGAGCACAATTCAAAGCTCCAAGTTGGCCCGCAGGATCGTCATGTGACTCACTGTTTAAAAACAAACTCCTGCGTTTGTGGATTTCAAAGCTCTCAGTGGGGTGTAGTGCTGTCTCTTACCCCAACAAGATGTGAATCACCATTGCCCAGCCCAAACTCTGTTAACTGAATCAGTGAGCAATTCTTTTGTCTCTCCAAGCACTGTCTCTTAGTATGCAAATGTCCTCCAGCCAAATGTCTACTGATCTGTTTAAACAGGTCATTTCTTCATTCCAGCAACAGTTTGAAAATTAATGTTCACATGACAAAATTAATATGCCTCATTCTTGGTAGGTGGGTGTCTGCATGACAACCAGCATTCCACAATATTACGCAGAAGTGACCCTTTTCATGGACCTAGACATCATGGCACTCATGCTAGAGACAGAGTCCCTCTCTCCAAACATGTGCAGTGCCGCTGGAAGACTGATAGAAGCTCACACATTTCTACTGCACTTTTTCACACAAAGTGTGGTAGAAATCTGTAGTGTTTTCCCCCAAAAGGCTGTGGAAACTGGGTTGATTGAAATTTTGAAGACTGAGAATTTTGTTTATTAAGGGATATCAAGCAAAGGTGAGTAAATGGTGCTGAAGTACAAAATAACCATGATCTGACAGATTGCTGCAACTGGTAGCAGGGGCTGAATGGCCTGCTCTTGCCCCAATGTTTCCTATGTCACACAAGTTGGTTTCTACAGGTTGTTCCTAAGATTTCCCTCACATTGAACTCCATCTGTCACAGTTTTACCCGCTCACCTAGTCTGTCTCCATCCCTTGTAACTTCCTGCTCCCATATGCACAACTTACTGTGCCTCCTAACTTAGTGTTATCTGCATATTTATAAATACAAGCCTGCATTCCTTCATCCAAATCATTGATATATTTGGTGGAAAGCTGAGACCCCAGCGCAGGTCCCTGGAGAACACCACTTGTGACATTCTGACAATCAGAGAATGTTCCCTTTATCCTAACTTTCTGTCTTCTCCCACTCAAACAATTATCAATCCAATATCAAAACTAGTTATAGATAACTGTATTCAGTGTTTATTCCCCAAAGAAATTATATATAACAAATGAGATGCCAAAAAAAGCTACCAAAAACTTCCCATATCCCACAAAGAAACTATCTGAAGTATGCCTCGCTGTAGTCTTGTGTAATGCTTTATTTTCAGGACTGATTGTTGCTGCTTTTTGAGATAAGGAGACATTTTCCTTGTATGAGATGCATTCATTTGCATTTTTTCTGTCACTGCTTTTAGAATCACCAGGGACTGGAATTAAAATGAGAACTAAGCTGGAATAGAGATAACTTTTTAGTTTATTTCATTTAAAAAATGACATTGAGATTTACACTCAAAATTATTGACATGGATAGAAGAGTGGCTCACTCACAGGAAGCAGAGTAGGCAAAAATGGGTCATTTTCTGGTTGGCAAGATGTACCGAGTGGTGTGCTACAGGGGTCTGTGCTGGGGCCTCAACTTTTTACAATTTATATAAGTGGCTTAGATGAAGGGACCTAAGGTATGGTTGCAAAATTTGCTGATGACACAAAGATAGGTAGAAAAGTAAGTTATGAAGAGGACATAAGGAGGCGACAAAGGGATATAGATAGGTTAAGGGAATGGGCAAAGACCAGGCAAATGTAATATAATGTGGGAAAATGAAAAATTGTCCATTTTGGCAGGAAGAATAAAAAAGAAGCATCTCATCTAAATAGTGACATATTGCAGAGCTCTGAGATGCAAAGGGATATGGGTGTCTTAGTGCATGAATCGCAAAAGGTTAGTATGCAGGTACAGCATGTAATTAGGAAAGCTAATAGAATGTTATTGTTTATTGCAAGGGGAATTGAATACAAAAGTAGGGAGGTTATGCTGCAGTTATACAGGGCATTGGTGAGACCATATCTAGAGTACTGTGTACAGTATTGGTCTCCATACTTAAGGAAGGATGTAAATGCATTGGAGGCAGTTCAGAGAATACCTGGTGTTACGACCAGGTGAGAAAGAGGTCGAGGGTTCCCTCTCAGCCTTCACCTGGTCTTACGATAACAGGGTTTAATTTTAAACACACCGTGTTTTTAGCTCCCCCTTGGTGAATCCTTGTTCATTGCTTTTTAAGTATAAGACAAAGAAACCAGCACAAACAGGTTTTCTTAGGTTTAAAGAAGGTTGAAATTGATTAAACTTAAACTAATTCAGTTAATGCCTACGGATACATGATGCACCCACGCTAGCAGGCATTCGCGATATACACATGTAGATAGAGAAAGAAAAGAGCATAAAAAAATAAAGTAGAAAAGTTTGAGACAATCTCTGAAGAGTGTTTTTGTATGGTTCTTCGAGCTCACTGAGCTCTTTGTAGGTAGATCTTGCTGTTCAATGGGGCCCAGTATTCTTCTTAAACCTTATTCACTGTCGGAGACCTTGCTCTCTTGGGGTTCATGTGTCTTCAGTGGATTTGGAGTTCCGTGAGAAAGAGAGGGAGAACCAGACAGGAGAGGTCTTCTTCAGTCCAGGAGCATACTGCAGTCTCTCTGTTCAAAACTCTATGTACAATTCAGAAAAAACAGGTTGCCAAGCAGGCTAGTCATGTGACCAGCTGGTCTGACCACGTCTATTTGTGAATTTGGCTATCCCAGCATTCATCCTGAAATTTGAGCTCCCTCACCTTCAATGTCTGGTGTTCAAAGTCCATTGTGGGTTAATTGTCTGTTAATATGCAAATGTCTTTCCAGCCAAGGGTCTGGTGATTTCTCTTTTAAACAAGTCCTTTCTTCACTTTAGCAACTGTTTTCAAATCAATGTTCATATGACAAAATTAATGTGCCTCATTCTTGGCAGCTGGGGGTCTGCATGACATCTCCACACCCAGCGGAATGAAATGCGATTTGAGAAAAGCGCATTTCATTTAAAGGGTTGAGAGAAAATATGATACAGAAAAAAAATGCATTATTTAATTCATTTACAAATCCTAAAACTTATTAAAATTTCCCATTTCCATGACTGCCTGAGCTCTTTATTCCTGCTGATGTCTGCAAAGGGTGGGGTGGGGGTGGAGGGGGGTTAGATTTCATTAGTTCTAAGTTGGAATTTTTATTTTCTCAGGGGAGTCAGTTGTGGGCGGGTCTATCCTGAACTCTCTTTCAGTGCTTTTTTGAGTCATGCAAAGGCTTTTGACTTCAGGTGATGGAAAGTTCTCTTTTTTGCTGACTGTGGCCGGGGGGGGCGGGGGGGGGGGGTGGTGGGGGCGGGGGGAGGCGGAAGTCTTTGTTAATCTCCCCTTTGTCCTCTGGGACATTCCTGCCTGCAGGTATTTGTGTAGACTCTACTGCACTCCCCTGTGGCACTTCGACTAAGTGAGGCATCACCCTCAAGGTATCTCCGCCCCCTAGAGTCTTTCGTTGTCTCTGCAGGTACCTGTAAATGCTGTTAGCCACTCTGGTAGGGTGATTCTCATGTCTGCATTTACATAGGAGGATGGAGGGTCTAACTTTTCAAATAATCTCGGGTTTGGCTGACCGGACAGTAGGGGTTTTCATCCGGATTCCCCCCGGACTTCCTTTAACCTGCCCTCTTGGTCGCTTTATCCCCTTCCCTTTCTAACTTTCTGCCAACCTTGTGCCAGCTTGTCCCCTTTTGTTCTCAGCAGGGGTCCCTTACAGTTCACCAGCCCTCTGCTGGTGGGTCCTCCTAACACTGGTACAGGACTTAGGGGTGCAGGTTTCGCTGTAGTTTGGGGTTTCCCTCGACCTGGCATATGTGGCAACTCCTGCAGTACTCCACCACATCTTTGTGGAGTTTTGGCTAGCCAAACTGCAGTCTTATACGGGCTTTGTTCTTTCGTATACCGGCATGTACAGCCACTGTAGTCTCTTGGCCCTTCTTACTATTTCTCTCCGGTATTTCTGCGGCACCACTGATTGGTGAACTACTGTCCACTCCTAATGTCCTATGCTCCCAGATCTGTGAGGAAGACGCCATTTCCTCATCAGTACCTCACTCTTTAAATAGTAGCAATCAGCAACTCCCTCTGCTTTACTTTCAGACTGGGCTAACTCTCGAACACTGGGTAGGCTTGCTGTGCTTGATCTAGGGAAAATTTATTTAATTCACTCCCTGGGTCTTCTAACCTGCCGAAGAAAGTCTCGGACAGACAGGCCTCGTGGCCATCTGCCTGCAGTGCCAATGTAGTCTCCTCTGGGAGAGCTGGTTTGATCATGGCCTGATTCATTATACATTCAGGGAAGCTGCTGCGGAACGTCTCAAACCACTGCCCTGTCTCTCTGACCTCCTGCAGTCTTTCTTTCACTACTGGGGGGGCTACCACCTTCACCCCCACCAGATCACTACCTAGGAGCAGGTCAACCCCGTCCACAGGCAAATTAGGGACAATCCCTACGGTCATTGGTCCCGAAACTAGGTTGCACTCCAGGTGCATTCGGTGTACAGGTGCAGGCATACACTGCCCTCCAATACCATTCATCACCATTCTGGTGTTCACTGCACTCTCTGGGGGAAAGGTCAGGCCTTTTCCCAGCAAAAGGGATCTAGGCCCCTGTGTCCCTGAGAATCACTATTGTCTTTCTTGCCCCACTTGAAGGGTATGGGGTTACTTTCCCTTCAGACACAAAACTCTGATAACCTTCAGGAATCCTATTAAATTTTCCTGCACTTGTAGTAGTAAGCTTCCTGGGTTGCACTCTTATTTCAGTTAAAGCTACATCTTGCTCTGTTGTGCTCTTCTCTAGGATTCCTTCTTCACTGAGCGGATGAGCCCTGATTAACCCTACAGGTTTTCCCTTTAGTTTCCAACAGTCAGCTTTTAGATGACCTGCCTTATTACAATGGAAGCACACAGGTCTCTGGGTCTCATTCTTGCTCACAGCACCTTTCTTTTTGGTTAGAGGAAGCCCTGTGTCTCCTGCTTTCCTTTCTCTCCCAGGACTGCTTGGGCTCCTATCACCTTCCACCCTCTTTCCTTTTTGGATTTGTGGAGGTTTCCCCTGGGAAACCGACTTATAAATTAAAGCAAACTCATCAGCCAGAACGACCACTTGCCGGGCTTTCTGAACCCGCTGCTCCTCTACATGGGTCTTAATGGAGAGTGTTTAAATTCCTCTAACAGAAATACTTCTCTGAGATTCTCATAGCTGAGCTGTACTTTAAGAGCCCTCAGCTGCTGGTCAAAAGCTAGCTGCTTGCTTCTTTCAAACTCCGGATACGTTTGATTAGCTTGCTTCTTGACGGTTCTAAACTTTTGGCGATAGGCTTCGGGTACTGATTCACATAGCCCGAGGATAGTATTGTTTGTCAGTTCATAATTTGATGAACTCTCAACTGGCAACAGGGAAAAACCTCATGAGCTTTTCTGGTTAGCTTGCTTTGTAGTAAAAGAGGCCAGGTTTCAGCTGCCTTGCCAGTTTCTCAAAGGTCACAAACATTTTTCTACATCTTCCTCATTGAATTTTGGGGTTAGTTGACCTAGTTTTAACAATTCTGTACCCAACGCTGAATTACGCTCCTACATATTGGCCGTGCTTTCACTGGGGTTCCTCTGACGCTCCCTAGTTAACTCAAGCCGCTTCAACTCTCTCTCTTCGCATTCCTTTTGGAATGTTCTCTCTGTCCCTCCTCTCTCTCTCGTTCCTTCTCTTGTCTTCCTTTTTCTTCATGTTCCTTCAGGAAGGCTCTCTCTTTCTCCCTCTCCTGCCTCTCTTTCTCTTTTTCCTGTCCCTCCCTTTGTGTTTCTCTTTCCCTGTCTTTTAATTCAAGTTTCCTTTGTTTCAATTGTATCTTTGCTAGCAATACCCTGTCGGAGTCTACTTCTAACCCTGCTTCTGTTTCTTCAGATTCAAGGGAAAAATGGTTGGACACTAGTCTTAGGAATTCAGACTTCCTAGCCTTGCCACGTACAATGATTCCACACTGCTCAGCCATTTTTCTCAACTCCACCATAGACAGTGCTTTTAACGTATCCCAAGTTACTTCACCCTGGCTTGAGAGGCTACTATCTTCAGTTGCAGACACTTTAGTATTCAAGCACACACAACCACAAGAAAACCTGTATTGAAACCTTGCCCTTTTTGACTGGGAACAATTTGGCTTCCCACTTCCAATTTCTTCCGTTTGTCTGTGGTTCAATTCCGGATTCCATCCCCCAAATTTCTGTTATGACCAGGTGAGAAACGTGTCCAGGGTTCCCTCTCAGCCTTCACCTGGTCTTACCGTAATAGGGTTTAATTTTAAACACACCCTGTTTTTAGCTCCCCGTTGATGAATCCTTGTTCACTGCTTTTCCAATTATATGGCAAAGAAACCAGCACAAACAGGTTTTCTTAGGTTTATAGAAGAAAGGTTGAAATTTATTAAACTTAAATTTAAACTCTAATTTGGTTAACACCTATGGATACATGATGCGCCCATGCTAGCATGCATATGCGATGCACACTTCAGATAGAAACAGAAAAGAACAAAAAAAAAATGCAGAAAAGTTTGAGGCAATCTCTGAAGACGGTTTTTGTTATGGTTCTTCAAGCTCACTGTTGAGTCCTTGATTGTAGGTAGATCTTGCTCTTCATTGAGGCCCAATATTTTTCTTAAATCTTGTTCGCTGTAGGAGACTTTGCTCTCTTGGGGTTCATGTTTCTTCAGTGGATTTGGAGTTCTGTGAAAAAGAGAGGGAGAACCAGAAAGGAGATGTCTTCTTCAGTTCAGGAGCATATAGCAAACTCTTTGTACTATTCAGAAAAAAAGGTTGCCAAGCAGGTGAATCATGTGACTAGCTGGTCTGACCATGTCTGTTTGTGGATTCGGCCATCCCAGCAGTCATCCTGAAATTTGAGCTCCTTCACCTCCAATATATGGTGCTGAAAATCCATTGTGGGTTAAATTGAATAAGGGAAGTAACTCATTTGTCTCCACAAGCACTGTCTGTTAATATGCAAATGTCTTTCCAGTCAAGGCCCTGGTGATTTCTTTTTTAAACAAATCCTTTCTTCACTTCAGCAACATTTTTCCCAAATCAATATTCATATGACAAAATTAATGCGCCTCATTCTTGGCAGGTGGGGGGGTCTGCATGACTCCTGGAATGGGCGGCTGTCTTAACGAGGATAGATTGGACAGGCTAGGCTTGTATCCGCTGGAGTTTAGAAGAATAAGAGGTGACTTGCTTGAAACATATAAGATCCTAAAGGGTCTTGATAGGATGGATGTGGAAAGGATGTTTCCCCTTGTGGGAGAATTTAGAACTAGGGGTCACTGTTTAAAAAGGGATCACCCATTTAAAACAGAGATGAGGAGAATTTTTTTCTCTCAGAGGGTCGTGAGTCTTTGGAATTCTTTTCCTCAAAAGGGGGTGAAAGCAGAGTCCTTGAATATTTTTAAGGCAGAGATAGATAGATTCTTGCTAAGCAAGGGGGTGAAAGGTTATTGGGGGTAGGTGGAAATGTGGAGTAATCAGTTCAGACATGAACTTACTGAATGATGAAGCAGGCTCGAGGGGCCAAATGGCCTAGTCCTGCTCCTAATTCGTATGTTTGTATTATAGTCAGTGCAAAAATGCAAGAAGATGCGCAAAATCAGGTGTGCAAAAGAAATAAAATCATTTTTTCTGGGCGAAGGAACATCTCTGCAGACCACACCCTTGCCTCTCCCCTAGAATATAAATCTTATGCTCTCACTATTCACATCCCCCTTAGTAAGTGTTAAATCCTGCACGGACGCAAATGCTAGTTTAATGTGTTGGTTTTTCACATGTCCTAAGGCTTATATCTAGTGCTGGTTTGAGATCTCAGTTTTTCAGGATTGCTGATCAGCTTATGTTAGCCTTCTAGACTGGCATGTGTGCCGCATAGCCTAGAAAATTCCCCATCCATTTGTCAAACTAAGTAACAGTCATAGATAACACTTGAACAATCACTGTTGGATCCAATGTTTATACATGCCAAACAGCACACAGGCCTGGAAATAATGATGTCAGATTCACAACCAATCTCAAAATGATGTATGAGTTGGCACTGCCTATCCTGTTTATCCTGCTGTTTGCTTTAGGCAAAGCAAATGGTTGATTTTATTTGGTGGATTGAAGAAATTACTTGGTGGAAACAGTCTCATTAAAAATTCAGGTATTCCTCAAATACTGCAGAGACCAGGACCACATATGAAAACTATGGTAACACTGAGAAAAGAACTCCTGTGCCCATGGACTTGGCTTGTCAATGCCTCATCTTTCTTTGTTAATCCTCAACTAGAAATTGAGCTCTCCCATCTTTAGTTCAAACAAAGGAATATTGTCAATTTAAAACCACAAAAGATCTTTTTTTTTTGGTATCCCTTTCTTCTTCTACGGCTTAAATTCATTAGAGTTTTAAAGGAGGTCTTCGTATAATAATCTGGAGATGTCATGAGACAGAAACATTAGAAATTCAGTCGTCAGTGAGTTTAATCTAATTACAGGACCACAATACAGGAAGATGACAGCCACTGAATTGCCTGTCAGAATAATGTTCCATAGTTCATCTCGCAAACACAATAAGGAAGCAGATTATAAATAAAACCTAATTAGTCTCTTCATTTACGGAAGTCATTTGTACCACATTGCAAAACTATCCATTCATCAGTATCTGGCCTTTCTCGATTTAAGCACTAATGGAATTCTATTATATTTGTCTGGGTTGAATGGCCTGATTAGACGTTTTTTTCTCTATTATTTTCATTATTTGTGAAGCTTTGTGTGCAAGGCTTGTTGGGGGTCACAGTATATAAATCATGAAGGCAAATTAGGTCAGTTCCGGAACAGAAATGATTAACTCTCCTTCTCGGATTTAACTTTTAACATGCTGTTTATTTCACCATACCACCAGCAAGCCAAAACTGGCTTCAGAGTCTATTTCCCTTTTATATTAATTGGAAGAAAGGCAAAAATTCCTGGAAAGAATATAAGCTTGGCATATGATATGGGATCCAGGATGGAAAACAACTGAGAAACATTAAATAAAAACAGAAAATGCTGGAAACACTCAGCAGGCCAGGCAGCAACAATAGCCTTGCGAGTGACGCTCATGTCCCGTGAACGAATAAAAAAGAGAAACAAAGTTAACATTTCACGTGGATGACCTTTCACAACGGAACTAATGAAATTTCATCAACTTGAAACACTAAATTAGCATTTCTCTCCTCAGAGAAGGGGAGGTGGTGGTGTAGTGGTATTGTCACTGGACTAGTAACCCAGGGTATTGCTCTGGGGACATGGGTTCAAATCCCACCACAGCAGAAGGTGGAATTTGAATTCGATTAATAAAAAATAATCTGGAATTAAAAAGCTAGGCTAATGATGACCATGAAAACATTGTCGATTGTTGTAAAAACCCATCTGGTTCACGAATGTCCTTGAGGGGAGGAAATCTGCTGTCCTTACCTGGTCTGGCCTACATGTGACTCCAGATCCACAGCAATGTGGTTGACTCTTACATGCCCTCTGAAATGGCCTAGCAAGCCACTCAGTTGTATCTAACTGCCACAAAGTCAATAAAAAGGAATGAAACCGGACGGACCACCCAGCATCAACCTAGGCACCGAAAATGACAAACCCAGCCCTGTCGACCCTGCAAATTCCTCCTTACTAACATCTGGGGGCTTATGCCAAAGTAGGGAGAGCTGTCCCACAGAATAGTCAAGCAACAGCCTGACATAGTCATACTCACAGAATCATACCTGACAATGTCCCAGACACTGCCATCACCATCCCTGGGTATGTCCTGTCCCACCGGCAGGACAGACCCAGCACAGATGGCAGTACAGTGGTATACAGTAGGGAGGGAGTTGCTCTGGGAGTCCTCAACATCGACTCTAGACCCCATGAAGTCTCATGGCATCAGGTCAAACATGGGCAAGGAAACCTCCTGCTGATTACCACCTACCGCCTTCCCTCAGCTGATGAGTCAGTACTTCTCCATGTTGAACACCACTTGGAGGAAGCATTGAGGGTGACAAGGGTGCAGAATATACTCTGGGTGGAGGACTTCAATGTCCATCACCAAGAGTGGCTCGGTAGCACCACTACTGACCGAGCTGGCCAAGTCCTAAAGGACAGATCTGCTAGACTGGGTATGCGGCAGATGGTGAGGGAACCAACAAGAGGGACATACTTGACCTTGTACTCACCAATCCGCCTGCCGCAGATGCATCTGTCCATGACAGTATTGATAGGAGTGACCACCGCACAGTCGTTGTGGAGATGAAGTCCCGCCTTCGAATTGAGGATACCCTTCCTTGTGTTGCATGGCACTACCACCGTGCTAAATGGCACAAATCAAGCAAAGCAAAACTGGGCAACCATGAGGTGCTGTGGGCCATCAGCAGCAGCAGTAGCAGAATTGTACTCAACCACAATCTGTAACCTCATGGCCCGGCATATCCCCCACTTTACCATTACCATCAAGCCAGGAGACCAACCCTGGTTCAATGAAGAGTACAGGAGGGCATGCCAGGAGCAACACCAGGCATACCTCAAAATGAGGTGTCAACCTGGTGAAGCTACAACACAGGACTATCTGCATGCAAAACTGCGTAAACAGCATGCGACAGAGCTAAGCGATCTCATAACCAATGGATCAGATCTAAGCTCTGCAGTCCTGCCACATCCAGCCATGAATGATGGTGGACAATTAAACAACTAAGTGGAGGAGGTGGCTCCACAAATATCCCCATCCTCAATGATGGGGGAGCCCAGCACATCAGTGCGAAAGATAAGGCTGAAGCATTTGCAACAATTTTCAGCCAGAACTGCTGAGTTGATGATCCCTCTCGGCCTCCTCCTGAAGTCCCCAGCCAGACATCAGCCAATTCGATTCACTCAGTGTGATATCAAGAAATGACTGAAGGCACTGGATACTGCAAAGTCTATGAGCCCGGACAATATTCCGGCAATACTACGGAAAACCTGTGCTCCAGAACTTGCAGCGCCCCTAGCCAAGCTGTTCCAGTACAGCTACAACACTGGCATCTACCCTGCAATGTGGAAAATTGCCCAAGTATGTCCTGTACACAAAAAGCAGGACAAGTCCAACCCGACCAATTACCACCCCATCAGCCTACTCTCAATCATCAGTAAAGTGATGGAAGGTGTCATCAACAGTGCCATCAAGTGGCACTTGCTTAGCAATAATCTGCTCAGTGACGCTCAGTTTGGGTTCCGCCAGGGCCACTCAGCTCCTGACCTCATTACAGCCTTGGTTCAAACATGGACAAAAGAGCTGAACTCAAGAGGTGAGGTGAGAGTGACTGCCCTTGATATCAAGGCAGCATTTGACCGAGTATGGCATCAAGGAGCCCTAGCAAAACTGAGGTCAATGGGAATCAGGGGGAAAACCCTCCACTGGCTAGAGTCATACCTAGCGCAAAGGAAGATGATTGTGGTTGTTGGAGGTCAATCATCTCAGCTCCAGGACATCACTACAGGACTTCCTCAGGGTAGTGTCCTGGGCCCAACCATCTTCAGCTGCTTTATCAATGACCTTCCTTCAATCATAAGGTCAGAAGTGGGGATGTTCGCTGATGATTGCACAATGTTCAGCACCATTCGTGATTCATCAGATACTGAAGCAGTCCCTGTAGAAATGCAGCAAGACTTGGACAATATCCAGGCTTGGGCTGATAAGTGGCAAGTAACATTCGCGCCACACAAGAGCCAGACAATGACCATCTCCAACAAGAGAGAATCTAACCATCTCCGATTGACATTCAATGGAATTCCCATCACTGAATCCCCCACTATTAACATCCTAGGGGCTACCATTGATCAGAAACTGAACTGGAGTAGCCATATAAATACCGTGGCTACAAGAGCAGGTCAGAGGCTTGGAATCCTGCGGTGAGTAACTCACCTCCTGACTCCCCAAAGTCTGTCCACCATCTCCATGGCACAAGTCAGGAGTGTGATGGAATACTCTCCACTTGCCTGGATGGGTGCAGCTCCAACAACACTCAAGAAGCTCGACACCATCCAGGACAAAGCAGCCCGCTTGATTGGCACCCCATCTACAAACATTCACTCCCTCCATCACCGACGCACAGTGGCAGCAGTGTGTACCATCTACAAGATGCACTGCAGCAACGCACCAAGGCTCCTTCGACAGCACCTTCCAAACCCGCGACCTCTACCAACTAGAAGGACAAGAGCAGCAACTGCATGGGAACACCACTACCTGCAAGTTCCCCTCCAAGTCACACACCATTCTGACTTGGAACTATATCGCTGTTCCTTCACCGTCGCTGGGTCAAAATCCTGGAACTCCCTTCCTAACAGCACTATGGGTGTACCTACCCCACATGGACTGCAGAGGTTCAAGAAGGCAGCTCACCACCACCTTCTCAAGGGCAATTAGGGATGGGCAATAAATGCTGGCCTGGCCAGCGATGCCCACATCCCATGAATGAATAAAAAAACTGCTGAGTATATCCAGCATTTTATGTTTTCATTTCAGATTTCCAGTATCTGCTGTATTTTGTTTTTGAATTGAGAATGACACACTGTTTGAATGGGAATAAAAGATCAAGATCTTGAAGTTGCACTGTGTGAAAATATTTGATGAGTTCCGATGAAATTTCTTTGTACACTGTTTTATGGGACATCAACTCATTTTAAATAAATAATTTAATGTCTACATTACAATAGCAGACAAAGAAGTGTCATGTGAAAATAAAATACTGACTGATTAATTTATAGCTTGATAATATTGAGAGACAAAGATGGTTGAATTTAATTGCAGAATATTTAGCGAAATGATAGAAATGTTCCTGTGATGTTTGAGCGTTTTTGTGCAGTCTGAAATAGCATGACAATGCATGGAATTGGAAGCTACCTTGTGACAGGGGTTGGTAATTGGTTGGGTGGTAGAAGACAGAGGGTAGGGATAAAATATTCATCTCTGATTGGTAGAATATGGCAAATGCTATTCCCTTGCAATCTGTCTCAGCTTGTCATTATCTATGTATAACTTTTCCTTTCTGTATTTTTTCTCTCTCTATTAATCCAACCTTTCTTTCCCTCTCTTTTTTTCTGTTTCTGTACCTGAGTGGCATTGAATTCATCCACTCCAATTTACTTTCCTTTTCTGTCCTTCTTGTGTAATTCTCACTCTAGAAATCTCAATGGATAAGGAGCGAGGAGGTTAGTCCCGTTATTCACCAATTTCCCAGATGCCTTGTAACCCTTGCCATGCTGTTTTCTGCTTGCACATCCAGCAACTTTGTGGGAAATGTTTTTAAAACCTAAACATGCACAAACTTGTCTGACTAATAGGACACTCCACAAGATGCCATGCTCCATCAAAATCAGGATCATTAAGTTGGGAGCGACAGTAAATTCTGTGGATGGGAGCAGAAAGTTGCAAAGTTATCTGGACAGACTAAGTGGGAGTTTTTTTGACATTGCACAATAGCATAAAATGGATAGTCGCATATCTGCATCCAGCATTACATCTCTTCCAGTTTTTATTTCCAGTGACTTTAAACCATTGCTGGAGATTCTCTAGCTTTGACTGATTGGTAAGATTGGAGCTAGACGAGGGCATTCCACTCAGCTGGACAATGATTGAGAGGCCTTGGAGGCAGGTGGTGTGGTCAACAATGTTCGAGGCTGTGGATAGATTGAGAAGGATGAAGTTACAGTGTCTTGTAACCTTGATGTTTGTTATGATTAAAACAAAATTCTGATTTAGTTATGGAATGTAAATAAAAAGTAGAGGCCTAGAAATGCAATGGGCATGCAGGGGAAGGGATGCACTCTGCACATACCTGTTCACATAGTAGCAAGTACAATGTGAAATCCATGCTGGAAGCTGATTATAATGAGTCATGTAGGTAGCCAGTGCTGTTTGAGGGAGCTGCACTGTGACTGCAAACAGCAGGAAAACTTCAAAAGTGGAAATTTTGCTGCAAGAGGCCCTGAAAGGGTGCCCAGTTTCTGATTTGCAGCATTGGAGGCCCTGGTCCAGGTAGTAGACAGGAGGGGGGAAGACCTTCTTCCCTGCAGGGAGCAGAAAACCTTCCAGTGACTGCCTAGTGAAAGAAGACATGATTGCCATTATGGGCAGGCGTTGAGTCACAGACATGGTGACTGACAGTGCTAATGGAAGAGGAAGCCACCTTTCCTGAAGATGCAGCATGATCTAACCCTAACAAGCACCAACTATGAAACTAGCAGCAAGCACAGTTCACAGGATAGGCTAGAGGAGGGGTCTTCAAATGCTGAATTATTGTGCACAAGTGTGCATCAGCATAGGAAGCCAAAGGTGCCAGCTCAGTGGAGGGTTGAGATCACATACTAACTCTGCAGGGTCAGAATTCCTAGAGTTGTACAACACAGAAACAGGCCCTTCGGCCCACTGCATCCATGCCGACCATAATGCCTATCGATACTAATCCCACCTGCCTGCATTAACTCCATATCCCTCGATGCCTTGTTCATTCAAGTACCTGTCCAGATGCCTCTTAAATGTTGCTACTGTTCCTGCCTCCACCACCTCCTCGAGAAGCTCATTCCAGATACCCATTGTTCTTTGTGTGGAAATTTTACCCCTTTGATCCCCTTTAAACCTCCTCCCTCTCACCTTAAATCTATGTCCTCTAGTTTTAGTCACCCCTACCATGGGAAACAGACTCTGGCTATCTACCCTATCGATGCCTCTCATAATTTTATATACCTCTGTCATGTCCCCTTTCAGCCTCCTTCGCTCCAGGGAAAACAGACCCAGCCTATCCAATCTCTCTTTATAACTCAAGCCCTCCAAACCAGGCAACATCCTTGTGAATCTTTTCTGCACCCTCTCTAGCTTAATCACAACTTTCCTGTAGTGCGTCAACCAGAACTGCACACAGTACTCCAAATGCGGCCTAACCAATGTTATGTACAACTGTAACATGCCGTCCCAACTCTTGTACTCAATGCCTCGGCCGATGAAGGCAAGCATGCCATACGCCTCCTTCCCCACCCTGTCTACCTGTGTTGCCACTGTGAGGGAACTATGTACTTGTATCCCAAGGTCTCTCTGCTCAACAACACTCCCCAGGGCCATGCCATTCACTGTATATGTCCTGCCCTGGTTTAACTTCCCAAAATGAATCACTTTGCACTTGTCAGCGTTAAATTCCATTTGCCAATCCCTTGCCCACTTTCCCAGTTGATCTATATCCTGTTGTAACCTTAGACAACGTTCTTCACTGTCCGCTATATCACCAATTTTGCTGTCATCTGCAAACTTACTAATCATGCCCCGTACATTCACATCCAAGTCATTAATATATATGACAAACAACAGAGGGCTCAGCACCGATCCCTGAGGCACACCACTGGTCACCGGCCTTCAATCTGAAAAACAACCCCCCACTACCACCCTCTGCCTCCTATCACAAGCCAATTTTGTATCCATTTGGCTAACTCACCCTGGATCCCATGTGTTCAAACCTTCTGGACCAGCCTACCATGCGGGACCTTGTCAAAGGCCTTGCTAAAGTCCATGTAGATAACGTCCATCGCCCTGCCCTCGTCAATCCTTTTGGTCACCTCCTCGAAAAACTCAATCAAATTCGTGAGACATGATTTCCCACGCACAAAGCCATGCTGATTATCCCTAATCAGACCGTGCCTTTCCAAATGCATGTAAATCCTGTCTCTCAGAATCCCTTCCAATAACTTTCCCACCACTGATGTAAGGCTCACCGGCCTGTAGTTCCCTGGCTTATCCCTGCTGCCCTTCTTAAATTAAGTCACAACATTAGCTATCCTCCAGTCTTCCGGTACCTCACCCGTGGCTAACGATGATACAAAAATCTCTGCCAGGGCCCCAGCAATCTCCTCCCTTGCTTCCCATAGCATCCTTGGAAACACCTGGTCAGGACCTGGGGATTTATCCACCTTAATGCGCTTCAAACCCTCCAACACCTCCTCCTTTGTCATGTTAATATGCTCCAGGATATCGGTGTTCCCTCCCTTGAACTCACTAGCTTCCATGACCTTCTCCACGGTAAATACAGACGAGAAGTATTCATTTAAGACCTCGCCCATTTCCCGTGGCTCCACACATAGATTACCACACTGATCCTTAAGGGGACCTACTCTGTCCCTTGCTACTCTTTTACTCTTAATATACTTAGAGAATCTTTTAGGATTCTCCTTTATCTTATCTGCCAGGGAAATCGCATGGCCCCTTTTCGCCCTCCAAATTTCCTTCTTAAGTGTACTGCTACATCCTCTATACTCCTAGAGGGACTCGCTTGATCCCAGCTGCCTATGCCTGACATATGCCTCTGTCTTTGTCCTGGCCAGACCCTAAATATCCCTCGTCAACCAAGGTTCCCTAAACTTGCCAGCCTTGCCATTCTATCTAACAGGAACATGCCTGCCCTGAACTCTTCCTATCTCACTTTTAAAAGCCTCCCACTTGCCAGACCTCCCTTTACCTGAAACAGCCTCTCCCATTCAACTTTTGATAGTTCCTGGCTGATGCCATCGAAATTAGCCTTCCCCCAATTTAGGACTTCAACCTGAGGACCAGTCCTATCCTTTTCCATAACTATCTTGAAGCTAATAGAGTTATGGTCACTGGTCCCAAAGTGCTCCCCCACTGACATGTCAATCACCTGCCCAGCCTCATTTCCTAAGAGGAGGTCCAGTGTCGCCCCTCTCTAGTAGGGCCATCCACATACTACTTCAGAAAACTATCCTGGGCACACTTAACAAATTCTTCCCCATCTGATCCCTTAGCACGAAGGCAGTCCCAGTCAATATCAGGCAAGTTAAAATCACCTACGATTACAACCCTATAATTCCTACACCTATCTGTGATTTCCCTACATATATGCTCCTCCCTCTGACTATTGGGGGGCCTATAGTATAATTCCATCAAAGTGATCACCCCTTTCTTATTTCTAAGTTCTACCCATATGGCCTCGCTGGACGTTCGCCCCGGGATATCCTCTCTAAGTATTGCTGTGATGTCCTCCCTAATAGTGCAATTCCCCCTCCTCTCTTACCTCCACGTTTCCATAATAGCTATAATATCACAATCCCATGTACCGATCCATGCTCTGAGTTCATCTGCCTTACCTGTAAGGCTTCTTGCATTAAAGTAAATGCAGTTTAGCCTACCAGACCTTCCATGCTCCCTGTCCTCCCCCTTTGCCCCGCCTGCCTACTGGACTTGCTTGCTTTAACCTTTACATTTGCCTCAACTATCTCATCGGAGAGACTACTACTTTGGGTCCCACCTCCCTGCCAGGCTAGTTTAAACCCTCCCGAGTAGTACTAGCAAACCTCCCCGCAAGGATATTGGTCCCCTTCCAGTTCAGATGCAACCCGTCCCTCTTGTACAGATCACCTCTGCACCAGAAGAGATCCCAATGATCCAAGTAGCTGAAGCCCTCCCACCTACACCAGCTCTTCAGCCACAAATTCATTTGCCTTATCCTCCTATTCCTACCCTCAATAGCATGTGGCACAGGGAGTAATCCTGAGATTACAACCCTAGAGTCCTGCTTTTTAATCTTCTGCTGAACTCCCTACAGTTTCTTTGCAGGACCTCATCTCTCTTCCTGCCTATGTAGTTTGTACCAATATGGACCACGACCTCTGGCTGCTCACCCTCCCTTTTCAGAATGTCCTGCAGCCACTCCGAGACATCCTTGACCCTAGCACCAGGGAGGCAACATACCATCCTGAGGTCTCGTTTGCGGCCACAGAAACACCTATCTGCACCCCTTACAACAGAATCCCCTATCACTATAGCTCTTCCACCCCTTTTCCTCCCCTGCTGTGTAGCAGAGCCCTCCGTGGTGCCACGAACTTGGCTGTTGCTGCTTTCCCCTGGGAGGTCATCCCCCCCAAGTATCCAAAGCGGTATATCTGTTTGAGAGGGGGATGGCCACGGGGGATTCCTGCACTTCCTGCCTACGCCTACTACTCCATCTGGTGGTCACCCATCCCTTTTCTGCCTGTGCAGCCAATACCTGCGGTGTGACCACCTCACTAAACGTGCTATCCACGACGTCCTCAGCATCGCGGCTGCTCCACAGTGAATCCACCCGCAGTTCCAGCTCCGTAATGTGGGTAGCCAGGAGCTGAAGATGGATACACTTCCTGCACACATGGTCATCAGGGACACTGGAAGCATCCCTGATTTCCCACATAGTGCAGGAGGAACATATCATGGGGCTGAGCTCTCCTGTCATGACTTACACTTAGATTAATTAGTTACTCCCTGAATTAAAGAATACTAATTACACTAAGGGCCTTTTTCTACCCACTACAATCTAAAGTCCTTAAAAAAAACACTTTGGTAGTACTCACCTTATCACCAGAGGTTTTTTTAACAAAAAAATCTTTCCCCTTTTTTAAGATATTTAAATGCACTAACAGCAGTAACTCACCAACCAATCATGAGCCCAGGCTACATAAGAATGCAGAAGTGCATTAATAGGAAATGCTAGTTATCGTGGGCAGCTTGTCAGAGAGCTTGTGCACAATGGCTCAGAGTATGAAATGTGAATGCATGAATTTTCAATGCGTTTGACAAGCACAAGGAAAAGAATGTTGTTGAAGACAGTGCTTTCTATCCAAGATACAAGCACAGATCACAAAAATGTGAGGAATGGATTAATAAAAAAGTAATAAATGATGTCTAACTTAATCTCAAAGGACACAATCAGCAGGAATAAAAACAAAATGATAGCCGAGCAGGAATTGAAAGCTGTATAGACTCTGGTTATGAGAGGTGCACATTTTGTTTCCCGCTGTCTGTCTGAGGCAAAAAAATACTCCTTCTATTTAACCAGCAATGTATCACCATGGAAGCTAGTATTTAGTTTTGTCTCCATACACTGTATTTCTTTAATCTTAAAAAAACATAGCTAGATAGGAAAAGAACAGCAGGTGTGTATTTAATTGCTGGATATTTTGTCTTGTGATGGCTTCTGTCGTAATGTAAGAATTGTGATTGTCTACTGAAGACTGTGTGGGATAAAAATTCACTTTCATGCTAGTGATATATAAGAGAGGAAACTTCATCAGTAAAGTTTTTTTTCACTTTAAAGTCATCAGTAGTTGCAATCTATTGGTCACATAGAAGTAAAACTCAGTTCCTCCCTCACAAATTCCCAAGGTGGATGTAACTTAAAGAGAACATGAATGTATCATTCAGAGTTACTGACCCAGGTTGCTCTCCCTCTCCTCAGGGGGAGTTATTACAGGCAAAGGGAGGTGGGTTTGGGGAGTTAAATCCCCTAAAAGTGGCATTGGGTCGGATCCCGTCTATTTCTGAGATTCACCTGGGTGGCTTGTCGGCAAGGTGGGCACCACCTTGGTGCTGTTGGTTAAGTAATTTAAATATCTAATAGGTAATTAAATACTGTTTTAACCAAGCATTCTGGCTTTAACAGCCAGTGCATCTATTTCCTGAGCTGTCATCAACTTGCCAGAGTGAACTAAGCGAGAGTCCAGCAGCACAAAAGCCTCTTCAGTGAAACTGAGGAAGACTTTGATCAGTGAAACTGAGAGTGAAAGTGAGAAGCTGGTGCTCACAGCACACATTCTCAGTCACTGTTTGATAGGTGATTGCCAACTTCTTGGAAGTCACTTCACCTGTCCTGCACTTTATTCATTTTCAGCTGCACTTCCCTGATGTCAGCCTTCATCACAGTATGGAAGCAGTTGATGCAGCTCCACCTTGCATCTCTGATGAGGAAGGAAGCAACAACACCAATACCGATAGCACCAGCAGGAGCACCAGCTGCCTTCTCCTCAGCCAAATGCCACTCCATAGAGTAGAGGGGATTAAACAGAGAGCCAGCCCAAAGGAGAAGAGACTCCCAACACAGGTCAACATGCAGAGGATCAGCTCTCCCGACATGCCTGAGCATGAGTGCCTCAGGAAGCTTGGATTTTCACGGCAGTTCATTGTTGATGACATTTACAACCTCCTGGAACAAGACCTCCTTCCCAGTGGACCATGTGGGCATGTATTGCCAGTAGCCATCAAGGTGCCTGTCACTGGAGGGTCACCACTCCCGCCAGGTCTCTGCCTCTCCCCCAAGTTCTGTGCTCTCCTCCTGCAAAGAGGGAAAGCAGAGATTTATTATTGTTAGAAATAGCTTGTGTGGAGAGAAGGAAAGGAGACTATTTGTGGTGGGTGATTGTGAGACATGGGAGTGAGAAAGCAATAGAATGAGAGTGTGTTGGCTGTTAATAAAGGGATGTGAGGAGGTGCCTGGAGAGAGATGAATGCAGCTGCAAGGTGTGTACTTCTGATGAGTGCTGTGCAGAGAATGCTGATAAAGTCAGGGTGTGGGGCTTGGCATCTGAAAGTGTTATGCCACTCATATTAACTGCCCTCCTGAGATCCTGGATCCTCTTGGTGCGCTGTCTCCAGGTTGGAAGCACCACACTCCTGTTACTGACTTCCTCAGTCACTTCCATCCATGCGTGCTTGGTTGGAGAGATTGTCCTCTTCCTCCCATGCTTGGGAAAAGTTCACCTCACTGCAGTCCCTCAGATCCTGCAGCAAGACCTCTGGGTAAGAGTGATAGACTCGGGAGCAGCTTTCCCAGGTCTCCTCTCCATTCCGTGGTTGCTGCAGCCTCAAAAATACATGTCCACCTGAGTCTTTCTCGCCCCTGCCAGCATCCCTTTAATTAGAAATTCTTCCATTGACTGATTGAACAGGGAACCCGGAAGCAGGATTACCATGGCTCAATTAAAGAGCTGGAGATTTCAATGAGTTCCCGACCTGCTAATGGTCCTGCTGCTTTGGCAGGATGTGTTGAAAATTCCACCCCTAGTCTCCCAGCCTTGCCACCTGCCACTCTTCACTTAATATTTCTTTTGAGTGTCGTAATGGATAATTCATTCATAATGTACAGGGTGGTATTTACACAGAGCAGTACAGCACATTGTTCATGATATTTAAGTCTCTAAATAGCAGAAAACAGGCATTTATAACAGGATCACCTGCAACCTCAATAGACCTACAATCGTTCGGCGCTCGTCCAATTGTCTATTTCAAATTCCACTGGTTATTTACACAGTATTTACACAGCACATGAGTTGTTTTACAATTTTGATCAAGATGGTGTCGACTTGATTTATAAAAGTTAAATTAATTTTCCAAACCGCTGTGTTTGAGGTTTAAGCATTATTCTACATGGTTACCAGTGTTTTATGTAAAATCAATCTTTCAGCTTGAAGATGCCTTTTATCTCCTTTTCCCAAAATGAAAACCTAAGCAGCACAGCTTGTTAGCCAGCTAGCTGACTCAGTAAACAACAGGGAGTAGAAGTGAAGACGTTTGGGCAGACTGCTTACTGAATTACAAAGCAACAAATGAAAGAATAAGCAAAAAATGAGAATGAAACTATCAAGTATGCAGCATGTGTGTAGATAGCAATAACCCAACAAGCACATGCCGAAGCAAGAAGCACCATAACTTTACAGAAGTTGCTTGTGATCGAAATAATGGTTTGTGACACTCATTCTCACCATGGCAGCTTGTTTATCTTGATGGCCAAATAATTCTAAAGCATGACAATAAAGGTAGACCATTGCAAAATACAATTATTTGATCGATCAGTCTTTAGAATTACGAATGAAATTCTCAGTCAAATCATTCCTCCTCCTGATGCATTGCCTTGAGTAACATCCCATTTCCATGCTTTCAAAAGCTGTCATGTTGTTAATCCTTACTTCCGTTTAATTTCACATCAGATTTTTGTCATAGAATCTTTAAAGTAAAAATGCTCATTCATGATGACCGGAATTATTAAAGGAAATATTTTACGTAATGAAAGAAAATTTGTAGCTTCTACAGGCTCTCAGTTCTGCTGGAAGCTAATCAAGTTTGTTGTTTCAAGTTTACCAATGAAACATTTGCAAGATTACATTCAAAGCTGCAGTACCCTTTGTATCATTATTCAATTACAGGTTGCCACTTGGCCTGCCACAACCCATTATATGTTTGCAGCATTTGCTCTTCATTGTGCATAAAAAATTAACATTAATATGATAAAGGTTACTACTCTCCTCCTGTACCTGAATTATAAGCCTAAAGTTTGCTGTAGCAGGGCATCTAACAGCATCTGCTGTTAATTAAATTCACCCTTGCATGTTCAAGTTTTTAAATCTTTTGTGTGGCAAGTTGCTGAAAATACAAGCTGATAATGGCACAGCAAAAGCATCTGGGACCTGAGTGAACAGGGCAAGAAATTGTGTATTTCCTTAACTAATCAACTTTTTACAACAATGCAGCCAGCTATGCTTCATAGTGCAGTGGGAATTCACAAAAGTATTGGCATCTACTATCAGGCATCCTTGGCTGGAATGACTTGCTAAAGACTTGTAATTTGCTACACCTTTGTGATTCTCGTGTGCCAACAAATTTCATGCTCACTACTGGAAGAGCTCATCTCACAGAACAAGCAAGGCACTATTGTGCCTAAAGCTTGCTGGGGGCGTATGTTCACAGAAATAGGTCGAAGCACTTAAAATTCCAATTCAATGATCAGTGAACGTGGCTCCTGCCTGGAAATGTCGAATTACCCCTAAAGTTACATGAACTAAAGATGTATTACAATAATTGACAAGCCTTGTTAATGATTTCTTCACAGTGGTTGGATAATTTCAGTGAATTATTGACAATTGCATTCATATCCTTTGTTTTCCTATGTGTTTATGGACAGATAATCACTGCAATATATGTTTCAGATTTCCTGTACCAATACCCATTACCTTACATTTCCATAAATTAATACCCACCAGCTGTCCCTTATGTACTCAATTTGCCCTGTTTTCTCTGAATGCTATTAATTTAACTTATCTTTGTTAACTCTATAGCTTGTATTCATTAACAGTTGTTGTAATATTACTTGAAATACAATCTTATATATAATTTATGAATAATCTCAACAAGAATATACCCAGAACAGACTTCTGGGGAATGCCACTGGACCAGGCCAGAGCTTTTTCTATTTATCTACAACTTTTACTTCTATCGCCAATGTAGATTTTGATCCAGCTGGCTAATTTGCAATTAGTCTTAAGCATGCATTTTGTGGTGGGCCACCTGATGCAGGGCACTGGGGAAATATTTTGTGCCTCGCCTGTGCAGTACCCAGAAAAGGCTGAGTTTGCAGGAGGCTAACTACTGGTGCACACAGTCATTATTGAGAGTATGAAAATAATTTTAGTTCACGATAGTAACTCAATTTTGTTGAAAGTAAGTATGATTTCAATGAGAATTTAGTGTTATTTGAATGCATAGTAAATGCTCTATGCACTCAGCAAAAAAAAAGAAATGGTACAAATACTAATATCCATGCTCACAGGAATGTAAGGTAGCATTAGATATGATTTCACACTCTGCATTGTGAAATACTAAAGATCACATCTTTCCAATTTTACCACAGTTGGAATTCATTTTAAATGCTATCTCCTGGTGTGGATAAGGGATATCCATAAGGGAGTAGAGTAATGGAAGCATGAAAAGCAAGATCAGCAAGAGTCCTCGCTTACCACCACCTGTGGAGAACAGAAAAACATGAAAACACACTGAATATTTTTATATATTTATGAGAAAGTTCACGGCATTAAAGATTTGATTTGAATATTGATAATGTCTCCAACCAGGCTACTCATGTCTTGTGAATATATATTATGCATAAAAATATGATTTCACCACTCAGTATTTAACCAAACGGAAACAGACCATAGAAAGCAGGAAAAAAAATCACAGTAACAGTACAGAACCAAAAGTCACACAGAGGGTATCATACCACTAGTCTTTTCATTATATATATGCTATTTTCTGTTCTGCTTTTATACCTGTTTGGCCTGAGGCTTTTTTCACTAATATTCAGTCATTTTTAGGTCAGCTTCTACAATATTACAGGACGATTGCTGAATGTTCTCAGTAAGTTAGTCGCTAAGTGCTGCCAGAATGGTGCTGGTGGTTGGTGGTTGGGCTAATGTTGCTGCCATGCAGCTACTGCAAACAAGAGATGAAGTCACATGATAAGAAATATAATTGATGGTGATGTAATATGGCATTTAAAGAGCACACGAATCAATAACGGAAATTTAATTCTCTCCAAAATGGCAAGCTCAGCTCAGTTAACTCCCGTTTAATACTTAATTTGCGGGTCTGAACTACCATTTTATTATTTAATAGTGCCAGTGACCAAAAATCATTACGTCTATCTCTTAACTGAAATATTTAATGGTCGTCATAGTTCCTACAATATTGCCACCTGAAATCACTTCTCATCAGGATTCACTTTGTGATGACCTTTTGGTGAAAATTTGCCAAAAGACACTGGAAAAGCATGGTGAAGCAGAGTTAGTTTATCTGTGAGCTGCTACTAGCCTCAACAGCTAAAGTAGTTTGATGAAAATCTGTTGTCTAAAATGATGATTGGAAGGATCCTTCTGAATAGCACATGTAATTTTACATCACAAAATTACATCAATTCATAATTAGTAACCCAAAAGTGAAAAAAGTTAAACCTGAAAAGAACACATTCTGTTATAACAAGCTGTTCTACTTGTTCTGTGAAAATTCTGTTACCGTAGGTGAAGCAGGTCGAACTTTAATAGACTCAACATCACAAGTACTTATATTAAACTAGAGGAAGGTTTCAATGGTTTAATAAAAAGCATTTTCATTTCAAAGATCTGTGTTTATACTGCTTGGTTAAGGTTTCTTATTCAATTATCCAATGGGGTAGAAATTGGATACCAGTTTGGCAGAATCAGCTTGGCACTAAGTTTGGAGACAGAACTGGATGAATTGCATTCTGAGTGGATCACAAACAGAGTGGAAGCTGTGAATTTGGTGATAGTAGGAATTTGGTGGAAAGAAAGATGGTTTCTTATGCCCAACTCAAAAGGAGTGGAGCCACAGAGCCCAAGAATTCTGAGGTAAAGATCTAGTTTAAGTGTATAGCTGTCTCGCCTGCAAAGTTGGGGTCCGTAGCTGCACTGATGTCGCACAACTGGAGCCCAGGTTCACAAAAATGGCAGCCAATCCGCGTTCGGCACATTCCATGCAGCGCGCTATGAATGTAAAGGGGGTGCCGTGCATGTTCCATTAGCATGCAGAGTGGGCTGATCTTGATGTCACTCAGTTTCTAACTGATTTACATGTGAGTGTCAAATAAAGTAATTGGTGCTTCTTCATCAGACGTGCTTTTGATTGAGCCTTTCATTGTGAGACATGCCCCTGCTAAGCATGCAGCCAGTCAGCAGCATGTTTCATGCTGGGCTGCATGCTGCAGTCATGGTATTGAGCAGTCAACATAAATATGGGGTAAAGGTGCATAGCAGTCACTGTGAGTGCAAACTGGCATTATCAAATTTTTAGCCCTAATATTGAGATTCATTGGCCTAAAAAATTGATAGTGCCAATTGTTGGGCATGGAGATTGCAATATATGATCACCCTGCGCCCAGTCCAGGTGATACAGGCAGCATGCAAACTTTGTGCTGCCTGCTCATCACCCTGATTGCAGCGTGCAGCCCAGTGCGAAATTCGTTGCTTACTGGCTGCACTTTCAGCAGGGGCCCCAGATGCGTACATGGCTAGCACGAGTTACAGCCAACCTGCACTTCTTAAAGGGGAGGTACATTCAAGCTGCAGTTTGAAAAAGTGCTTCAGGGAAGGAATAAGAGCTCCAATGGAGCAGCAGGTCAGAGAGAGGGATATCAAGTTCTCTGATGTAGCATTGGATGCCTTAGCTGAAGAGGTAGAAAGGAAGACAGAGAGGTCATATATTCGTATGGGGCCAGGAAGCCCTGAAGGCATATATTGTTAAGGGAATTAAAGCATATAGTTATGATTCAAGGGGGGGTGGAATTTTATGCTCTTCCCCTTGGTGGGTTTGGAGGCAGGGAGAGCACATAATCAGGTGATGGTTGTGGGGAGACCTCGCCCCCTTCCCCTTCCCGACGCTGCTGGAATTAAGTCTGGGGCAGGAAGGCCTGTGAACGGCTTTCCTGCCCTGCTGCCAATTGAGCAATTGAGGACCGTAACTGGGCAATTAATGTCCAATTAGGGGCCTTATCCTGCCTCCTTTGCAATTAGCCGCAAGGGAAGCACAGTGGCCCACTGAGAGCCATCCCCCTCCTCTTGCTGCCAAACCCCATACACCCCACTTGCCCCATGAACCCCACCCCACGAGACCCCTCCTGCCCTGATCTATCTGTGGTCTGGGTCCAGCACCGATTCTGGACCTCAGCTGGGTGCTCCACTGGCAGTAGCCACCACCTCCAAGGAGGTGCTGCTCAGTTAAAGATTGTGGGACTTATGTCGCCGGATCCTTGATCCTGTAGAAGGCCCACCGCTGTCCAGTTAAGTGCTTAATTGGCACTTGATTCAGCGAGCCTCCCACAGAAGAGGCGACGCCTGGTTCTTGGCATCGCTTTTGCCGGACGTCATGACCCCTGCTTCCCGGATAAAATCCCAGCCAGGGAGTTTGGCCCTGAGGACCCGGCTGCAGTGCCAGAAAAAGTCCTATGACCTAACACAAGTGGTCAAAGTCAATGAATTCATCTTCAATTGTCATTTCCTACCTACCGCACCAGCAATCCTTCATAATGCTCAATGCACCACAGCCCATCACTCACCTATCGGCAAGCTGCAGCGATCAGGGCTTATGCCTAACATTTGGATGCTCCTCCTCACCCTCACTAATGCTGCAAGACTGACACCCACATCTCACAACTTCTATGTACTGCCAGTTATTCAGCTATGACAGGCCCATCACCCAAACACATTGCAACACACTCACTGGCACTCTTCCCTCTCTCTTTCAGGACAAAGTCACACATAACAGGAGGCAGCAGCAGAGAACTCGTAGGGGACAGGCAGGCCTGCATCTCCTGGGCCCGTTGGAGGAGACAGTGCCTCGAATTATTGGGCCAGCAGTGACTGACTTGTAACCGGTGTCACTGAGAACATCCAGCATGATGGTTTGTTCCTGCCTTATGCATCTTCTCAAATCCTACTCATCCTCATCCCACTCTCTGGCATGAAGTGCAAGCTGCACATGGTGTGACAATGGACCACTTGTTTTCCACCCAAGCCTGCTTCCCTCATCCCAACCCTCCCCTTCTGCATCTGTGATACCCAAGAGGAATGCAAGTACATCCCTCCTGAGTGATAGGAAGCTTTCTGTTTAGTGGCCTTCAGATTCCACAGAGCTCCTTGGAAATGTCCACACCACTCCCTTCTGACCAAGAGAGGCTGTTAACAGAATCTGCAAGGTCCAAGATGGCAGGCCAGACAACAAATCAGCGTTAGACTCTTAGTAACATCATGATCTGCCAACACTGCTTGCTTTTGGTATAAGCACAACATGCCTGAGTTAGCACTCTTTCATGCATGACGTGCCACACAAGCTATGCCGTAAGTGGCCGAAATGGACTGGCCGTCATTTTTCGGACTCCAGATTCCCAAAATGCCGACATCAGCGGAATTATGGAGACCAATTTTGTGGCTTTTTTGTTTAGTATCTTGGTGGTTTTTGTTGAGATTGAGTAAATAATTTAGCCTTTGGGTTGTTTGCTTTGATAGATGAATAGAAAGATAGCAGTGTAGTTTAGACCTGTTAACAGCAATTACATAAATCACCTTATAGCATGGGATTTTATTTTAAATTTTTAATTAGAATGGAGGGACAGCTACAACCTGGAGCCTGCAATTCCTGACCTACGTGGGGACTTCAACATGCTTCATGTGCCCTGTTTGCAGGAAGTGTCTCGAGCTGCTCCAAGTCACGCTGAGGGTTTATGAGCTCATGGGGGCAGCTAAGGGGCCATGCAGGGCATTCAGGTGGGTGAATGTTTCCTGGATCACAAGTTCCAGGAGGTTGTCACCCCACAATCTACAGAGTTCAGAATACTAAGTGGGTGCCTATACTCATCAGTATTCAATGCTCAATATCTGTTTCAGAGTCCCAAACTTTCAAAGGATTCCTGCACTGTTTGCCTCTTCCTACCCTTCTGGCGAGCCACTCTATTCAGACAGTTGGAGTTAGAAATAAATAGGGGGGATTATAGGAAATACCAAGAGTTCGAAGTCAGGTTTGGAAGTGCATGTGAGTAAACGCACAAAGTGTTCTTAATGAGATTGCTGAACTGCTGCTGCAAATAGCCACATGAGAATACGATGAAGTGGCGATAACTGAGACCTGGCTCAAAAAAGGAGAGGATTGGATGCTTAATATTCCTTAGCACAAAATAATTAGGAAAAACAAGGAATGAAAAATGGAGGCGGGGTAGCAGTTTTGATAAGGAAAATATTACAATGCCAGAAAAAAAAGGTCCTTGAGGAATCAAAGACAGAATTTATTTGGTTGGAGTTGAGAAACAGTAAAATAACTAATACATTACTTGGTATATTTTATAGGTCACCAAATAGTGGGAAGGAGATACAGGATCAAATCTACAGGGAAATTACTGAGCAATGCAAGAACTATAGAGTAGTGATAATGGGTAGTGATAATTTAACTACCTCAATATTGAATAAGGCAGTAATTGTATTAAGGGTAGAGAAGGGAAGGAATACCTGAAGTGTGTTCCAGAGAGTTTTTTTGATCAGTATGGTTCCTGCCCAGTGAGGAAGGAGGCATTGCTGGATCCAGTCCTAGGGAATGAAATGGGTCAAGTGGAAAATGTCACAGTTGGTGAGCATCTCGGAACATTCGTCACAATATTGTAAGGTTTAGATTAGTAATCGAGAAGGACAAGGAGCAATCTCGAATAAAAATACTTAACTGGATAATTAGCAAATTGAAGCGGGTTCTAGCTATAATGGGAGTCAAAGACTGGCAGGCAGAAATGCAATGGAGAAATGGGCAGCCTTTAAAGAGGTGATAGTTTGGGTACAATCTAGGTACATTCCTACAAGGGGAGAAAGGGAGGGAAACCAAAGCCAGAGCTCCCTGAATGATGGAGGAGTTAGGGAGTAGGATGAAGAAGAAAAATGGGGTGTTTGACAAATGTCAGTTTGACAATGCAGGGAGAAGCAGACTGAATATAAAAAGTACAGAGAACTGAAAAAGTAAATAAGAGGGCAAAGAGGTAGATTACCAGAAAACATTAAAGAGAATCCAAAGGTCTTCTATAGATATATTAATAGTAAAAGGATTGTCATAGCAGCAATGGGGCTGATTAAGGGCCAACATCGAGAACTATTGATGGAGGCAGAAGGCATAGCTGAGGTACTAAATGAATACTTTGCATCAGGGAAAAGGTCTTCACTAAAGCTATAGTAAATGGGAAGGTTGCTGGGATACTGAATAGAATAACAATTGATAAAGAGGAAGTACTAGAAAGGTTGGGTACTTAAAGGGGATAAGTGACCCTGTTCACATAGGTTGCATCCTGGTTGCTGAGGGAAGTAAGGGTAGACATTGTGGAGCTGTTGGCCATAATCTTGAAATCCTCCTTAGATACAGGGGTGGTGCCAAAGGACTACTAATGCTACAACTTTGTTCAAAAACGGAGAGAAGGACATACCTAGCAATTGCAGGACAGTCAGTTTAATACCATTGGTGGGTAAGCTTTTAGAAAACTAACAGCCACTTGAAAAAGCCTGCAATAATGAGAGCCAGCACGGATTTGTGAAGGGCAAATCATGTTTGTCTATCTCGATTGAGTATTTTGATGAAGTAACAGAGAGGGTGGATGAGGGCAGCACTGTTGGTGCAGTGTATAAGGACTTCCTAATGGTGTCTGGTAATGTACCACATTATAGGCTTTTTAGCAAAATTGAACCCTATGGGATAAAAAGGGCAGTAGCAGCATGGATACAAAATTGGCTAAGGAATAGAAAACAGAGTTGTGGTGAATGCTGCTTTTTGGACTGGAGGGGGATATACAGTGTTGTTCTCCAAAATTCATTACTAGGTTAACTGCTGTTTCTGATTATACATTAATGACTTGGACTTGGGCAATTTTGAATTTTGAAATTTGCAGATGACACGAAACTTGAAAGTGTTGTAACTAGCGAGGAAGAAACTAACAGATTTCAAGAGGACGTAGACAGGCTGGTGGAATGTGTGGACATATGGCAGATGAAATTCAATGCAGAAAATTGTGAGGTGATACATTTTGGTGGGAAGTATGAGGAGAGCCCATACATACTAAATGCTATAATTTTAAAAGGGGATGCAAGAACAGGGAGACTTGGGCACGTTTGTGCACAAATCTTTAAAGGTGGCTGGTCAGGTTAACAAATCAGACCACCAGATGTCTCCAAACACTTTACAGCCAATGAAGTACTTTTTGAAGTGTAGTCGTTGTTGTAATGCAGGAAATGCAGCAGCTAATTACATACAGCAAACTCCCACAAACAGCAATGTGATAATAACCAGATAGTCTGTTTTTGTGATGTTGATTGAGGGATGAATATTGGCCAGGACACTGGGGATAACTCCCCTGTTCTTCTTCAAAATAGCACCATGGGATCTTATATATCCATCAAAGCAAGCAGTTGGAGCCTCATTTTAATGTCTCATCTGAAAGACACCCCTGACAGTGCAGCACTCATTCAGTACTGCACTGGAGTGCCAGCCTTGATTTTTGTGCTCAAGCCCTGGCATGGGACATGAAACACAAAACCTTGTAATTCGGAGGCAAGAGTGCCAACCAACTGAGCCACAGCGGACACACAATAATAAAACACATGGGATCCTGGGCTTAATAAGTGGAGGCATAGAGTACAAAAAACTGGCAATTATGCGAAACTATGTACAACACCAGTATGTTCCCAACTGAAGTGTTGTGTCAAATACTGGGCACTACACTTTAGGTAGGATATGAGGATTTTGGAGAGGATACAGGAGGGATTTACTAGATTTTTTCCAGGGATGAGGGATTACAATTATGCGAATAGACTAGAGAAGCTGGGATTGCCCACCTTAAAGCAGAGAAGGCTAAGTGGATATTTGATGGAGGTGTTTAAAATAAAGGTTTAGATGGAATAAAATAAAGAGAAGCTGGTTGCAACGGCTGAAGAGTCAATAACAAGAGGGAACAGATATAAGATAATTGGCAAAAGAACCAGAGGCCACATGAAGTAAAATGTTTTTACACAATTAGTGGTTAAGATTTGGAATGCACTGCCTGATCGGGTCATGGATATAGGTTCAATAGTAACCTTCTAAGGTGTTTTGGATTGCTCTTTGAAAGAGCCACTGTAGACTCAATGAGCCTCCTTCTGTATTCTGTGATCCTCCAGCAGCCCAAGGAATTCTGAAAAACTTTCAACCCCAAATTGAGTTGGACCATTTGTCTCGCATCCTTGCAGCTGCCTAAATAGGTGTTAGGTTCTTTACATATGTAAATAAGGGGCCTAATGCCAGTTATAAGCCCCTTCACAGAATTTGGGCAGCGATAATCAAGGCAGGTATTGGGCTGGATTTTCATCCTCCACAGGGGCCGGGATTGGAAGTGGGCAGAAGTTAAAAATAGCCCCATTGGCTGGTGTGCTGGTTCACCCAGCTCCATCCAGCTTCTGGACCAATTTTGCGCAGGCACGATCGGAGGCTGGCAGGGATACCCATCTGTGCATGGTGAATAGCCGATCAGGCTCATTCAGAGCCTAATTGCCAAATAAAGTAGGCCACCTGGAATTTTCTAATTGGTCTCCAAGTTCCTGCAGGTGGTGGGGGCCGGTTTAGGTGCCTGGAGGTGGCCTCCCAGTGGCAGGCCAGGGAGCCATCATTCCACGCAGGCCTTGAGGCCCTCCCTGCATTCCTGGGTGCAACAGCAGCCACAGGCCACCATGTAGAAGGGTTCCCCACCTCCCCACCCCACCCCCTCTGCCAACAGTGGTGGTCCAGCTGCAAAAGTCATTTTTTAATCTAAATTTTAATAAAGTTGGAACGAGGCCACCTCCATATTGAAGCTCTCCCTCTCTTACTTACCTTCCATTACAGCCTGTTGTTCCTTTCAAGCTGGAAGGCCTCTGATTGGCCCTCCAGCTTAGAGAGCTCACCTACCATCCTTAATTGGATGGTGAACCTGTCTCCATGCCAGCTAAGGGCATGTACCCCTGAAGATCACAATGGCTGACCGTTTCCCCGCAGGGATGGGGTGGGAACCTGGAAATAGTTCTGACCTCTGTTTCCCACCCCAGAGGGAAAATTCAGACCATTAGGTCTGCTCTATCTAGTGCTCTTCAGTGGCCACCAACTAAAAATAAGTTCTTTTAATGCAAATTTTTATAGAAACTTTCTTATAGAGCCAGGAGGATCTGGATTGCTCCTCTGACTCCATAGGCGTTGCACATCACAGTTGCCTCTGCACAACCACTTATTCCTACCCCGCCCCCCCCCCCCCCCCACTACACCCATAGCCTGCACCAACCCCATTGCTGGGACTGACCTTCAACCAGCAGTGGCCTGACATTCATGCCAGCTCACTGGAGAGTGAGGCTACACACTAGTTCTGTTGCAGAGAAGTCAGATGAGGACTTTGATGAGCCAGGCTAAAGAAGAGGGCTGATGGGAATGCATAACCAAATGCTAAGCCTGCCAGAAAGTTTGTGCACAAGGTCCAGGAGCATGCAGGATTCCAGCTCCAACTTGGCACAAGGCTTTGTGCAGAGCTTAGAGCCTATCATTTCCAACATGGAACGGGTGGTCATCTGCAGTTGCACTACCTGTAGAAGCCATGATGATACGACCTCTGATGGTCGATGTCACAGCTTTCTTTGCAGCACAAATAGTTTCCATTAAAGATCTGAATGCTACATGTAGACAATGACACCCTGCATCATGGAGAAGCCAGCAATCCATACAAAACCTAATGCTTACTCCTCCTACTTAACTCTGGTTAGAAGGAATGAGACAAATGTGTTGCTCTTGGTACAGAGAGCATCAGTGACCTCCTTTATATAGCAATGGTGCCAATGTTGCCAGCAGCAGTCTGGAAGGAGCCAGGCACATAAAAATTACCATAGGTAATGCTGTCCCTGCCCTGCTTTGAACCTGCATTTGTGCTTGAAGCAGTTGGCAAATTTCACCCATGACCTCTTTTGTAGAGATGTTTCAAGCATTAGTTGTTGCTGAAGCTGAGGAAAGATAATTGCTCCCTGAACACCTCCTGCAGATATGGCCTCTTGCTGAGAGCCCTACCCCCTATCCTCCTCCTCCCTCTTCTAGCAGCTTGTCCTGCTCTGTGTGGCCTCTCGACATTCTCCCAATAATATTCAATTCCCAGAGGAAGGCCCACCAGCCCACTTATGTCTGGAAGCAAATTGTTTCAGCACAAGATTTTAAATGACAAAAACAGACTTCAGCACCAGCCACAACACTGCCTGTAGACTAGGCAAACTTTAGCCAAGAATAGGAAAGCACCAAAAATGCAAACAATTGCACCAGCAAGCAGAAAAAAAAATAGTTCAGCAACTAACCTGTAAGTAGTTCATGATTCCTTTAAATAATGCTGGTGGGGGTGTCCTCTTTCTGTTCAATGTTGTTTTCAGCTGTGCACAGTTAAGACAGGGCCTTGCCTGGAGTATGGATATCAAAAATGACAGCAGTGGCTCCAAATCAGCATTGCACACTGATTTGTGTCATCATCTCATTGCTCTGAATGTTGCTGGCAGTCATTGGCCCACTCAGGAAAGCCCTTTTGCCATTGGACGTGTGCATGTGCATCTCGGGACCCCATTTACAAGTGTTAGGTGGCCGTGTTGCACCTAAAAAGCAGACATTACACTGCCCAATTTCGACCCCATGATTCTGTCTGTTTGTGGAAGGCAGATTTGTCTATCTTGAAGTCCAAGTTTAGAAAAATCTTGATAATAGTAAAGAGGAACTTTGCATTGTTTTGCTAGATTGTTAGATCAATTTTGTATTTAACTGAACCTTGCTGTTATCAATCAATGAGATAAGAAAGTGTTCCATTTCTCAGTGTTCCTTGCTCTCACTTTCATTAGAATGGTCACACAAAATAAAGGAGAAAGGCTAGTGTCTTTTTGGTATCCTCATTTGAAATAAAATTACTTAATGCTCGGGAAATGAATTCTGTGCTTTTTAACATTATTACACAGCCACTGCAGATTACAGTAGCACAACATTACAAAAATTGATTTAACATCAGTTCATCTCTTCCCTATACTGTGGGGAAAAGTGCTGACCTATCATTGCACTTGCTGAATACTTGTTGATGGTCTTAGATGCTCAAAATCTATTCTCATACAGCCTAATGCTGTAGAAGCGAAATTGATACTGACTTTGGCTCGGTTACTATCTTGTTAGGTATGTTGTCAGATTTAATGCAGTCTAAGTCCAACTTGCCATGTGTCACATTAATTCAATTTGCTGTTACAATGCCATGTTCAATGTATGGATAATGATACATCCTCTATAAAATTAGAGGGCTGGGTTTTCCTTTGCTTCTCAGTTCCTTTTTGGACACTTTTGGGTGCAAACTCAATAAAATGAGGAAGTAATGGCTACTGCCTTAACACTACTGGCAAGAAACGTATGCCAGAATACTCCTCCATTCCTTCTTAATGCCACCTGAAGCTGACCCTGCCACATGAAATGAAGTCAAGTAGGCACTACCAATTCTCCCACTTCAAACCTGACTATAATTAAGAACACCACTACACAAATGGTAGTTCAAGCAGCACAGTAGTGTCCCTTAGGTGGATACTACATTGCAGAGGCCACTTTATTTGCCAAAGCTGAAGATTTATCTTTGTCTGAATATTGGTTTTAGCTGATTAGTGCTTTGAAGGTTCTGTCAAGAAACTTACTGCACAAAATTTGGATGTGTAAATGTGCTCTAGAGTTGTGTTAGAGGTCCAAAATGGCATCCGTGGCACACGCACACACTTCTGGTGCAAGTCACATCACATAGGCGGTTAGCGAATGTACAATATTTGTCTGCAGGAAGTATATAGAGTAGGCAGATCATGATGTCAATCAGCGTGCAACACTAATTCAATGCCAGTGATGCCATTTTAGAACTAAACACTCCAGGTAATGCCCTCTCTTTAATCACGCATGACGGAATACATGTTTCGCAGCAGGAAGGACACCCCACCAGCGCTAATTAAATGATCTTCAACTGCTTTCCAGTTAGTTGCTGATCGATGTCTATTGACTCTTGCTACGATTGTACAAGCATTTGGTGCTATCTTGATTTCTTTAAAGTTGCCAAGGTCTACAGGGAGTAGTGTAACAGGTGCTGAAGGACTTGTTCCTGACTTCAAATTTTCTGCACAAACAAGTTGCTCCCAGATATGGGTGCTGTATTAGGCATCCCCTTGGAATACAGCATGCTTGGGAGAAGGAGCAGAGGGCAGGCAGAAGTAGAACAAGCTGCTAGAAGAGTGAAGCACAGGAGGGGGTGGAGAAGAAGACTCTCAGGATAAGGTCTTATCCACCCAGGGTGTTCAGCGAACAATTCTCTCACCTGAACCTCAGCGAGGAACAGTGTATGAGATATCTGTACTTCAGTAGGAATGGCTCCAATGAAATCTGCCATCTGCTACACCCACAACTGCAACCTCAGCGCAAGAACAGGACCACATTGCCACTGACTGCGAAGGTAACCGTGGCGATAAACTTTCATGCATCTGTCTCATTCCAGGCTGGAGCTGGAGATCGTTGCAACATCTCAGAGTTTTCTATCCACTCCTTCTTCTTCTTAGGCAGTCCCTTGGGAATGAGGATGACTTTCTTCCACTCCAGGTGACTGAATAGTCCAATTCTGGATGTGCACGCTCTGCCACAGATGGGGCAGGTGGTATTTAGTGAGGCAAGTGGATGGGATGCTCGAATTTCTGAACGCTCCTTCCGCTGTTTGTTTGCACTTGGTCGCTGCCTGGGCATGTTGATGTTGTTTGAACTGGCTGGCATCTTCGTGGATGCTTCTTGTCCGTTTTGGATGGTATCGGGCAAGAGATTTCCACGACTCAGTGGAGATATCACATTTTTTCAGGGAGACTTTAAGGACATCCTTGCAGGGTTTCCTCTGCCCTCCTGGTAGCCTCTTGACCTGATGGAGCTCGGAGTAGATAGCTTGATTTGGGTGTCTTGTGTCAGGCATGCGGATGATGTGGCCCACCCAGCGTAACTGACTAGTCATGACCAGTGCCTCGATACTGGGCATGTTGGCCTGAGAGAGGAGCACCTGTTCTGCCACTGAATTTGCAGGATCTTGCGGAGGCACCGCTGGTGATAGCTCTCCAGGGCTTTGAGATGTCTGCTGTACAGTGTCCATGTTTCCAATGCATACAGGAGGGCAAGTAACACTGCAGCCCTGTAGACCATGAGCTGTAGAGTAGATTTACTCCCGCAGGGAGCTTCATGGAGCTGAGGTGGAGTGTTGCAGCGAGTAAGATGGAAAAGAGCATTGGTGCGATGACACAGCCTTGCTTGACCCCAGTTTGCACTCGGATTGGGTCAGTGGCAGATCCGTTGGCAACGATTACAGTTTGCATGTCTATGTGCAACAGGCGAAGGATGGTGACAAATTTCTCTGGGCAGTCAAATTTGAGGATGATGTTCCATAATCCCACCTGGTTGATGGAGTCGAAGGCCTTTGTGAGGTCAAAGAAGGCCATGTATAAAGGTTGCTACTGCTCCCTACATTTCTCTTGGAGTTGTCTTGCTGTGAAGATCATGTCCACTGTGCCTCTTGATGGATGGAATCCACATTGTGATTCCAGTAAGAGCTCTTCAGCCACGGGGAGGAGATGGTTGAGAAGGACTCTTGTGATGACTTACCATGTGGCGAACGGCAGGGATAACCCTCTCTCGTTACCGTATTGGTCTTGTCGCCTTTTTTGAAGATGGTCACATTTATGACGTCTCAGAGATCCCCTGGCATGCTCTCCTCCTTCCAGGTGAAGGCTCTCTGCCATATTTTAGAATTTTGGCGGGAATTCTGTCTATGCTGGTGGCCTTATTGTTTTTTTAGCTGTCAGATGGCCTTTTCAATCTCATGTCAGCTGGTGTTGTGCTGAAGGCGTGCCGGGTAGTATGCTGTGGAATGTGGTCGAGGGCATTCGCATCATGGACTGAGTCATTATTGACGAGATCTTCGAAGTGCTCCTTCCAACGAGCGCTGACTGCCTCTCTGACCTTGATCAACGCCACTCCATTCTTTGCTAGGTCCTTGGGTACCTGGGCCGTAAATGGTCTTGATTGCACTGAAGAATCCACGCATGTCGTGGCTGTCAGTGAGTTGCTGTACTTCCTGCGCTCTTTCAGCCCACCAGTTGTTCTTTAGGTCACCGTTTTTTTCTTGAACCTCAGGATTCAATTGTCTGTATATCTGCTTTTTTATCCCTTGAATTTTAGTGATGCTTCCAGTTCAGGAATGCTTGTGATTTAATAGCTCCTGGATCTCCTGATTGTTCTTGTCAAACCAGACTTCATGTTTCCTGGTCAAGAAACCAAGAGTATCTTCACAAGTGATGATTATGGTAGATTTGAGGGCAGACCAGACATTGTGGACATTCTGTGGTTCCTGTTCGTTGAGCGTCGCCAAGTTGCTTGTAAGACGTTGCCTGAAGTAAGACTTTCTTCGCAGAGTCCTTGATACCACCGACATTGATTTCCCTGCGGCAGTGCTTCTGCTGCTGCTGCCGTTTTTGTACTGGGTTTATGGAGATTGTAGCTCAGATTAGGCGATGGTTGGTCCAGCAGTGATCGGCTCCTATCATGGAGGGGTGATGTGAACATCCTTGCGGTCCTTCGCTCAGATGATGATATTGTCAAGCAAATGCCAATGCCTGGAGCAATGGTGCTGCCATGAGGTCCTGTATTTTTCTCTCTGACAAAATCGAGTGTTCGTTATGATCAGGCCATATTCAAGGCATTTCGTCAGAAGAAGGACTCCATTGGAATTGGCCCTTCCAACACTGTCCTTGCCAATCACACCTTTCCAAAAGTTTGTGACCCTCCCAACTCTGGCACTGAAGACTCCGAGGAGGATCTTTCTTGGGAACACGGGACAGCAAGTGATCAAGGCTGGAATAGAATTCCTCCTTGGCCTCATCTGTTGCTTCTAGGGTTGGGGCGCATGTGCTGATGACTATGGCATGCTGTTTCTGGGTTAGGGTGAGCTGGCGGGTCCTGAGATGTTTATTTATCCTACAAGGGGCTTGCTGAGGTGGTCAGATAGTTCATTTTTATGGCGAAGCCAATCCCATGCAGTCGGTGCTGTTCTTCTGGTTTACCTTTCCAGAAGAAGGTGTATCCCCCACCTTGTTCCTTGAGCTGGCCTTCTCCTGCCCTACCATGTCTCATTCAGGGCAGCGATATCAACGTTGTAATGAGGAGTTCTCAGGTTATGATAGTGGTGGAACGTTCAGGTCTGTTGCTGCTCAGGTTGTCCATGAAAGTCCTGATATTCAGGGCCCGAAGTTCATTTTGAGGGGGTGGAAGATGCCTATGTGTGGGTTCTTTTAACGTGGGGTGGCCATTGCACACCGACTACCACATGGTCCGAGCAAAGCAAGGTCTTTGTCCAATGGCAGGGATGGCTGAGATGATTGGAGACCAGGCTCTGCTACATGGATGGGGACTACTACACACACATGGCCAGCATGTCCAGCTGGCGAGCCCGGGAGCAAGCCGTGTAGTTCTGCGTCAGGGTGTTCTTGAAGGCGTAGCTGAAAGCCTACTCCAAAGCTGCCAGCTCCATGAGCGGTCTCGGGGGATCCTCATCACTGGCCTCAGGGCCTGTGTCTTCCTGATGCTCCGATGTGTACGACAGGATCAGGATGGCTCTTTGCCCCGCCCTTCTCCTCGCTCTCACTCTTTGTTCCCACACCGCCACTGCCGCTGCTCTCACTGTATTCCCGCCACTGGTTTCTTTCTATATACTGCTGCACTTGCTGTGTACGACAGGACCAAGATGGTTCTTTGTCATTGAATTAGGTGTGAAACCTGTCATTCATAACCTAACATTAAAACATCTTTTTTAAAGAACGCTAAACAAAAGTTACCATGCTATGTCATTCACAAGAGTAAGTTTCAGAGGGCTGTGATCTACTATGCCTGGAAAATCCACTTCTGTGCCACTGGCTACACAAAACAAATCACTGTTTTGCTAAATCAACAAGTTAAGAGGTATGATAAAGCAGCTTCAGATAAAGCTTCAGATATAGTTTCTAATAAATTTATCAAATGAGACATCTGCAGCAGTGGAAAACAAATGTGCAGCATTAGTTGGCAGCTCTCCCTTTTTATCATATCGTGGGAAATACTTCAGGACTGTAAATCTTCCATAAGGCTCCACACAGGTTTTTATGGATTGGGGAGGCACGCTAGCAGGTACTGAGCTTCATTTGTGTTGGAGAGACAGCAAACTATTTAACATCTTCCAAGAACTGAATCAATAAAATGAAAGCAGAATCGTTCCATTCTGCACACAGCTTGGGCATGCTTTAAAGTTTCAAGGATTGAGAGTGCTTCTGTCTGGGCTTCAGTGTTGGAATCAGGCAGTGTAGTTCAAAGTAATTAACTTTCACTAGACAAAACAATATTTTCTTCAGAATTTCTTCCAATTACTGCAACCCATAAAAATACCTGTTCAGAACAAATTGATATTGTCCTCAGCTGACATTCCATGCTCACACTTTCCAGTGCGGACACTGGATCAGGATCCATCCACTGTCACTTATAGGGCTCACTGGCACTCTCTGCTCAAAGAGAGCTGATTACATTTCATTGTCTCATGCTGGAGAGCAGCAGACAAAGTGAGCATGCTGAGGATTGCAAGCTTGGCCACATGCAGCGTGCCATTGGCTGTACAAACATCACTTTGCGGGCACCATGTATCAACATGGCCCTATACTGCAACGGAAAGCGATTCTGCTCTCTTGATGCCCAGCTAGTATACGACCATAGGCAGCGACTGATGCAGGTCAATGCCTGGTATCCTGGCACCAATCATAATACCTTTATTCTGCAGTAGTCTGCTGTGTCATCTGCATTTGAGCCACCATGGCAAACCAAAGGGTGGCTACTGGGCGACAAGGGCTATCTGTTAAACAAATGGCTGATGACTCCGGTGTGCAACCCACACACATGTGGTCAGCACGCAAACAATGAAAGCCACTCTGCCACAAGAAATGTGATAGAGCAGACGATTGGAATGCTCAAACAATAGTTCCTGGATTATCCTGGAGGAGCCCTGCAATACGCGACAGAGCGGGTGTCAAGATTTGTGGTGATGCGCTGCATGCTGTACAACCTCACCATTGTGAGGCCACAGCCCTTGCCACCATCTATACAGTGAGCAGGTGAAGAGCAAGAGGAGGCACAAGAGGATGAGCAGGAGGAAGAGGAAAAGAGGGGGCAACTAACACAGTCAATTCTTGGCAGCTGTCTATGAACAACAACAACTAATTGTATTTATATAATGCCTTTAAGATAATAAAAGGCCCCAAGGCACTTCACAGGAATGTTATAAAGCAAAATTTGACATTGAAACACAGAAGGAGATATTGGGGTCGATGACTAAAAGCTTGGTCAAAGAAGTAGCTATTAAGGCTGGACTATCTGAAGTCATACCTAGCACAAAGGAAGATGGTTCAGGTCGTTGGAGGCCAATTATCTCAGAACCAGGACATCACTGCAAGAGTTGTTCACGGCAGTGTCCTAGGCCCAATCATCTTCAGCAGCTTCATCAATGACTTTCCGTCCAACATAATGCCAGAAGTGGGGATGTTCACTGATGATTGCAGTGTTCAGTCCTATTCGTAACTCCTCAGATAATGAACCAGTCCTTGCCTGCACGCAGCAAGACAACATTCAGGCATGAGCTGATAAGTGGCAAGTAACTTTTGCACCACACAATTGCCAGGCAATGACCATCTCCAACAAGAGAGAATCTAACCATCTCCCCTTGACATTCAACAGCATTATCATCACTGAATCCCCCACCATCAACATCCTGGGGATTATCATTGACCAGAAACCTAACTGGACCAGGCACATAAACACAGTGACTATAAAAGCAGATCAGAGGCTGGGAATTCTGCAGCGAGTATCTTACCTCCTGATTCCCAAAGCCTGTCCACCATCTGCAAGGCACAAGTCTGGATGAGTGCAGCTTCAACGACACTCAAGAGGCTCGACGCCATGCAGAACAAATCAACCTGTTTGATCGGCATCTCACCCACCAGCTTAAACATTCACTACCTCCACCAGCAGCACACATTGGCAGCGGTGTATATCATCTGCAATATGCACTTCAGCAGCTCACCAAGGCTCCTCCGATAGCACCTGCCACACCCGCAACCTCTACCACCCAGAAGGACAAGGGCAACAGGCGCATGGGAACACCACCACCTACAAGTTCCCTTCCAAGCCACACACCATCCTGACTTGGAACTATATTGCCGTTCCTTCACTGTTGCTGGGTCAAAATCTAGGAACTCCCTCCTTAACATTATTGTGGGTGTACCTACACGACATGGACTGCAGCAGTTCAAGAAGGTTGCTCATCACCACTTTCTCAACGGCAAATAGGGATGTGCAATAAATGCTAGCCCTACCAGTGATGCCCATATCCCATGAACGAATAAAAAAATGTGGGAAGCTGGCCAGCAGTATGTTGGAATAATTAAGTCGACATGAAACAAAGTCATGGCTTAGCATTTCAGCAGCAAATGAGCTGAGGCAGGGGCAAAGTCAGGTGATGTTATGGAGGTGGAAATAGACAGTCTTAGTGATGCCATGATTATGTGGTCACAAGCTCATCCAGGGTCAAATATGACACTGAAGTTGTGAACAGTCTGGTTTGTCTCAGACAGTTGTCACGGAGAGAGATGGAGCTGGTAGCTAGGGAATGAAGTTTGTAGTGGGGACCAAAGAAAATGGCTTCAGTCTTCCCAATATTTAATTGTGGAAAATTTCTGCTCATTCAAAACTGGATGTCAGGCAAGCAGCCTGATAATTTAGCCAAAGTGGAAGAGTTGAGAGAGGTGGTGATAAGGTACAGCTGGGTTTCATATCATACATGTGAAAACTAATGTTGTGTTTTCATATGACATCGCCAAGAGGCAGAATCAGATGAGAAATAGAAGGAGGCCAAGGACAGATCTAGAGGTAATGGTGCAGGAGCAGGAAGAGCAGCCATTGCAGGTGATTCTCTTGCTACAAATGCATTAATAAAAATTGAGCCAGGTAAATGCAGTTGCACCCAGCTGGATGACAGTGGGTGAGGGATTAGAAGATGATGGTGTTATCAACCAAGTCAAAGACTCCAGACAGGTCAAGAAGGATGAGGAGGAATAGTTTACCTTTGTCACAGTCACATAGGATGTCAACAACTTATCCACTGTGATACCAGTAAACGCAACCGTAATTCCCCAGTCACCAACAGTCCCAGCCCTTACCATTCCTTGGTTACTAACCATCACAGTGTCCACTTGGCCACAATGCAAAAATAAAAGCCAACACAAAATAAACATTCCAAATCAAATTTATAAATCAAAACATGCAAATTGCAGACAAATATCAGATAATTACCCTTGTTGCATTCTATTAGTTCCTGTCTTCTATGCCCTTTTGCCTGTCCTACTGCTTCTACACAGTGCTACACCAGTGGCTGCAGCATGGCTAGTGGAAGCCTGCTGACTGTCACGTTGGGAGACTACATATATTCTTGATGACCTCAAGCAGCTCTGGGCCTTGAAGGCCTGGCTTCAGACTTCACCACATGGGCATGGGCAGCAGTAGTCTGAGTTGGCTGGTTGACAGGCAACAGAAAAGGACATTGGCGGAGTGGCTGTGGTGAGAGAATACCCTGAGAAAGGAGAGCAGATTTGTGTTCCATAGCGCCACTGTCACTCCCCAGGGTGTTCCTTAGTAATCCTTGTAATCTGTTGGAGGACAGATTGTTGGACTGCTATAACACCCAGGCACGTACAGTGAAGCACCACATATAGTTGTTCCCTATATGAAGATGCCCATTCAACAGGATTTACAGGCAAAGATAGTCTTACTTAACTTTCTCTTTGTGTCAATGCCTCAAAAGGTTATGCTTCCACTAAAGTCTGGCATGTGATACAGCATAAATCAGGAAAATATTTTCAGGGTGAAGTGATGCAGAGTGATGTTAATGTATTAATGGTTAATGCTTTTGTATTCTTTCATTCAGTATCTTAATAAAGAAATAAATGCACTTATTTGAAATCAATTAGCACATTATTTTACATAACGGATGGAAGAATTGGATTCAAATTGGTTAAGATTTTTTTGTAATGCTGATATTGCAGTTTAATTCCATCCATCTGTGTTTGACAGTATGGAGAGGTGCACATAATTATATGCCAGCTGCTTTATATATGAAAAAATTACAATGGATTAAGGGCCATCATTCGACTAGGTAAGGATGTCACACGAAAGAAATCAGGCTCCTCCAGGACTTCTAATTACAGTAGTGCTTTGTGATTAATTGACAGCAGGAAGCACACTTGCTGTGAGTGGACACAGCCCACGCCAGCTCTAAAATTAAACATCAAAATTTAAAAATAAATCACCGCAGCCGTTTCCTTCAGGTCACTAACAGAAGAAGCCCACAAAAAAAAGCAAAGCACATACTTTTGGTTCAAATCTTTCAAAAATGGCATGTACAGAATGAACAAAACCTGAACAGTTGTCCCATTGTGTGTATGGAAACATTTTTTTCAAATTATTAATTATTTAACTTGTCTTAGTTCAGTTCTGAAAAGGTATTTGGAGTTCATCCATAATTTCTTTTGGGCCTCCTTATCTCGAGAGACAATGGTTACGCGCCTGGAGGTGGTCAGTGGTTTGTGAAGCAGCGCCTGGAGTGGCTATAAAGGCCAATTCTGGAGTGACAGGCTCTTCCACAGGTGCTGCAGAGAAATTTGTTTGTTGGGGCTGTTGCACAGTTGGCTCTCCCCTTGCGCCTCTGTCTTTTTTCCTGCCAACTACTAAGTCTCTTCGACTCGCCACAATTTAGCCCTGTCTTTATGGCTGCCCGCCAGCTCTGGCGAATGCTGGCAACTGACTCCCACGACTTGTGATCAATGTCACACAATTTCATGTCGCGTTTGCAGACGTCTTTATAACGGAGACATGGACGGCCGGTGGGTCTGATACCAGTGGCGAGCTCGCTGTACAATGTGTCTTTGGGGATCCTGCCATCTTCCATGCGGCTTCAAGGACTTCTGTGTTGGAGATATAGTCCTGCCACCTGATGCCAAGTATTCTCCGAAGGCAGCGAAGATGGAATGAATTGAGACGTCGCTCTTGGCTGGCATACGTTGTCCAGGCCTCGCTGCCGTAGAGCAAGGTACTGAGGACACAGGCCTGATACACTCGGACTTTTGTGTTCCGTGTCAGTGCGCCATTTTCCCACACTCTCTTGGCCAGTCTGGACATAGCAGTGGAAGCCTTACCCATGCGCTTGTTGATTTCTGCATCTAGAGACAGGTTACTGGTGATAGTTGAGCCTAGGTAGGTGAACTCTTGAACCACTTCCAGAGCGTGGTCGCCAATATTGATGGATGGAGCATTTCTGACATCCTGCCCCATGATGTTCGTTTTCTTGAGGCTGATGGTTAGGCCAAATTCATTGCAGGCAGACGCAAACCTGTCGATGAGACTCTGCAGGCATTCTTCAGTGTGAGATGTTAAAGCAGCATCGTCAGCAAAGAGGAGTTCCCTGATGAGGACTTTCCGTACTTTGGACTTCGCTCTTAGACGGGCAAGGTTGAACAACCTGCCCCCTGATCTTGTGTGGAGGAAAATTCCTTCTTCAGAGGATTTGAACGCATGTGAAAGCAGCAGGGAGAAGAAAATCCCAAAAAGTGTGGGTGCGAGAACACAGCCCTGTTTCACACCACTCAGGATAGGAAAGGGCTCTGATGAGGAGCCACCATGTTGAATTGTGCCTTTCATATTGTCATGGAATGAGGTGATGATACTTAGTAGCTTTGGTGGACATCCGATCTTTTCTAGTAGTCTGAAGAGACCACGTCTGCTGACGAGGTCAAAGGCTTTGGTGAGATCAATGAAAGCAATGTAGAGGGGCATCTGTTGTTCACGGCATTTCTCCTGTATCTGACGAAGGGAGAACAGCATGTCAATAGTCGATCTCTCTGCACGAAAGCCACACTGTGCCTCAGGGTAGACCATATCATCCATAATATAACTCTGAAAACACATAAACCATTATGGACGCTCATTGAGCTGGATTTTCATTAGAATTACCAATCAATTCTCGGCACCTGTGAACTCCAGACTCAGTAAAATGGAGCCATGAGCCTGTTATAAGAAAATTGTATTGAAAAATTTCTCCATGAAATCTGCAGCTCCTTTAACATTTGCCACTGCGAGCATGACCAAAGTTCTCACTACATTTACTAAACCTCTGCCCGAAATCTGACACAAATCCATATCGGCACTTTTCAAGTGGTGATGAAAGCACTTTGGTTAGATACAGTTGCGAGCTGTACATTTTGTTTGCTGGTGCTGCAGGCTTGTGTAACTTTGCCTTTGTATGGATTATAGCCATTTGTTGTTCTGGAAATTCTGTCTCAACATTCTCTGCCATATTTAGCCAGCTCTGCAGAAAGTATAGCTTTGGCTCGGAGGCATTGATTTCCCAATGAGAATCCTTAGATTTTGAATTGGATGCCAAGATGAGCATGGTTCACAGGAGTTTAACAGGCCTCTCTGAGGTGAATCTCATCTTAGCAAAGCAGTATCAGAGGGATCAGATTCCTGCAGTCTTTGTCTTGTGGTGCCAAGAGGTGCCAGGCCAATCTCAGAAGTTTTCTTTTGCATTGGGAGTGGAAGAGTCCTTAAGGAAGCATATTCATTTCCACTCTCCAAAGTGACATCATCATGTGACTGACTATTCCTTGCAGCCTACTGGTGCAGGTCACAGACCCTGAAATGCTACTAGTCACTGTCACTACAGACTCAACAGTGTCAATCAGGTTTTGGAAGTCCTGTCAAAGTGTTGTTAAGACTCACCCTCAAAGCACTTATTGCGGCAGAGCTGCCACTGTGAAATTTGACTATGTCCTTCGAATCTCTTCCTGGCACCTTGTTGCCACAGAAATCTCCTTGACTGTCATTCTGTCCAGTATGTGCTGCAGATCATGAGAAACTCTCTGTAATGTGTTCCAGATATGAGTCATGGGCTCCTCAAATGTATTCACTATTTGCAACACACGAGAGGAGACTGCCTGTGCGAGATTGATGCTCCTTAATTTTTTGTACAGATGATTGGCTAGGCTCCTTATTTGAGAACAGTCTTCTTTCCACTTTCCATGCAGGAATATCTGTGTTTCCCTTTTCCACTCCTAGATCCTCATGCTCACTAGTACGAAGTACACCAGACATTGAAAATCCTTCTAACTAGCTATTTCCTCCCAAATAGGATGTCTAAGTTGGTGCCGCAGTAGGTGAAATGCCATGACGTAGCTGGTGAGGACCTGCCAGAAGTTTTTGACCCAGATGTGACAGTAGTTGCAGACCAGGAAGTACCTGGATGGCCAATGGAGTACCTGGCTTCTTCCTTCAAAATGCTCATCTGATGTGAAAAACAAAGAAATTGTGGCTGAGGTAAGGTGGTGCTTCAGTGCTTAGAGTGATTCCCTTTGAACAACTTAGTTTCCATGATTCCCAGGTGATAATGCAGAAAGCCTTTGAAGAGTAAGAAGATGAGAGAAGTCTCTGTGATTTGTGCAGGATGTGCATGAGAAACAGTTCTTTGATTTATCTTGGCCACCTTTGTGAGACCATTAAAACTCTTGCTGATTGTCTGGCAGTTCTTGGAATGGTAAAAGTTTTATTATTTGCTTTAGGAACCACCCTCCATAGTATCTGGAATAACCTCTTCTTGGGATTCTTGCCCTCAGTCTCTAATAGTTTTTTCCATCGAGCCTTTGCTGCAGCCAGTAATACATCGACTGATAGATCTGTGAAGCTGGGAGCCTTCCTGCTTCGGTCATTGTGGCTACTGCTCTCCAAAAATGCAGCACCGCCCCCACACTACCACTTTAATTAGCCAAAATACTGCAGCATTACTCTATTTCCCTCTCTCCCACCAGTGATCATACAATAATAACCTCTCCTAGCCTGCCCCACATATGTAATTAAGGGCCAGCAGGACAATAGCAGATTAGCATATAGTCACATGGATGGGGAAGGTCATACTCTGCCACTAGCCAGCCAACTGGAGAAAAGCCCAAGCTTTTGGTACATCATTGCAATTTTTATGAAACAATACATTTTTTTGTTTGTTGTTTAGAAATGTTTGTACATTAGTTGCATTTCAACAAGTATAGCATTCTATATTTTGCACCTTATATTGTTTCCTTTCTTTTTATTTATTCAGGGGACGTGGGCATCACTGGCTAGGACAGTATTTATTACCCATCCGAAATTGCCTTTGAGAAGGTGGTGGTGAGCCACCGTCTTGAACCTATATTGACTTTGTAGCAGTTTGATACAACCTGAGTGGCTTGCTAGGCCATTTCAGAGGGCATTTAAGAGTCAACCACATTTCTGTGGGTCTGGAGTCACATGTAGGATAACAGATTTCCTTCCCTAAAGGACATTAGTGAACCAGATGGGCTTTTACAACAATCAACAATGGTTGCAAGGCCATCATTAGACTAGCTTTTAATTCCAGATTTATTAATTGAATTCAAATTCCACCTTCTGCCATGGTGGTGATTCGAACCCCAGAGCAATACCCTGGGTTTTTGGATTACTAGTCCAATGACAATACCACTACACCACTGCCTATCCACTGTCCTTCCTTATGTTCATTTATTATCTCTAAACCCAAACAGATTATCCTCTCCTTCCTCAGAAACATATTTCTGAAAACGCCACATGCATTAAGAAATCTGGAATCCCTGCCGTACTGAATCAATCTTATTACGTTTATGAAGAAATTGTTGCTGAAAGGTACGTTCGACAATCTTCATATTTATCGGATGTGGAAAATAGAAAATGATTTCCTTCCCCAGCAATGTCATCCTTCACACTGATGAATATTAAATTAAGACAGAAAATTAGAGAGACAGATGGACAGAGATAATGGAATTAAAGTATTCTCTTTCTCTGAACTTTAATACACCCATATTGCAATCTATTCTCTAATTACCTCATCCTAATCAGTTTCTTTTAAAATGCATTTAAACTCCACTGGGGTGGTGTATGATCTGGTGGTCCTGCTTTTAATTCAAGGAGACCGGCCAGCAGGAACAAGTAGATTTAACTGGAAACCAGGTAGAAAAAGAGAAATTTTATCAAGAGTGAAAAATAACCAGAAAATAGGGGAAAAAATTTGATTTATTTACAATTTGGTTTTCATGGAGTATTGAAATAAAGTGATAATTTTTCTAGATTATAATACACTAGAATAATCTATGTCTATGATAAGAGGTTCATTTTCAACTATGATGCTGATGAATTTTCTATAGCTCCATGTTGTTTGCACTTTTTAATTTGCGCTGTGGGTAGTTGGAGGTTTTTAATTACCATTCTCATTGAGTGCAACTAATCACGTCTACTGAGATGTTTTATCTCACAGACACTGTTCTGTACTGCCATTAGCTAAAAAGGAAGGGTTCTAGAGTGCAATATAATCGTATGAAACAAACTTTTATTTTACAAAAATGCCCCCTGAAGCCAAACATGTCATTAGAAACAGGTTTAGAGGCATTGGCAATCCAACATACCTTTTCACAGTGAACAGCTAAGTATAAAGAATGGGGAGCTCACTGGATGTCCAGTAAAACCAAGGGAGCACTTTAAAATTGTGAGCTAAAATCAGTCTAATGTGAAAAAGCAATGAACTGCTGTTTTGTAGAACTGAAGTTTTAATTTCCATTTGTCCCCATGGCGAATTTGGAAGTGAGGAGAGCATATAATTGGGCGGGTTGGTGGCAGGGGGGGCACCATCACCTTCCCACCTCCACCTAAATTAAGTCAAGGGCAGGAAGGCCCATGGATGCCCCACCACCAATTGAGGCCCTTAAGTGGGCAATTAATGCCCAATTAAGGGCCTCATCCAGCCTTCACTAGTATTAGCCCTGTGACGGGCAGGCCTGTCACCACACGGGGAGTATGCCAAGGAAACCCATGCCGGTTGCTTGCCGGCTCTGGGGTGGGGGGAGTAGGGGTGCCCTCGTTGATAGGCACTTAGTGCCTGATCGTGGGACCTGGCATTGGGAAGGGGGGCGCTGAAAGCTACCACCCTGCCCTTGCCGCTGCCCCCCCCCCCAACTACATCTCCCTCCCCTACAACCCCCACCCTGAGAAACCCCTCCAGCTCTGACTCAACTGTGGCCTGGGGCCAGTGCCTCCAGTGAGTCCAGTACCGACAGCAACCACCACATCCATGGTGGCGCTGCTCAGTTAAAGAGCTGCCAGCATCTGATTGGCTGGCAGCTCTCAGCAGGCAGGACTTCTGTCACTGGGGTCGTTAATCCCAGGGAAGGCCACCGCTGTCCATTTAAGTGACCAATTGACATGTAATGCAGCAGGCCTTCCCCAGAGGAGGCGACGCAGGGCTCTCACCAGCACTTTTGCCAGTGGCCAAGACCCCCGTCACCCAGATAAAATCCTGGCCATTGTGTGGGAAACAGTCACTCGCCTGTGATTTTTCTGAATTGGCCACTTAGTGGCCAGAGGGCAGGTTCACCATCCAATTAAGGACAGCAGGTGAGCTGCCAAAGGGGTTGTCCAATCAAAGGCCCTCCAGCTTGAAAGGATGCCCTTACAGGTAAGTGACAGAAAGGGTGCCACAAAATGGAATTTTCACTGACATGGAACTGGCAATTTGGAACCACATTACAAGGGTTTCCCTGCAATTCTCCCAAATTAACCCTGATAGACTCATCAGGATGTATATCTGCTCTGTACAAGAGTAACTTCCAATGTCAGCCTTCTGAAGCCCCTACATCCCCCAAATAATGTAATTCATTACACAGGGATTGATCATTAAGAAAGTTGCCTTTCTGTTCACTGAGTGTAATGAGAAAGATTGCCTGGTCATCTTTAATTGGACCTTAGGTGCCTGTTCTTGGAGTGGCAGAATATTATCTACAGACTCTCAACTGATCAATGCATGAATGGACCAGGTGGTTATCACAATTATAAATAAAGCATATAGAAACAAAGGTAGTCGCTTGGAAGAGAATCTCAGTGAGAACTGGAAATGTCAATGCTATAATATCTTCAGCCTCTAACTGTCTTCTGCATGAAGTCACTTAGTCTTTATTTAATAGTAAATTAACACTATAGCCTTAGCAGCAATAACAATTGCACGTTATAAGACACGATGCTCCTGTCCTCTTAAAACAGTGCATTCAACACAACAGTGAACAACAATTTGGGAAATATGCTTATATATATTAAAACAGGATGGGTAGAGTATAATTTTTCTGTGTGACACATGCATATTTTTAGCTCAAATGTTGTATTCACAAAACAATGACAAATTGGAACTGAAGAGATAAAGAAGGTACCAATCAACATATGAGTGATAAGAAAAACTACCATTCAGTGATTTCAACAAGCTTCCAAATCAAAAATCAACAGTCAGCAACAGCTACAAGGAGCTGAAAATGAGTCAAATTGCATCAGATTTTTTAAAAAAATCTTTTCACCCACCATCTTTGGTCCTCCACTGAGTTCTGCTTTTACTATCCCTATACAATAGTATTTTCTACTTTTTAAATAGCTGTAATAAATTTGGTGGTTTGACAATGACATTTTAGACAAGGTTAAATTTTCAAGTGTAATCTTTATTTCTTGTACTGTATTGTAAATGCATGCGTTATTTTTATTTATACAGAGAATTCAAAAATCATAGTATATGTCTAAACAGATTTATTCATGTAATTGTGGTATTGATTGAATTATCAGATTTCTGCTGAGATTCTACCAAAATTACCCAAGGAAATTAAGGGTGTACATTATTTTCCATAAGATTTTAGCCTTTCTTGTCCATCTGTCTTTCTTTTTATGGTTAGATTCCTGATCTAACTAGCAACTGTCAAAATCGTAACTCATTTCCCAGAATGAACTGTATTCCCCATCAATCTGTAAAATAAAAATGCATTCATAAAATCAGCCACTTATGACAACAGTTGTTTTAGTACTTTTGCCTTATTTGCCATCTAATGTGAATGGCAAACAGAGTTAGTTATTTTTGCAAACGATCTAAGCTAAAAAAGAAAGAACTTTCATCTAATTAGTGCCTTTCACAAATGTCTCAATGTGCTTTACACAAAATTGCATTTAAAGTTTAATCACTGTTGTAATACACGCAGATTCAGCAGCCAATTTGTGTACAGCTGAGTCTTACAACAGTGATAATAAATGACCAGTTAATCTGTTTTTATGATGCTAGTTGAAGGATCGATGTTGGCCAAGGCATTAGGAGAACTCCAATGCTCTTCTAGAAATAGTGCCACAGGATATTTTATGTCCAACTAAGTAAGCAACAGAGGCCTTGGTTTAGCATCTTGTCTGAAGACGGCACCTTCTACAATGCAGCACTCATTCAGTAAGTGACATAAGGATAGAATACTACCGAAAGGTGACATGTTTTGTTTTTATGTTTTACATTTTAATATATTGTCAAAACATAAGCAATACAAACATAACCTTTCTCCAGCCAACTAAAGGAAGGATGCATGGGAAATCTATGATGAATTGAAAAGTTATTCTTCAAGAAATGTTTACTTTCTATCATTCTAGTACACAGCAATTTGTGGCGAGCATAAATCACTAGTTAATGCTATTTTTTGTCCATTATAGCTCCAAATTACTTCCAGAAATGGTTACTATTTCTGTTAAAGGACTGTTAAAGCAACGATTGTGTCTTGCTAATAAAGTATTAATGTCCAGATCACTGGACACTAGGTGCTCAGTCATTGAGAATAATTGACAGATTTTTGGGTACGAAGGAAATTAGGGGATATGGGGGTTGTACGGGAAGATGGAGCTGAGATAGAAGGTTAGCCATGGTCTTGTTGAATGGCTGAGCAGGCTCTAAAGGCCAAATGGCTTACTTTAGCTCCTATGTTCTTAAGTTCAGATCACAGACACAGAAATTCACAAATAGTAAATTCTAATGAAATATATTTATTTCAAATTATGCCACTGACTTATTCCTTGTCAAGATTTATGTTCAATCTTTATTTTAAACAAGTCTATTTGCTATATAGATGTTTCTATATGTAACCTATACATAATTGGACAAAACTAAACACTCAATAATATAACACCTTGTATATTAATTGAATGAAAGGAATCTCTACTTTACATATCCTGTGAAATAAATCAAGGAGCTTCCCATGTAATTTAGCAGACAGACACTACTGCTATGCTACTGAGTCACATTTGCCAGAAAGATTTGGATCTCTGTGCTGACTTAGCAAATCTCAGCTGGATAGTAGCAAAAGCTTTACAATTGACATCAATGCCTACAGGCTATAAAGAGGTTAACATCACTATACAGTTGAAGATTTGGATTAGATATTGGGTGAAGAACAGATCAGATGTATCTGTTATTTTATTACTCCTTTCACCCACACCCCCACCTCCCTTCCCATCTCCCATCGACACACAATTAAATAGCCTGCCAGTACTCACAATTTAGGCTCACACAAAAAGGATGGGCATTCAGATTATGAAGCTGAGGTTTATTATTGCCAGCACTGTCATCTTCACTGTTGCTGGGTCAAAATCCTGGAACTCCCTTCCTAACAGCACTGTGGGTGTACCTACCCCACATGGACTGCAGCGGTTCAAGAAGGCAACTCACCACCAACTTCTCAAGGGCAATTAGGGATGGGCAATAAATGCTGGCCTGGCCAGCGATGCACACATCCTATGAATGAATAATAAAAAAAGGAAAAAAAATGAATAACAAACCTACTCAAGAAGATCAGTGAAAGTTACAGTGACAAATTCCAGGTGAATGAAAACAAATAAAACTTATATTTATATTGCACCTTACCTGCATCCTAATCTTAGGATATCCCAAAGAATTTTACAGCTTTTACGGACAGGTAGAAAGTGGTATGGGTGGTTCTAGCTGTTCACCTCCCATCTGACCGCAATCGTGCTTTGTTAAAAATGATGAGTGTTTTTTAGGGTCAAATAAACAGACAATGATAGTTATCTTTTTTTAACCTATGAGAAAACCTATTATTTTTACACTATTCCCGAAATGGTCTCAACCTCACCCATGCCCACATTCACTCACACACGCAAACACAAGAATAGATAGAGAAAAAGGGTAAGTAGTTTAACATTCAAAGTGAGGTAGGTGTTTGGGGTTTACGGTAAACCTATTGAATCTTCACAGGAGGGCAGTCTCTTTTTAAAGGTGTAGGCCTGGGTGTTTGTAATCTTGAACTTGTTGAGGTGTTGTAGATTTTCTGGTGGTTAAAACTTCAGACTGGAGGTGGCAGTCACTTTAAGTTCTCTGCTGCAGCAGGTTGAAGTGTAGAATTAGCAGCAGGGATTCTCCCTTGCTTGGCTTGATCTCTTTTCACAGCCCTTGGCTCGACTGCTTTCCGAAGGTGTTGGATTGATCTCCCCTCTCTCTCCAGAGGGTTACGTTTTTAAGGTCAAAATTCATCACATTAGAGTTTCTGTTAAGAGCCACATGGCTCGCTCCCCTGGTGTGACCACACAATGGACCAGAATGTGGAGACCATAACTTTTGATTGATGTTTGAATGGTAACCCTTCTGTTAACACAGTGCTATTTCATGCCTATTCAGTATTGGTTTGTGCTGTAAGTCCGTCAGTCTCTAGAATCCTTTGTTAGTTCCTATATGTAGATAAGAGTCATTAAGGCAATAATACTCCTTTCAATTTCAATTCCAGAGTTATTTCAGATGAGGTTAATGAGTTCCATTCTTGTAGGCAGGTTTGTTGATTTACAGTACAGGAGGGGTCACGTGATCACTACCCCATTTTGACTGTGGTACAAGTGGCCATGTTCTTGTGGCTTTGATTAAAAGTTTATTTTTTGAAATTCATAATTCTTCCATTTGATTGTTTATTTCATGATGACTCTTCCTGTGCATGACACAGCCAAAAGATCAATTATACTGGATTTGCACCAGTGAGCCAGGACTTATGCACGGCAATGTTCTGTGAAGTCGACTCCACTATAATTTGCAGAATCAGCTCATTTAAATATCCATAGTCAGTTCTCGAACTCAAATTACATTCTGTGCTTCGAGATTATACATTTTTCTCTTCTAAAACTATTATCTTTAAACTTCAAATCCTGTCTCATGAAGAATAAACAAGCAGTTCTCCAGTGGCTTAGCAAATTTCTCCAGTCAGAAGCTAAGTCACGCAGACCATGATAGTGCCACGTTCAAACCCTTTTCAGCAATTACTGTCAATACTATTATGGTTGGGGAGTGGAAAGCAAATTGACAAAGTGTTCCTTCCTGATTGCTAACTAGCGACCATCTAGTTAAAGTGTGGACATTGATAGGGCTACAGGGAAAAGGCAGGGATGTGGGACTATGTGGACAGAATGAGTTTTGTTATGATGCCTCCCCTCACTCCCAGTTAAATAGCATTTAAGGCTCACACTTGGGTAGAGGTGAGGAAACCAAAATGATTGCTTTGTTATACTGTTAATTTTAATGCAGAACTGGTACTATGGTCTTGAAAGTGTTATATTTCATTCACTATTGTCATGCTCAAACACCAACTGTATATGTGATGCAGTAAAAAAGGGAGCACTTCTCTCCCTTGTTATTAGTGAGATGGTAAAAGATGCAATAAAAGAAATAATAATTTTCCCAGAGGAATGACAAAAGCAATTACAAGCTTTTTAAGAATCTCATCCCAGCAATTCCTGACTATAGTCAATTACTGTCAAATTCTATACATTGTTAATGATGTTTAATTCTTGCAATTTTCATTGCCTTTTCCCCTTTTCTCTTTATTGTCAAGTAACTTGTGTTTGCTGAATTTTCTGTTGGAAAGTAACCTTTTATTATTAGGTATCAGTGGTTTAATTTGCAGCTATCAAAATTAAGTGGATCACTTGTTTCTCTTTCAGAAAAAAAGACGTTTATTCTAGACATCTATGACAAAGAACTCTTCTGTTTTGGGCTAATAGTAAAATACTTCTTTTCCCCTGAGATTACAGTTTAGATATAGGATCATACAATCATAGAATGGTTATGGAACAGAAGGAGGCCATTCGGCCTGTCATGTCTGCACTGGCACTCTGCAAGAGCAACTCACCGAGTCCCACACCCCCGCCTTTTCCCTGTAGCCCTGCAAATTTCAACAATATTTCATCAAAATATTGTGTGTGCACCTGTCACATTTTGGAATGTTTTAACCAGTTTTCAATAAAATGGATCTGAAAAAAAAAAGCTAGGCTTTGATGCTCTTGTCTCCAAACCTGCGAACAATAAGCCCATTTTGGCAATCAATAAACACATCATACCCATTGTTTTGGATGTCCCGATTCCTAGGTGCTCAGCAATGGTCATCTATAATAGGCCTTCCTTTCAGATTGTGAACACAGGGAGAGAAAAATGAATGAGTCAAATGCAATGGCCAAGAAATTCATCTGCGGAATGCTGTTTTTCGGTTGCTGACGGGTCTACTAAAGCCCCAATATGGTGAGCAGGAAATGTGGGCAGAATTCCAGCTGCCACACGGGGAAAGGGTAAAACATTATTGTACATTGGCCACAATTGAAATTGGTTTTAGGTCTTTTTCATATGCAAATAAAGTAATAAATTCCTCAAACCAATGCACCCAAGTATTCTTGAAATCAATCAATACGCTTGCATGATCATACTTGCACACAGTCAGACATCCGACAATACCTCGACTCCCTTCAAGTTAAGGACACAGTCGAAGTATTTTAATGAGTGCACTCCCACAGAGATCAAAGTCTGCACTTTATGCAGTATTTACTATTAAACAGATGCTGCACGCTATATAGAAAATTAGCTGCATAAGGAAGAAAGACAAAGTTAAATCCAAATTGAAAGTCTCACAAATTGTACCAGTTTGACGAAGTTCACAAATATCCAAATTTAGTCCTTTCAGATATTTGCTAGTTCAGATGAAAGGTGACTGACCTGAAAAGTTAACTCACTCTCCACAGATGCTGCCCGACCTGCTGAGTATTTCCAGCATTTATTGTTTTTATTTCAGATTTCCAGCATCTGCAGTATTTTGCTTTTATATGTGCTAGTCTGTGTTAGCCTATACCTTATATGAGAAGCATGTACATGCTCAGAAAGAAATGTTCCTCTGTGCCATTATTGGCTTCTCAGTATTTTTTTCACATTATGGTGGATGCATGGCTGATAATTACAGCAAGGGTAAATCTTCCATCTTATAGAAAACACTATTAGAATAGGTATCTGATTTTAAGAATTTAAACATTTCTTGTAAAACAAAATTTTTTTAAAATCCTTATCCGATTTGGTTTTGTATGACCACATAATTCTTGGCTCTCTAGTAGTGCTTGGCATCAAGTCCCAGCACTCTGGAGGTGAGCACCTGTTCAAGTTTCCATTCAAAATCATGTTGGAATTCTTTCATCATTCCTGGCAGTCAAAGGAGATTGCAAACTAGAATATTTGCTTTCTAAACCTCACCATTTTATAGGTATTGAAACCAAAATGAACATTCTGAAAACTTGAAAACTTATTTCTATTTCTTGAGCAGATGTTCCTTGTAAATAAACATCTCTATTTGTCAATGCCATTAACTTTTTTTTATTCATTCATGGAATGTGGGCGTCGCTGGCCAGGCCAGCATTTATTGCCCATCCCTAATTGTCCTTGAGAAGGTGGTGGTGAGCTGCCTTCTTGAACCGCTGCAGTCCATTTGGGGTAGGTATACCCATAGTGCTGTTAGGAAGGGAGTTCCAGGATTTTGACCCAGCGACAGTGAAGGAACGGCGATATAGTTCCAAGTCAGGATGGTGTGTGACTTGGAGGGGAACTTGCAGGTGGTGGTGTTCCCATGTATTTGCTGCCCTTGTCCTTCTAGTTGGTAGAGGTCGCGGGTTTGGAAGGTGCTGTCTAAGGAGCCTTGGTGTATTGCTGCAGTGAATCTTGTAGATGGTACACACTGCTGCCACTGTGCGTCGGTGGTGGAGGGAGTGAATGTTTGTAGATGGGGTGCCAATCAAGCGGGCTGCTTTGTCCTGGATGGTGTCGAGCTTCTTGAGTGTTGTTGGAGCTGCACCCATCCAGGCAAGTGGAGAGTATTCCATCACACTCCTGACTTGTGCCTTGTAGATGGTAGATGGCTTTGGGGAGTCAGGAGGTGAGTTACTCGCCTCAGGATTCTTAGCCTCTGACCTGCTCTTGTAGCCACGGTATTTATATGGCTACTCCAGTTCAGTTTCTGGTCAATGGTAGCCCCTAGGATTTGATAGTGAGGGATTCAGCAATGGTAATGCCGTTGAATGTCAAGGGGAGATGGTTAGATTCTCTCTTGTTGGAGATGGTCATTGCCTGACACTTGTGTGGCGCGAATGTTACTTGCCACTTATCAGCCCAAGCCTGGATATTGTGCAGGTCTTGCTGCATTTCTACACGGACTGCTTCAGTATCTGAGGAGTCACAAACGGTGCTGAACATTGTGCAATCATCTGCGAACATCCCCGCTTCTGACCTTATGATTGTAGGAAGGTCATTGATGAAGCAGCTGAAGATGGTTGGCCCCAGGACACTACCCTGCAGTGATGTCCTGGAGCTGAGATGATTGACCTCCAACAACCACAACTATCTTCCTTTGCACTAGGTATGACTCCAGCCAGTGGAGGGTTTTCCTCCTGATTCCCATTGACCTCAGTTTTGCTAGGGCTCCTTGATGCCATACTCGGTCAAATGCTGTCCTGATGTTTCGGGCAGTCACTCTCACCTCAACTCTTGAGTTCAGCTCTTTTGTCCATGTTTGAACCAAGGCCGTAATGAGGTCAGGAGCTGAGTGGCCCTGGCGGAACCCAAACTGAGCGTCACTGGGCAGGTTATTGCTCAGCAAGTGCCACTTGATGGCACTGTTGATGACACCTTCCATCACTTTACTGATGATTGAGAGTAGGCTGATGGGGTGGTAATTGGCTGGGTTGGACCTGTCCTGCCTTTTGTGTACAGGACATACCTGGGCAATTTTCCACATTGCAGGGTAGATGCCAGTGTTGTAGCTGAACTGGAACTGTACTGGCTCGGGGCGTGGCAAGTTCTGGAGCACAGGTCTTCAGTACTATTGCCGGAATATTGTCAGTGAGCATAGCTTTTGCAGTATCCAGTGCCTTCAGTCATTTCTTGATATCACACGGAGGGAATCGAATTGGCTGAAGTCTGGCATCTGTGATGCTGGGGACTTCAGGAGGAGGCCGAGATGGATCATCAACTCGGCACTTCTGGCTGAAGATTGTTGCAAATGCTTCAGCCTTATCTTTCGCACTGATGTGCTGGGCTCCCCCACCTTTGAGGATGGGGATATTTGTGGAGCCACCTCCTCCAGTTAGTTGTTTAATTGTCCACCACCATTCACGGCTGGATGTGGCAGGACTGCAGAGCTTCGATCTGATCCGTTGGTTATGGGATCGCTTAGCTCTGTCTATCACATGCTGCTTACGCAGTTTGGCACGCAGATAGTCCTGTGTTGTAGCTTCACCAGGTTGGCACTTCATTTTGAGGTATCCCTGGTGTTGCTCCTGGCATGCCCTCCTGTACTCTTCATTGAACCAGGGTTGGTCTGCTGGCTTGATGGTAATGGTAGAGTGGGGGATATGCCAGGCCATGAGGTTACAGATTGTGGTTGAGTACAATTCTGCTGCTACTGATGGCCCACAGCGCCTCATGGATGCCCAGTTTTGCATTGCTAGATCTGTTCGAAATCTATCCCATTTAGCATGGTGCTAGTGCCACACAACATGACGGACGGTATCCTCAATGTGAAGGCGGGACTTGGTCTCCACAAGGACTGTGCGGTGGTCACTCCTACCAATATAGTCATGGACAGAAGCATCTGCAGCAGGCAGATTGGTGAGGACGAGGTCAAGTATGTTTTTCCCTCGTGTTGGTTCCCCCACCACCTGCCGCAGACCCAGTCTAGCAGCTATGTCCTTTAGGACTCGGCCAGCTCGGTCAGTAGTGGTGCTACCGAGCCACTCTTGGTGATAGACAATGAAGTTCCCCACCCAGAGTACATTTTGTGCCCTTTCCACCCTCAGTGCTTCCTCCAAGTGGTGTTCAACATGGTGGAGTACTGAGTCATCAGCTGAGGGAGGGCGGTAGGTGGTAATCAGTAGGAGGTTACCTTGCCCATGTTTGACCTGATGCCATGAGACTTCATGGGGTCCGGAGTCGATGTTGAGAACTCCCAGGGCAACTCCCTCCCTACTGTATACCACTGTCCCGCCACCTCTGGTGGGTCTGTCCTGCCAGTGGGAGGACATACCCGGGGATGGTGATGGCAGTGTCTGGGACATTGTCTGTAAGGTATGATTCCGTGAGTATGACTATGTCAGGCTGTTGCTTGACTAGTCTGTGGGACAGCTCTCCCAACTTTGGCACAAGCCCCCAGATGTTAGTAAGGAGGACTTTGCAGGGTCGACAGGGCTGTGTTTGCCGTTGTTGTTTCCGGTGCCTACGTCGATGCCGGGTGGTCCGTCCAGTTTCATTCCTTTTTATTAACTTTGTAGCGGTTAGATACAACTGAGTGGCTTGCGAGGCCATTTCAGAGGGCTTGTAAGAGTTAACCACATTGCTGTGGGTCTGGAGTCACATGTCGGCCAGACCAGGTAAGGACAGCAGATTTCCTTCCCTAAAGGACATTAAAGACCAGATGGGTTTTTACAACAATCGACAATGGTTTCATAGCCATCATTAGACTAGCTTTTAATTCCAGATTTATTAATTAAATTCAAATTCCACCTTCTGCTGTGGTGGGATTCGAACCCATGTCCCCAGAGAAATAAAAACAAGAAATGCTGGAACCACTCAGCAGGTCTGGCAGCATCTGTGAAAAGAGAAGCAGAGTTAACGTTTCAGGTCAGTGACCCTTCTTTGGAACTGACAAATATTAGAAAAGTCACAGGTTATAAGCAAGTGAGGTGGGGGTGGGGCAAGAGATAACAAAGGAGGTCCAGATTGGACCAGGCCACATAGCTGACCAAAAGGTCACGGAGCAAAGGCAAACAATATGTTAATGGTGTGTTGAAAGACAAAGCATTAGTACAGATTAGGTGTTCATACATTGAATATTGAACAGCAGCAAGTGCAAACCTGAAAAAAAACAGTGGGTAAGCAAACTGAACAAACTAAGATGAAATGAAATAAATGCAAAAAAAGATTGTAAAAAATGTCAAAAAGAATGTAAAAAAAAGGAAGAAAAAATAACTAAAAATTTAAGTAAAATGGGGGGCTGTCATGCTCCGAAATTATTGAACTCAATGTTCAGTCCGGCAGGCTGTAGTGTGCTTAATCGGTAGATGAGATGCTGTTCCTCGAGCTTGCGTTGATGTTCACTGGAACACTGCAGCAATCCCAGGACAGAGATGTGAGCATGAGAGCAGGGGGGAGTGTTGAAATGGCAAGCAACCGGAAGCTCAGGGTCCTGCTTGCGGACTGAGTGGAGATGTTCCGCAAAGCGGTCACCCAGTCTGCGCTTGGTCTCCCCAATGTAGAGGAGACCACACTGTGAGCAGCGAATACAGTATACTACATTGAAAGAAGTACAAGTAAATCGCTGCTTCACCTGAAAGGAGTGTTTGGGGCCTGGGATAGTGAGGAGAGAGGAGGTAAATGGGCAGGTATTACACCTCCTGCGATTGCAGGGGAAGGTGCCATGGGACGGGGACGAGAGAAATACCCTGGGTCTCTGGGGTACTAGTCCAGTGATAATACCACTACGCCACCGCCTACCCTTGTAACCTAGCACGTGTTGCTTGTTACAAGCTATGACCAAATAATAACTTTAAAGTTTCAATATAGATAAAAAATTGTTCAATATTCTTAACAGCTGTTTCTAAAGAGATCTGAAATTCGGGCATCACTTCTAAATAATGATTTAAACCAACCACTTCACATTCAACAACAGGGGAATAATAGAGGTCTTCTTCTCTATTAACACATTTATAAATGAGGTCTGTAGAGTTATCTCTTTCATACTGAATGTGGTTTTCTCTGGGTTAGTATTTCCCAGTCCATTTTCCCAGTCCATTCAATCAAGTTTACAAATGAAATCCCATAGAGAATACATCATACATGGAAAGTGTTGTAGAAAAATGGATAACCGATTCCATGATAAGCTGCTAGATATAACTTGCATTTCCATTTCTTGAAGTTTCAGTCTTGACAGAGGTCAGGTTCATTCTGCAGTCTATTTTTTAATATATTTGAGAGTTCTCATTATCTCCTTAGTGTGACCCTGTCTTGTTGGTAAGACATTCTTTCACTAAACCCTGCCAGGCAGTTACATCAGTGTATTAAATTGGTTTTCCTCTGTCATTTTCTTACACAAAAAACTTTCCCAAGCTTAGAACTCAATTTAACCCTCCTGACAGCTGACAATCCTTTGCAACCTTTTTGATGTACATATATCTGCGTCCATGTATCAACTGCAGTAATATTTTAAAAAACATTTTTTCTTTGGCCTCCTTATCTCGAGAGACAATGGGTAAGCGCCTGGATGTGGTCAGTGGTGTGTGGAGCAGCGCCTGGAGTGACTATAAAGGCCAATTCTAGAGTGACAGGCTCTTCCACAGGTGCTGCAGAAAAATTTGATTGTCGGGGCTGTTACACAGTTGGCTCTTCCCTTGCGCCTCTGTCTTTTTTCCTGCCAACTGCTAAGACTCTTCGACTCGCCACACTTTAGCCCCGCCTTTATGACTGTCCGCCAGCTCTGGCGAACGCTGGCAACTGACTCCCATGACTTGTGATCAATGTCACAGGATTTCATGTCGCGTTTGCAGACGTCTTTAAAGTGGAGACATGGATGGCCGATGGGTCTGATACCAGTGGCGAGCTCGCTGTACAATGTGTCTTTGGGGATCCTGCCATCTTCCATGCGGCTCACATGGCCAAGCCATTTCAAGCGCCGCTGACTCAGTAGTGTGTATAAGCTGGGGATGTTGGCCGCCTCGAGGACTTCTGTGTTGGAGATACGGTCCTGCAACCTGATGCCAAGTATTCTCCGAAGGCAGCGAAGATGGAATGAATTGAGACGTCGCTCTTGGCTGACATACGTTGTCCAGGCCTCGCTGCCATAGAGCAAGGTACTGAGGACACAGGCTTGATACACTCGGACTTTTGTGTTCCCTGTCAGTGCGCAATTTTCCCACACTCTCTTGGCCAGTCTGGACATAGCAGTGGAAGCCTTTCCCATGCGCTTGTTGATTTCTGCATCTAGAGACAGGTTACTGGTGATAGTTGAGCCTCAGTAGGTGAACTCTTGAACCACTTCCAGAGCGTGGTCACCAATATTGATGGATGGAGCATTTCTGACGTCCTACCCCATGATGTTCGTTTTCTTGAGGCTGATAGCTAGGCCAAATTCATTGCAGGCAGCCGCAAACCTGTAGATGAGACTCTGCAGGCACTCTTCAGTGTGAGATGTTAAAGCAGCATCGTCAGCAAAGAGGAGTTCCCTGATGAGGACTTTCTGTACTTTGGACTTCGCTCTTAGATGGGCAATGTTGAACAACCTGCCCCCTGATCTTGTGTGGAGGAAAATTCCTTCTTTCGAGGACTTGAACGCATGTGAAAGCAGTAGGGAGAAGAAAATCCCAACAAGTGTGGGTGCGAGAACACAGCCCTGTTTCACGCCACTCAGGATAGGAAAGGGGTCTGATGAGGAGCCACCATGTTGAATTGTGCCTTTCATATTGTCATGGAATGAGGTGATGATACTGAGTAGCTTTGGTGGGCATCCGATCTTTTCTAGTAGTCTGAAGAGACCACGTCTGCTGACGAGGTCAAAGGCTTTGGTGAGATCAATGAAAGCAATGTAGAGGGGCATCTGTTGTTCGCGGCATTTCTCCTGTATGTGACGAAGGGAGAACAGCATGTCAACGGTCGATCTCTCTGCACGAAAGCCACACTGTGCCTCAGGGTAGACGCGCTCGGCCAGCTTCTGGAGCCTGTTTAGAGCGACTCGAGCAAAGACTTTCGCCAGTATGCTGAGCAGGGAGATTCCACGGTAGTTGCTGCAGTCACCGTGGTCACCTTTGTTTTTATAGAGGGTGATGATATTGGCATCGCGCATGTCCTGAGGTACTGTTCCCTCGTCCCAGCACAGGCATAGCAGTTCATGTAGTGCTGAGAGTATAGCAGGCTTGGCACTCTTGATTATTTCAGGGGTAGTGCTGTCCTTCCCAGGGGCTTTTCCGCTGTCTAGAGAATCAATGGCATCACTGAGTTCCGATTTGGTTGGCTGTATGTCCAGCTCATCCATGACTGGCAGAGGCTGGGCTGCCTTGAGGGCAGTCTCAGTGACAGCATTCTCCCTGGAGTACAGTTCTAGGTAGTGCTCAACCCAGCGGTCCATTTGTTTGTGTTGGTCAGTGATTATGTCCCCTGATTTAGATTTGAGGGGGGTGATCTTCTTGATGGTTAGCCCAAGAGCTCTCTTAATGCCATCATACATTCCTCTGATGTTTCCAGTGTCTGAGGCCAGCTGAATATGACTGCATAGGTGTTGCCAGTAGTCATTTGCGCAGTGCCTGGCTGTTCTTTGTGCAGTGCTTCTGGCTGCTTTAAGTGCTACGGATGTTAACTCGCTGGGGGCTTTCTTGTAGTTCAACAGTGCAATGCGCTTAGCGGCTATGACAGGTTCTAGCTCTTCATTATGAGATTGAAACCAGTCTGCATTTCTCCTCGCACTTTTTCCGTAGGTGGTCAAAGCTGACTCATAGATGGCGTCTCTGATGTGGGCCCACTTGGTCTCAGCATCCCCTGTGGGAGTGTTTTGAAGCGCTGACACAAGTGAATTTAGAAATTTTTGTAACAGCAGTGGGTGATAGGTTCTGCTCGTGTTGATGCGCGGGTGGCCCTTCTGCTTGGAATGATGCAACTTCTTTGGTCTGAGTCTAACCTTGCTGCACACCAGGGAGTGGTCGGTGTCGCAGTCCGCACTGTGGAAGCTGCATGTGATTTGAACACTGTTTAAGGCGGCTCTCCTTGTGACAATGAGGTCCAGCTGGTGCCAACGACGCGATCTTGGGTGCCTCCATGAAACCTGATGACAGGGTTTAGTGTGAAAGAACGAGTTGGTGATGCAGAGGTTATGATAGGTACACAACTCAAGCAGTCTCTACCCGTTCTCATTCATCCTTCCAACGCCCTAGCGCCCAAGGCAGGAGGGCCATGAGTCATGGTCGGCCCCAACCCTGGCATTAAAGTCCCCCAGCAGGAATAGGTGTTCGGTGTTGGGGATGCTGCTAATGATGTTATGGAGTTCCTCCTAGAACTGATCTTTAGCTTCAGGTGGGGAGCAGAGTGTTGGAGCATAGATGCTGAGTAGGTGTACTGGGCCAGAGGTGGTGAGCAGTCAGATGGACAGTATGCGTTCCGAGCCATTTGAGGTAGGCTCTATCATGCTGAGCAAAATTAAATATTGGCAAACCATATTATAACACTATTATAAGCCTTCAGTTGTAATTTGCATGTGCCCTCTGGTCCCAGCTGCAATTCTGCATTTGTAATGGTATAGTCGTTTGAATATGAGTCATAGATGGCCTCTTCAACATCAGTGTTCCAATTAAAAAATTACTGCATGCTTTCAGACTAGAAAAGTAGGATAGTATGTAAGATGGAGTTTGTAAGCTCGCAACCATCTATTGTATGTAAGGTTGTTTTCAACTGTACTAAATTTAGCCATTTTTCTATTATTATTCAACGCTGGGTTATAAGGGACCCTAACATTAGTAATATGAAAGTACTACCCCTTAAAAGAACAAAAGGAATTCAACTCCTGTTAAGACATGGCAGCACAAACATCCACTGCTAATGCTGCCTTTGAAGAAGAATGTGACATTGTGCGTGAACTACTCTGAGAAGTAATCATGGAACTTCAATGACTATTAATAGCTGTGGGACATCCTGAAGTCATGAAAGGTGCTATGTAAATTCTGTTTTTAAACAGAAATGGCTAAAAGGAAGTTGGACAGATTTTTTTTTAAAATGATGAATGATTTTGTTAGTGTAAATAGAGAAAAAACATTTTCACAGAATATAAATTTAACAAGGTATATTGAGAAAGCAGGGAAATGAGACTAAATGGATAACTTTATTACGTGAGAAAGGTAAATCATGGAGTCCTCCATTTGCTTTCACACAAGTGATAGCATAGCAATAATGGGAACTGGTGAACTGGGATAAATTTGCAACTCCTCAGATACTGAAGCAGTCCATGTCCATATGCAGCAAGAGCTGGACCAGCCTCAGGCTTGGGCTGATAAGTAACAAGTAACATTCGCGCCACAGAAGTGCCAGGCTTTAGATGATCTCCAATAAGAGAGTATCTAACCATCTCCCCTTGACATTCAACAGTATTGCCATCGCTGAATCCCATCTTAACATCCAGGGGTTACCATTGACCAGAAACTGAACTGGAGCAGCCACATAAACACTGTGGCTACAAGAGCAGGTCAGAGGTTGGGAATTCTGTGGCGAGTAACCCACCTCCTGACTCCAGAAAGTCTGTCCATCATCTACAAGACACAAGTCAGGAGTGTGAAAGAATACTCTCCACTTGCCTGGATGAGTGCAGCTCCAACAACATTCAGGAAGCTCGACACCGTCCAGGACAAAGCAGCCTGCTAAAACCGCCACATTAAACATTCACTCCCTCCACCACCGATGCACAGTGGCAGCAGTGTGTATCATATACAAGATGCACTGCAGTAACTCACCATGCCTCCTTCGACAGCACCTTACAAACCCATGACCTCTTCCACCTAGAAGGACAAGGACAGCAGATGCATGGGAACACCACCACCTGCAAGTTCCCCACAAAGTCACACACCATCCTGACTTGGAAATATATCACTGTTCCTTCACTGTCGTTGTGTCAAAATCATGGAACTCCCTCCCTAACAGCACTGTGGGTGCATCCACACCAGGTGGACTGCAGCGGTTCAAGAAGGCAGTTTACCACCACCTTCTCAAGGACAATTAGGGATGGGCAATAAATGTTGGTCTTGCCAGTGATGCCCACATCCCATGAAAGAATTTTTTTTATGTGCCACATTTAAAAACAGAGTTACCAGTTAAAAATAGATTTCAACAGTACCAGAGCAGTATCCTCAAAGCCTGTCATTGAATTCCATTGAGGTATGTGTCTCAGAAGTAGGGCCCCCAATTGAGACAGCCAATATAACTGGTGGTCTTTTGAAGGCTTGGTACAATAATAATCAGATTGTTAACCTGAGAAGATCAAGAGCATCGTCAATCCACGTTCATTACTTCCAGTAAAATTTCTATTTCTCCATCTACATATTTCTGTGTATGTAACTGATGGCATCAGAGAGGATTAGAAACTGTCACACATCCTATTTACATAGTTATGAAGCAGGGAGTTGTATATTCAAATTGACCAGAATATTCTTACTCAGACTAGTAGCCAAATTTTCAAATCACTATAATACTTGTCAGTCAATTAATTGCAAAAAGAAATGTTAAGACATAAGGGGCAGAATTTTTGGATCAGACACCCGCCTCTGGTGGGAAACTGATCAAAGTTCAGATTTTCAAGGGGGTGAGTCCTTAATTGATATGGAGACAGGTTCCCTGTCCAATTGGAGCCTGTGGGAGCAGGAAAGGAGGTGGGTCAGATGAAGTGTGGAACTGATTTAGACTCCCTACAGAAACTATCACTGAGGCTGCTGTTTGTCCTAAGGGACAAATCTGCTGATTGTGCCAATGCTTTCCACAGCACCAAAGAAAAGTTAAATGTCAGAGCAGAGCCAGAGGCCTGGCACCTAGGGAAAGGCTGCCCCAATGATGCTGACCTGGATCTAATTTTGGAGGCCGTGAGGGAGAGGAGGGAGGTCCTCTTCCCAAAGGGTGACAGGTGAGGCCACCGCGTCGCACGGACTACTAAGTGGGTCACTGGGGTGCCTTCTTACTATTTCTCTCTACTGTTTTCTTCTATTTGCACTGTATAAATTTTAACACTTTAAACCAAATGTCTGAAACTCCCCTTATTGATACCATGACAGGCAAAGTGGTATGAGATAGTGAAAGATATAATGGGATCCTCCACTAGATGCGTCTTCCATGAACGTGTTAGCACAGGTAGCTCAGACTCCCTTCCAGGCCATACCCCTCAACCTGGGACAGTGGGGCTCAGTTGAAACTTTCCTGAATCATGAAATCCATGATATTCGTGGCATCCTCACGAGCCTTTCGCACCCTGAGCCATGCCTGGCCACCTTGTCGTGCAGCAAGGACACCTCTCTGTTCAACGTCATCTCCCATCACCTCCACTTATGCCTCTTTTCTCACTTCCTGCTCCAGCTCCTCCTCTGATGAGTTGTCTCCTTTCAGGGCCTCATTATCCTCAAGGTCCACACCTCTCTGGAGGGCCATGTAATGGAGAGGGCAGCAGACTGAGACCCTTGGATGGCAGCCACCCAACTATTCTGGCACCAGAATTGCATCCGCAGAAGCCTGATGGCCTGCTGAAAGGTTGTCTTACTGAGCAGGTGGCATTGGCTGTATCACTTCTGTGCCTCTATCTGGGGCTGTTGTAGAGAAGTGAGTAGCCATCTCTTCAAGAGATAGTCCTTGTTCCCCGAGATCCATGCATGCACTTTGGGGGTTGGAGTGAAGATCTGAGGCAGGCTTGACTGGCAGAGGATGAAGGAGTCATGGCAGCTGCCATGAAAGTGAGCGCACAAATAGTTGCAGAATGTTGAGGGAGTGGAAGCCCTTCCTGTTAATGAACCTGAGCAGCTGGTCACTGGGTGCCTTGATGGCCACATTGGTGCAATTGGTGATGCCTTGCGCCAGGGGGAATCCAGCGATGATGGTGAAACGCAATGCCCTCTGTCCTTGTGAGGCCGTGTCTGTCATGAAATGAGTGTACTATCCAGCTCTGACAAAGTGGGCATCAGTGACCTGCGAGATGCAGTGGTATGCAGCCACTTGCAAGATGCCACTAAGGTCCACAGCTGATCCTTGAAAGGAGCCAGATAAAAAGATGTTCAAGGCCACATTGACTTTGACAGGGCATGGTGAGCAGTGCTGTTAGGTGCGAGGTCTTCAATGATGAGGGCATGAATCTCTGTGAACATCTGCATGGAAAGTTGCAGACTCCTGCGGCACTGGGTCTCGGTCTTCTCCAGGTAGCTTTGTCTTCGGCGGTAGATCCTGTGTTGAGGGCATGACCTCTGTGTCCTTCCTGCCCCTCTTTCCTCTCCATGCTCTCCTGATGCCAGGGGTCTGGACCTTCCTGTGGAGGGGGTTTCCCCTCATCGCCACTGGGCATAACATCTGACAGTCATGCTTCCATTGCCAGCTGAAGCCTTCCTTTTTAGATAGGTGGCTACCCAATTGTCTTTGGCAACCTTGCCTCCTGCTCTTCTGCCCCCGTGATGCCGGTGAGGGCAGGGGGGGTGATGACCCCATTCAATGCCTGAGCACTGTGTTGTCACTCTACGCGCAACCTGCCAAGTGCCAAGGGCACCTCCTTACCAAATGCCATGTCCTCCTTTTCCCTGTTCACCCTCATATGGAGCCAGGGTAATTTCCTGGGGCAGCCATGACCGCCTTCCCACTCTGTGTTGTGTGTGTACACCTTTAATAGGTGTGGCTACAAGATCATGTTAGTTACACAAGAGCTCTGTTGTAACCACGCGATTCTGAGTGTTAGTCAGTGTTGAAGATTCAATAAAGAACCGAAAATATTCTGTTACCGATCCCATCTTGAGTGATCAGTCTTTGTGTACAGTCTATACAAACACAAAGGTTCAAGGAGCATGCAACATTCTGTACCTGCCTCCTTTCTGCTGAACTGCAAAATCCCCTCCTGAAACCCTTTCGCCCCCTTCAAAATTCCACCCACCCCTCCAACCAGCTCTTAACAAGCTTTCAAACTACTTTGATTGGCCTCAATAGGGAGGAGAGAGGTATCCCTGTTCCACACACCATCCCACCTTGTTTAACATTGCCGGCACCAGCAGTGGTGTCCTGAACTGACACACTGTCCAGCTGAGGTATTTTCAGGCCCCTCCACCTCTGTTCCCGCACTCAGTGAGGGGACCCAAAAATTCAGCCTAAGGAGTAACTTCACAAATCACTGCTGCTGGTGGAAAGCCTAGCCTGTTGGTGCAGTGCATGTTGGGAATTCTGGCAATTATCGCTCACCCTTTTCCAATCAATTCTAAAAAATGAAGGACATGCATGGCCGAGTCCCTGATATGTATTTCCAGTGGGTAAGGCTCTTTACCAGTAGTGGGAGTTTTTAAAGTTGCTCCTGAAGGATTTTGGACTTTTTAATATGAAATTTTAATACCTGTTTTTGAGGAAAACTAAAATAATGGATTTGAAACTATGTATTACTTGGTAAAAGAACGTATTGTCCAGGATATTTGGAAAGATAAGTATGTGTCAGCAAGATTGAATGGAGCCTTGTTGAGCTACAAGGCCAGGACTTCACAAACCTGAGGAGTGATAAGAAATAATGCTGACAGTTGCAGAGATAAAAAACAAGGTCTGATGAACTGATAAGAAATTCTTTAGTGTTCAAACTGAAAACAACCAAAATATGGTATGTTCAGCAGCATGCTTGAAGGGAAACAAGTAACACAATCCATTCTGCGAGAATTTTCAGAACCACATGTGCCGTAGATGTATGACTTTGTGCTTCATCATTCCTTGCTAAGTAGCTCCTGACTTCTCCAAATTCCATTCCTACATTGACTCTATTAATCGCAGACTTCAGACCACATCATGCGAGTGTGCATCATGGAACAAAACGCACCCCAGAACAAGATGGTGTAGGAAAAAAGCTTCTTATTAATTCAGGTCAAAGGGCTGGGTCCATCCTTCAGTTTTGAGCTCTGCACACTACAATGGTTGTATGAGAAACTATTATTTTCTTTCTGGTTAAACACTGTTACATCTGTACATCAAATAAAATATTTAATGTTTGAAATTAACTACAATATCTCCCTTGATCCTTAACTTTTTGTATTCTGAACAAGAGAAAGGAGAAACCACACATTCTTATAGTCTTTTATGACTTAAAATCTGACATATCTCTGATCGATATACTGTCTTTCTTGTTTAGTTTGTATTAAGAAGATTTCATTTGAGTGAACTTGGCTGGACATGAATTTTCAGTTTGAAATGTCCTGAGCCCAGTTGGCCATCATTACAAAGAAAACAGAAAATAATTTTAAAATGTGCGTTGTACAATATCAACTATTGCCACTTTCAATGTTAAAGCTTACATGACGTCTAACAGCTGGTATATGTGGGGATTCACGTGGGCAAAACGATAAACTCCAGAGTATAAAGAAATTACAAGATCAAAACAGTTTTACTTGCTTATGTAAAAATAAAGTGCAAATAAAATCTAAGTGAGTTTGTGTTCCTCCTGGAGTTGCTGCTTTTCACCCCTGCAAAAGGTTTATCTCATAATTAGAGGGCTTCATGTAAATCTACATTTAATTTTAACTGGGAAGCATGTTAGTCTAATAATAGTTTACTCATCAAGAAAATAGAAGAACTTGACATAAACTTCAGCAAGTGAGTTGTTCGGCAGACTGGCCAATTAAACAAAGACAGATTACATGCAAACCCTTGCATTTATAAATCTAAGACATATAGACCCTGGTATGAATGCAAAGGAATGTTCCAAGCCCGGGGTGGAAGGGGGGACATTGCATGGGAGAAACCTGGAAGTAAAGTTAGCGGGGTGGATTCTCCGATTTCGAATTGATGGAAACTGCATTTCTTGTTCTGTGTCTCCCACAAAATGATGCGATGTGAAGTCCACTATTTTAAAGGCCAGGTCAGAAATGGAATTTGGATGAGTCAGGAGATGTTTGGGATAGATGCCCAGAGAACAAGGCCAAGTAACCAGATTCAATGATGCATCTCTGGAATTACCACTGGGTGCAGTCAGCAGCAGGAGGGATATACTTTTCCCTAGCAAAGGAAGGAAGAATAAAAGCAAAATACTGCAGATGCTGGAAATCTGAAATAAAAACAGAAAATGCTGCAAATACTCAGCAGGTCAGGCAGCATCTGTGGAGAGAGAAGCTGAGTTAACGTTTCAGGCCTGTGTCCTTTCATAAAAGGCCACAGATGCTGCCTGACCTGCTCAGCGTTTCCAGCACTTTCTGTTTTTATTAAAGTAAGGAAGAAACCTGCTGCTGTCACCAAGAAGATGTGGATGGATGTGGCTGAAGAGTTGAACAGCAGAAGCATTGTGTTCAGATCTTGGATGCAGTGTAGGAAGTGTTTTAATGACTTTACCAGGTCAGGAAAAGTGAGTACATTTGCTGATTCCCCTGCATCCTATGGTTTAAATCCGCCCATCAACTCTGTCTTGCTAAGCATATCCATCACATCATCAAATGGCAGGCAGTGACTAGTGGGAAACTGCAGGGATCGGTGCTAGGACCCCAGCTATTCATAATATATATTAACGATTTAGATGAGGGAACTAAATGTAATATCTCCAAATTTGCAGATGACACAAAACTGGGTGGGAGTGTGAGTTGTGAGGAGGATGCAGAGAGGCTTCAGGGTGATTTGGACAAGTTAAGTGAGTGGGCAAATGCATGGCAGATGCAGTATAATGTGGATAAATGTGAGGTTATCCACTTTGGTAGCAAAAACAGGAAGGCAGATTATTATCTGAATGGCTATAAACTGAGAGAGGGGAATATGCAGCAAGACCTGGGTGTTCTCGTACACCAGTCGCTGAAGATAAGCATGCAGGTCCAACAGGCGGTAAAAAGGGCAAATGCTATGTTGGCCTTCATAGCGAGAGGACTCGAGTACAGGAGCAGGGATGTCTTGCTGCAATTATACAGGGCCTTGGTGAGGCCACACCTGGAATATTGTCTGCTATTTTGATCTCCTTATCTGAGGAAGGATGTTCTTGCTATCGAGGGAATGCAGCAAAGGTTTACCAGACTGATTCCTGGGAAGGTGGGACTGATGTATGAAGAGAGATTGAGTCGGTTAGGATTATATTCACTGGAGTTCAGAAGAGTGAGGGGGGACCTCATAGAAACTTATAAAACTCTAAAAGGACTTGACAGGGTAGATGCAGGAAGGATGTTTCCGATGGTGGGGGAGTCCAGAACCAGGGGTCATAGTCTAAGGATATGGGGTAAACCTTTCAGGACTGAGATGAGGAGAAATTTCTTCACCCAGAGAGTGGTGAGCCTGTGGAATTCACTACCGCAGAAAGCAGTTGAGGCCAAAACATTGTATGTTTTCAAGAAGCAGTTAGATATAGCTATTGGGGCAAAAGGGATCAAAGGATGTGGGGAGAAAGCGGGAACAGGTTACTGAGTTGGATGATCAGCCATGATCATAATGAATTTCGGAGCAGGTTTGAAGGGCCGAACGGCCTACTCCTGCTTCTATTTTCTATGTTTCTATGTTTCTATCACCCCTCATACCCACTTAGGTTTCAGCAGCACCCAGCCTTCACTTGCTATGCACTTCCTCACCTCCCCATGTATCGATCCTCTATTGCCACTCACTCCAATCCTTAAGCCATGTGATGCATCTGTCTGACAGTCACCCTCACCAAATGCACTGCATGAATACATGAGCTTCAGTCAGGCACAGGTCTGGTCCTTTGCCCCTTGTTGGAGAAGACAGCACAAAATGCAATGGAGAGGGAGAGGACTGGAGGTAGCTTGCCACAAATTGTGCAGCTTTTGATGCAGAGGCACATATCATGGAGATAAGTGGCACAACTGGGGATGGAGAGACAGGGACCTCACATATAGCTTGTGACAGAATTTAAAATATCTCTGATACACATGCTGACTTTATTTAATCAATGACTGAACTATAAAAACCCTGAGTATGGTGAATGTCAAGATTACTACTCTGTCACGACTAATTTATATCACTGTTGTTTGACTTCAAGTGCCTTCACACGTGGAGTAAGAATTGCTGGAGATGCATGAGGACAATTCCTCAGATGACCTCATTCCTTCTAAGAGTGCACCATCACAGGAGGCACATTCATGCATCAGTGCAAATACTCAGACTTTGTTGGATACAGTTAAAAAGTTAGTGGGTTTTCACCTGATGATGCACACCTCACAACTGAGCACAAACAGACAGTGGTGGTAGGAACAGCTTTGGAGAGTCTGAGGGGCAGGGGGATGCGGGGTGGGGGCAGCCCTCTCCAAGCTCTGCTTAACTGGAAACAGATACTGAACCCCAGATGCCATCATTGGAAAGGAGAATGATAAAGGTACAGGAGCAACTTTGGGAGATTCTGACAGACATGCTATGCACACTCTCCACAATAGCAGAGAGGATGGAGGAGTCCGACTCCACCAGTAGTAGATTGGTGTTGCAGTTAATTGTGAGAACGTCTGTCATGGAGAGAGTGGCTAACTCCATGGAGCTTTAAGCATGGCTCTCAAATGAGTCTATGGAGGCGATGACTATGGCAAAGCAGAAGATTTCTGGTACCTTAAACAGGATGAAAGGTGACTTACCGATGGCCTTATAAAACTGATCTTCATTAATGTGCCGTCCAACAGTGTGATAGGACTGACGTGGCACTGGCCCAGGAGAGGGATGATGGCAAAAGGGGACATGCAGGTGGGAACTCCACTCAAAGTGCTCCCACTTCTCACCCATTGCCATCGGCAACCCCTCAATACCCAATATGCTGCCTTCTCTCTCAATGGCTGAGACTACTACAGAAAAAGTCCAGGTGAAGCAATCTTTGGCAAGGCCATTGGGGGGCTCCAAAATTCAGACATCATATATGCAATACGTGCATTTGTGGTTGAAAGACTGTTTTGTGCAAAGGGAGTAGGGGTGCAGGGTGGGACAGGAGGTTGGTGGTGGTGGATTTCATTTGTTATTCTCTCTAGTTTGACTAACTAACTGAACCTTTGAGCTATGAGGGCATCCCTACTAACCCTGGGAAGTAATGTAAGTGATTGATCTGGTGACAGCTACCCCATCTTCATATTCTTCCTCCTTCACCTTCCCCTCTTCTTCTTCAATGTTCTCATCATCAGAAGATGCTTGAAAGCCTTAATTGGTCTCTGCCTCTAATCCTCTTTGCTATGCAATGCAGTGCAGTAGGCAGAACACCACTATTATTCTGGACACCCTTGCTGATGAGTGTTGAAGGGTGCTTTCAGACATATCTACGGACCTGGAACACACCTTCAACATGCCGATGGCTTTCTTGATAATGTACCTGGTGTTCATATGGCTCTCCTTGTAGCAATCCTGCCCCTCATTTGTGGAGTTCCTCCCAGGTATTATGAGCGTCTTCTCCAAGCCAGCCCTCAAGTCAGTTTCCATGAACAAAGAAGTCTGGATGTTGGACTGCCGCATTATAAAAGCATCATAATAGTTCCCAGGGAATCTGAAGCATGGCTGCATGAACCTATTCTCGTAGTTGCAAACCAGGTGTGCATTGATGAAATAAAATTCCTTGCTGTTAACACAAAATCTTGGTTGCTGTGGTGGTGCTCAGATTGCCATGTGTGTGCAGTTAATGGCATCCTGTACCTGTGGGAAGCCAACTAGAGAGGCAAATGTAAGTACTCACTCATTCTGGCTATTGTCTTCACAGGGGAAGTTAATATAAGTTGACACCATGTCAAAAAAAATCCATCCATGACCTGCCTTATACATTTATGTGCTGCCGAATGAGAGATCCTCGAGATGTCTTCAGTGGTGCACTGGATGGAGCCGGAGGCAAAGAAATTGATGGCTTTGACAGTGATGGATGACATGTAGCCACCATATCCAGCAGGGAGCAGCTCTTCTTGAAAGATGTTACAGATATTGGCAACCACCTGCCCTGTCAATCTGAGCCTTCAGAAACACTGCTCTTCAGATAGGTCAAGGAAGCTGAACTTTTGTCTGTAGACCCTCTCATATGGGTAGTGGCTCCTTCCATCTCAGCCCCTCTACTGTTCCCTACATCTATGTCATGCACCGCCCTCTTGTGCATCTCTTTCTGTGCACCTGCAGACCCCGCCACAACACAACATCACTGCCTTGGATTATGATTGTCTTCCTCATTGCCTGTTTCAAAGCCTTGAAACTTCTTAAAAACCTCTGCACTCACAAGACCTCGCTGTCATAGGGAATTGACAAAGTAGCTGTAAGCAGTAAGGCTTTATGGATATTGAACAATCTGAACTTTAAACATCCCTTGAAGTACCAATCAATCTAGCTTCCTTTTCACTGGCAAGTTTTATGAGCCCCAGGAAATCATGCTGGAAGCCTTAAATTCCAAAGCCTGTTTAACTCAATTCAGAATCACCTCATTACCATGTGCTAATGATACTGATGGCTATGCTAATTACCAATTGTTCTAACGATTATCCCACCTCCAGTGAGCAGCCTACTTGCACGCAGCCAAACGCACACACGTTAAATTTGGAAATTGGAGGTGGGTTGGGGTCACACTTGAAATTTCTACCATTTTTACCTGCCGCCTTACCTGAACCCATCTGTTTTGGGGAGTTAAAATTCTACTTATAAAAGATGAAACTTTACATATTAAAAAATTCTGTTGTTGGATTTTTTTTTAAATCATGAAGTCAGCAAGAGTTTGGATTTGAATTGATATAAATATTGTCCAAAATTGGGATAGAATGGAATTTAGAGTACTGTTTAGATGTATCTCTATCATAAATGTTCAGCATCATAGCAAATATCTGAATCTATAGTCTCCCTCTAAACTAACCATAGCCTTACTGCATTCTAATTTGAGTCCAGAATGTTGTTGGATTCCTCTGAGAGTCCACCTCGTTGAACTACTTTATTAATTATGTTTTCAGATCTGTAAATTCGGTCAAAGAGGAGGGTCAGATAGAAATCAATGATAACAGCTATAAGGCCAGGAAGGTGAATTATTTGACTAGCAAAGCAGTCACCAGAAGGACGACATTGAGAACAAGGGAAAATGATAAAGTTGGAGAACCGATTAAGTGCTGAATGAGTGCACCTGCATTTATAAATAATTTAAAAGGAACAAGCATTCAGCCAAATACATCTTCTGAATATGTCACCCTTACACTCATTATTCAATTAACACACCACACAATTAACTAAAGTACATACAACCACACTGACACCTCATCAACGTGCACTAATTCGCAACCAGTTGTTATGTTTGTCGATGACACACAGGACAAAATGTAACGAAAATCATGGGATTTATATGTAAATTAGATTACTGTCATTAGGAATTACAAATCTCCATTGGCTACTATGCTGCCAAATTTACTGCCTCAAAGGTCAAGTCTATACTTATTTTTTTTAAAAGAAAATAATCCTAGCTAAAATTGCATTGGAAATTCACCAGAACATCAGTGTGAGGTTCTACTCATCCACATAATTTTCAGACTTTCTCAATCTTTTGATGATCAATGATACAAAAATTGAGCACATTTAATAGCAGTAGAGGAGCAGTAGAGGATCTCAGCCCCTCTACATTTAATAGCAGGCTGATGTGTTCAGAACTCCTGGGAACTCTGCCACTTTGTGACTTGTGCCTTTCTGTCTAACCATACAACTTAATAACACAGAAGGTGGCCACATGTCTGTCTCAGCTCTTTGCTAGAAAAATCCCAAACAATGCTGCTGACTTGCTCTCTCCCCCATACCACTCTTCCTTCTATCTGTTTCAAAGACTAACCTCCCTGTACTTTGTTGCTTCCTGTTACTGTTTGTTTGATCTGTTCAAATATTAATGAAACAAAATGCTGGACATCTGAAATTGAAACAGGTGGAAGCACACAGCAGGTTAATGAGCATCTATGGAGAGAACAAAAAGTCTTGTCATTCCACAAAGGCCAAGTGACTTGCTGTGCGTTTCTGGCTGTTTCTATTTTGGCTTCATGATCGTCAGTTGTCAGCTCAATATGCTTATTGCTGGAGCCTATCAAAAATGTTCACCACCAAGTTTGGCAATTAGTAAAGGAGGAAGATAAATCTATTTGCAGTTACATGATGTCACCATGGTCTAATGTTATTGACACAGTATTTTCCTTCACTGGTTGGATTTTCTTAATATTAGAAGATGGGTTTATTTGTCTTTTCTTTTCTTCTCCTCATATTGTGCTGTTTCATATTGTGATGGAACGACAACTGGCACTCTTGTAAAGAACAATATAAAAGAACAATTATATCAGTGGAATTCAGCCGCAGTGTCAGCTACCTTGTGCTGTTTTCTGTACAGATTGTGATTGCTTAAATAAATGTCTAATCTGCAGTTTGTTTGAATTATTTTGAATATTTTAATGATGTCTTTCAGCTAAGCATCTTGGACTGAGGCTTTTCTTTATATCTGTGGCTTGGTTTATATGAACATTATAAAGACAGCAAGTGATGTAGATTTTTAAAGTACAGAATTATACTTTGGTATTCTCTATGAAATAAAAGCCCATAATGCTGTTTTAATTGTTGGCAAATTACTTTCAGATACTATGTTGACAGGCCAGAAAATTACAAATTTTCCCTCTTTTTCTTTCTTTCATTCCTGTTGTATATAATCAGGAAAACAAAAGCATCAATTTTCTTGAAGTATTTTATTCTGGTCTTTCACTGTAAATCCACTTTATATCTTTTTCAAGGAGAAATATTGCAACACTGTGATCTGTTGTAATGCAATGTGCTGCCATCAGTTATGTTAAATTCATTCTGTAATATCATGCATGCTATCATGCAAGTTTGTAAATGCAGATTGTATGAGCAAGCAATGTGTAGGGTCTAACATTCTTAGACAGATATAAGGGATAATCTTCACCTTCACCATGTGGACAATAAATTGGAGGAACGGTTCTTCCACCAGTTACAGAAACCACTCAGATATTAATTTCCACTGATTTCAATGGGATTGAAAATCATGTGGATTCTCCAGCAAGTGAGTGATCCATTGTCTGAGTTTCAAGCTGCAATGCTGAAAATTACTTCCATAGACTTTTCTTAATGGTTGAGAGAGTGATTCTTAATTAAAACTTTGTTTTAAAACAGTGCCTTCTTAAATGTCACCACACTTTCAAAACACCTTGGGCGGCACAGTGGCACAGTGGCGCAGCCTCACAGCTCCAGCGACCCGGGTTCAATTCTGGGTACTGCCTGTGTGGAGTTTGCAAGTTCTCCCTGTGTCTGCGTGGGTTTCCTCCGGGTGCTCCGGTTTCCTCCCACATGCCAAAGACATGCAGGTTGATAGGTTAATTGGCCATTTTAAATTGCCCCTAGTATAGGTAGGTGGTAGGGAAATATAGGGGCAGGTGGGGATGTGGTAGGAATATGGAATTAGTATAGGATTAGTATAAATGGGTGGTTGATGGTCAGCACAGACTTGGTGGGCCGAAGGGCCTGTTTCAGTGCTGTATCACTAAACTAAACCTTGCCACTTCTTCTTCCTCATCTATTATCATGCCAAACAGGGATACGCCCATAGAGAAGGTCATTCCAATGAGGGGGAGCAGTGTCAGAAAAAATACAGATACGCTGAGATTGACAATTCTTTGGTTTAGAATAATGCAGGTCTCAGCACTAATTTCCTTCTAAAAAATCATAGGAAAATCATCAACTCCAGAAATCTCAGTTATGTCGATATCTATGCCAATACATTATTCACATATATCCAGAAAACCTGTGTAAGCTGGTCTTTTGCATGGGAGGTGTGGAGCTATATGAGTGGCATAGGTTTTCGGGGGGGGGTGGGGACTATCTTAGGAGCAGTGCAAATGATTGAGGAAATAACACATAGCGATGTTTCAGTGAGAAACCAGTGTAAATCAATTTTGCGCAAATTCCCTCAGAAATAAATGGCTCAGCACTGCTCTTACACAGTAATTACACGGAAAATGTCCAGAAAATTCCAGGTCAAACACATTTTGTAGTCAGCAGTAAACCATTTGAAAAGGCTAAATTCAACCAAAGAAAACAGGAAGAAACCAAAGCGGTAGAACGTGTGTGTCAACTTGTTCAATTTAAATAAAAGTGTGTCGTGGGAGAAGCACAAGATGCCCTCAAGACACTCGCTCAGCTAGGGATAGCAAAAATCATTTCAAAATTAGATGAAATTCTGGTTTCTGGCAGATTCTTCCATCAAAAGAATTTCCAGTGCTTACAACTTTCATCACACCCGCTGGCTGGTTCTGTTTCACCACTATTTGATATTTCTTCTGCTGCAGAACATTTCCAAAGATCTATGTCAGTGCTCCTGGGAAGTATCCAAGGGGTTGTGAATGAAATGGATAGTATTCTAGTATTTAGAGAGGTCCAGGTAGAACATTGTTGACATCTCTATTCTATTGAAAAGAAATTATAAGAAGTAGATTTATGATGAAGACGAAGACAGAATCAAATTTCTGGCACATATAATAGTTGCCACAAGACTTAAAACAGATCCCAACAGATTCACAAATGTGAATCCACTCCGACACATTCTCCCACCATTTTCTGGGCTACCCCGCCTCCAAGCCCATCAGTACAGGACTGGTAAAATTACATCCTTAGGGCTGGATTTTGTCAAATGATTCGAAGCCCTGGTGTCAGGATCATTTGCCAGCCACGGGGCTGCATGTACAGGTGGCAGGACTTCCGCTATGCGACCAATTAGCGTCCGGCCGGCCGGCAGGGGAATGGAGAGAGGTTCTGTTCCCAATGGATGATAGGAGCAGTGTCATGAAGAAGGCATGGCTGGAGGTAGCTGAGGAAGTGAACAGCCATGGAGAGGTCGTTCAAACATGGATGCAGTGTCAGAAGAGCTTCAATGACCTAGTGAGATCTGCCAAGGTGAATGGCATTCATGATGGCAAGATGGCAGCCCTGCATGTCACCATATGTCGACTGTGAGATGGGAGGTGGCCGGCCCATGCACAGGAACTCACCAAGGACCAATGTGAGCAATGAGCCACAGGGTACCTCACACTAAAGGATCATTGTCAATCAGAGGCGCTCGCTGCAGTGCCAAGCATGAACAACCACGTGCAGAAGGCCTCCCAGTGGTGCGATGATATCTAACTAAAGTGATGCAGTTTGACGAGCATAGCTACGCCAGGAGAGTTGTGTGGCAGTTTGTTTTTCTGTTGTTGCAGAAGAATCACGTTCATAATACTAGAGAGCAGTGACACACGGGAGGAGGTGTGCCTTTCATTCCTCTAATAGCACAGTTGGAGGAGGAGATGATAGAGATTGGATGGGTTGCAGCACGCCAGCCTGTCGCAGAGGGCGAGGAGGATGTGAGAAAAGCAATGGTCGCAGGTGCCAAACTGTCTCACTACTGTTTACTGTGGTGCCTCTGTGGCCCTTGACAGCCACAAGAAGCTCCAAATTATGGACAAGCAAGAGGCAGTGGGTGGGTACGGACATTGTTAACACTGCTTTTGTCTCTCCAGCAGGGCCAGTAGTAGATATGGCATAACCAAGGGCATTGGAGCCACCTGAGTCCTCAAAGGAGGAGTTGCCATCTGAGGAGGAACCATCACATCAATCCACTGCGACATCCACCAGCCAGAGGCTACCCCTGCATGGATACAGATGGTACATTCTGTGCCGGGCTGCTCTAGGGCTCTGCAACCCAGAGATCATCTGTTGCAGGTATCTCATGCACCAGAGCAGCAAGGCAGGCAGCCTGCCTCCACATCAGCTTCAGCTGCCAGGAAAGCACAATGTAGGAGCACATGGAAGCTCTTGCATAAAGGCACGTAGTCGCACATGGAGTCTCACTGGGTAAGTTTTATTTAGAATCATAGAATGGTTATAGCACAGAAGGAGACCATTTGCCCTGTCATGTCCATGCTGGCTCTCTGCGTGAACAACTCACCTAGACCCACTCCCCCTGCAAGTCTTTTCTCTTCAGATAATTATCCAAATTCTTTTGGAAAGCCATGATTGAATCTGCCTCCACCATACTATCAAACAGTGCATTCCAGATCCTAACCACTCACTACATGAAAAAGTTTTTCCTCATGTCACCTTTGGGTCTTTTACCTATCATCTTAAATCGGTGTCCTCTGCTTCTCGACCCTTCTGCCAATGGAAACAATTTCTCCCTATCTACTCTGTCCAGACCCCTCATGATTTTGAACACCTCTATCAAATATCCTCTCAACCTTCTCTTCTCCAAGGAGAACAGTCCGAGCTTTGTCAATCTATCCATGTAACATTCTCTTAAATCATTTCTGCACCCTCTCTAATGCCGTCACATCCTCCTAAAGTATGCTGCCTAGAATTGGACACAATACTCTAGTTGAGGCTGAACCAGTGTTTTATAACTTCACCATAACTTTCCTGCTTTTGTAGTCTCTACTTATAAAGCCCAAGATGCTGTATGCTTTATTAACCAATTTTATAACATGCCCTGCCGCCTTCAACGATTCAACTTGTATCATTTATTACGTATTGCCTTACTTCATTCTTCTTACCAAAATGTATCACTTCAAACTTCTCTGCAGCACCACCTGTCCGCCCATTCCGTTAGCCTATCTATGTCCTCTTGAAGTCTATCACTATTCTCCTCACAGTTCACTATACTTCCAATTTTTGTGTTACCTGCAAATTTTGAAATTGTGCACTGTACACCCAATTCTGGGAGGTTAATATAGAGCAAGGAAAGTAGTGGTCCTAATACCAACCCCTGTGGAACATCACTATATACTGTTCCTCAGTCAAAAAAACAACAATTCACCACTACTCTTTGCTTCCTGTCCCTCGACCAATTTCATATCCACTTTATCAAAAGCCTTTTGGAAGTCCACGTAGACCACATTAACCACATTACCCTCATCAATCCTGTCTGTTACCTCATCAAAAAGCTCAATCAAATTTGTTAAACACGATTTGCCCTTAATCAATCCATGCAGGCTTTCCTTAATTAATCCACATTTTTCCAAGTGACTGTTAAATTTGTCCCAGTTTATTTTTTCTAATAGTTTTCCCACCATTGAGGTTAAACTGACTGGCCTGTAGTTGCTGGGTTTGTCCGTACACCCTTTTTTGAACAAGGGTGTAACATTTAAAATTCTCCGGTCCTCTGGCACCATCCCTTTATTTAAAGAGGATACTGGCCAGTGCCTCCACAATTTCCACCTTAATTTCACTCAGTATCCTTCCATGCATCTGATCTGTTTTTGGTGACTTATAAATTTTAAGTACAGCCAACCTTTCTAATGCCTCCTCTTTATCAATTTTTAACCCATTCAAATTTCCTCTATGCTGTGTGTTGGCTTTGTGCACCTTAACAGTTGTTAAGATCCATACTTAGACAGCTCGTGTGTTTCTTTCTACCTCAGTGGATCACGACCGGATGATGAAGCTTTGAGATAGTACCCATGAAATTGTGGCTCATGAATGTAAGGCTATGGTGAATGAAATATTTGGGATGGTCCCTTCCCGGGGCCCCTGACATAGTGATAGAGTTTCATCACATGCCACCATGGCATCCACAAACAGATGCCTGTCTCATGTCCAGTGGTGTAACTGGGATTCTCGGTTGAATCATGTGTAGATAAAGGAGTCACGTGTCTCCCTTGTGCACATGTCAATGGCCAAGGCCATCATCGCCTCATATGCATGGCCATTGCCCACCAGGTCTCGATGCATTTCCCTCTCATCCTCCTCAGAGGAAGAGGCGGCGTGCTCACTATTGTCATCCATCTCTAATTCAACTCCTCTCAGCTATGCCAAGTTGTGAAGAACACAGCACACTACCACACTTGATGGGCCGCATTGGAGGGCTTCCCCAGAATAGTATAGGCATCTGAAATGCATTTTCAGAGGGCCGATTACCTGTTCAATGATTGCCCTTGGAGTCACATGGCAGCAGTTGTAGGTTTCCTCTGCCTTGGTGTTAGGGTTCCACACTAGTGTGAGTTGCAATGTCTTTAGTGGATAACTCTTGTCACCCAGGATCCATCCACAAAGGTTTTTGGATGGAATGAACAGTTGAGACACCTGGGACTGTCTCAGGATGTACGAGTCATGGCAGCTTCCCGGAAACCTTGTACACACCTGGAGGATGCTTTTGCGTTGGCTGCGACAATTTGAACATGGAAAGAATGGAACTCCTTCCTGTTTCCGAATGCACCTGGCTGCTCTGAGGGAGACTTGATGGCCACATGCATGCAGCCTGACCAACGGGAATCCTGCCATGGCACCGAATCTGATCAATTCCCTCTCAGCCTGACTTGTCTGGGTCCTGATGTATTCCCCTGCCTTCTTGAACAAGGCATCCATCACCTGCTTGATGCAGCGATGGACCACTGTCAGAGATTCCACAGATGTCTCCAGCTGATCCCTGGAATAACCCTGTAGCAAAAAGGTTGAGCGCCACAATCACTTTTATTGCAGCAGGATATGGGTGCCTACAACAACCCAGTGGCCTCAACCCCTCCTTCAGCATGCCTCATAGGTCAGCAACAACCTGTCATGACAGATGCAGTCTGCAGAGGCACTGGTACTCCGACATCCCCATGAAGCTAAGCCTCTGTCTGTACACCCCTTTTGTTGGTGCCTTCTTCGAATATTCACCTACGTTACTGCCCCTATGCCTTCTCCACATCTGCATCATATCGCAGCATCATGCTGTTGGTGCTCCTCTGCCCGCTGCTGCCTCTCTCCATGTGGCTGGTGAAGTCTCTCTCTCACCCTGCTCCTTACTGGAGGAGTCAAACTTGAAATGCAGAACACCCATTCCCCTTTGCAGCCTTCATGACATAATGGCTCTCACCTGCCTTGCATTGACTGGATGCCGCAGGGGCCTGGGAGACACCCTTCTAGTTACAGTCCTCCGCACTGGCCTTTCACTCAGCAATCCCTCTAAAGGTCCCAGCCTTCGAATCTCTCACCAGAGTCTGCTTGTAAATACAGCAGAACTCAATGGCTGTTAGTTACGGCCACACTCACATGCCACTCAGCTTTTACCTCCTTTGAGCAGGCAAGCTACTGAAGCTTCATGGGACCCGTGTGCCCCATGGAAAATCCTGAACACAGTGGAATATCATCTTCAACTGACAACTTGACAGGCTCAATTGGATGCTCGCCTCTGCTGCCTAACCACACTGGCAGCAGGAAGATGTCAGATACCCACTCCGATGCATTCTTTCACCATTTTTCCAAAATTCCACTGGAATCTTACAAAGCATTTCAGCCACATAAATTGGCTGCAGCAGAACAAAAACAATGCTTCAAGAAAATGATGCTTGTGAGTCACCATTGCACTGTGCACCAGGGGTAGGCAAAAAAAAAATCAAAACTCAATAATCGAGAAATGAGAATTGATGGTTACAGATAAATCCCTCTTAAAAGGTAGGCACCTAGTAATTCCTACATCTATCTGCTGTAAGATATTGGATACAATGCAGGCAGGACATGAGGAGATCTGAAAAGATAGAGAATGAGCTAAGCAAAATACACGGTGACAAGACTTAAGCAAGTATCTTGAATAAATCTTGAGGATTGTCTCAAATGTACAGAGAACAAGCTTAGCCAAATCTCAGACTACTTCTATTCTGTTGGAACATCCATGGAAAAAAGTTGGAACTGATACCTGAATGGAAAGAAATTGCATATTCACTGCTTGTAGACGACTTGTCACTTACATATACATATAATAGCTTTATTAATCAAAACTACATCACAAGCAGTGGTGACACTTTTGAAATCCATATTTTCCCGTTGTGGAATAGCAAAAGTAATGTCAGAGAATGAAACATTATTCTTTGCAGAGAAGTTGTAAAGTACCACAATGAATGTAACCCTAATATCCACAAGTAATGCCGAAGCTGAAAACCATAAAGGATCTACAGAAAAAAATCAGGAACAGGAAAGCAGAGTTAACTGGGACAAGATCCAGAAAGCATCTATCCATCTGAAAAGACTCAATTAAATTTTTAGTTGGAAGAGTGAAAACTTAGGACAATGGTGTTGTTTAAACTGGTTCAAGAAAATGTAAAACTATCAGTGAAACCAAGACGATATTATTTCCTTGATGTTTCTGACTGATAATTTAAAATATATGGCAATATTTCTTAGCAAGGTGAATGTAGAGTTAGGCATTATGCAAAGGTGAGCCATCAAAAAGACAGAAGAAATGGTATAATTTGTTTCAGATGTAGAATTTTTATGGGCTAACTGGAAGTCAGAAATTATCTGGAAAACATGCAAGTTTATTTATCTTGGTTGGCCCAGAAATTCCTTTTGGACCTTTTTAGAGCAGCAAATGGAAATGCAGCATTGATTAAGGCACCCTCATTTCATCCAAGGTACAAGGCTAAAACTAGTATTGGGTCCAGTTCTTAAGTAGAAACAGCCTATGTTAGGTAAGTGAGGAAGAGGGTTATCAATGTAGTTTCTGATGACAAAGGGCAGAACTGAAGCAGGACCTGCAGACGAGGCCAAGATATCCTTTTGGGGTCCGGAGAGGCACTCCTGCCTCATCTTGCCCACAAGGATTCCTCCTGCCCATAAAACATAAAGAAAAACAAAAAATAATTAAACGTACCTGAGCCTCCTGTGACCAGGATGTTGCCTTCCCAAATAAGCTTATCTGTAAGCAAACACATGCTGAATTGAGGTTGGGAGAGGAAAGAGTTGCAAGGAAATGGAAAAAGGTATGAATTACAATTCAGCTGAATTCGGTGTTATCAAAAGCAGACACGTGGCTAGCTTTGGGATGCAATCTAATTTTAAAGGATAAATATAATCTAGTTTTGCAACTACATTAGTGGCATTAGCAGGAAACCTTCACTTCTTGCAGACCCCAGCATAGCTGTCATTTGTTGTTCCAAGATTTAAACATTAAATAAACTCTCAAGGACATTATCTATCATCCCCAGCTTTTGCAGCTTGATACAAAAGGTGTTAAGAACATTCTTAGTAACTCAAAATACTGCAGCATGATTATTATTTCATACACTTACAGCCATGAGTCCCATGAGCGAAACATATTTTATTGTCCTAAATTGTTTGGTGGTAGACTACAATTCTAGTGAAAATCTAATGCTCATTAATCCTGCTCACTCATAGTAAAACTGGATTATAACCCAAAGCAATCCATATGTTTGGCTTCACTGACCCTGAGGTCAGCTTTGGCTGAGTAACAGCATGCTTGCCTCTGAGTTAGAAGGTTGCTATTTTAAGGTCTGTTCATCTAACCTAAACTCATAGTCTATGCTAACCTAACAGTCCAGTACTGAGGGAGTGCAATATTGTTGGAAGTACTGCCCTTTGGATGATATATTAAACAAAGGCCTATCTTTCCTTTCAGGTCAATATAAAAGATCCAATACCACTATTTTAGCAAGAGCAGGAGTGTTCTTCTTCCCAACATATCCCTTAACTAGCACGACAAAAAATAAACTGGATTAATTGGTCATTTATCTCATTGCTGTTTGTGAGAGTTTGCTGTGCACAAATTGCTTGATGTGTTTTCCTAGATTTCAATCGTGAATACACTTCAAAAGTAATTTATTGGCTGTGAAGCATTTTGGGACATTCTAAAGATGTAAAAAGTGCAATATGAATGCAAGATCCTCCTTTCTATTGATTTCTTAAGCATGCAGACAGGGAGTTATGTTAAGTAATCAATGTGGTATCTGAAGCAAAGTCTGATTGTCTGCTCAGTCTGCTCATTTTACACAATCAGAATGAATAATTGAACTAGCCTGGTGAGATTTAACAGAGCCAACTCTGTTTCAGGCTCCACAGGATAGAAGCCAAAATATCCAACATCGGACAATAACCATGTTGCTGCAACAAAGAAACAGCATTTACACATACCATATGGTACAGCTGACTATGTCTTACTTATTGAACTTGACATTTAATCAATAATAGCAAAAGTATATGTTGTGGAACCGATCACATAAAATTTCTATGTTGTTTCGACAGATTTCATGAATGCAAAATTATTGTAAAGAACGTGCTGGCTGTGGATCACCAAAAAAATCAAGATGCAAACTTTTATCACACTTTTGAAAATATATATTTTCTACAATATACCTTGCAGTGAAGGACTGGAAAAGAACTAACTTGAATAATGAAAATATCAGTTTTTGAATTTTGAAAAAGCAGAAGCACAAGTGAACCAGAAATCCTTTAAAATATGGAAATCTCCCTGCAGATAGAAGCAGTGTCTCTATTCTTGTTAGTTGTTAGGCAAGCCCCACCCCCAGCCCCCCACCTGCCAAGAATGAGGAAAAATTAATTTCGCCACATGAACATTGATTTTAAACTATTGTTGGTGAAGAAAGAACTTGCTTTAAAAAACAATTGGAGACATTGGCTGGAGAGAGACATTAGCATATCAACAGACAAGTACTTCAAAGGAAAAAGGAGCTATTTCCTGCTCCAATTTTATCCACAATGGACGTTTAATTCCCAGACATTGAAGGTGGAAAGGCTAGCATTCCAGGTTAACTGCTAAGATGCCAGAAACACAAACAGACGTGGTCGGGCCAGTTTGGTCACATGACTGACTGACTTGGAGTTTTTTGAATTTGAGCTTCCAACAGGGAATTTGAAATCAGAAGGCTGGTAGCTCCTGGACTGAGAACACCTCTCTCCTGTCTGCTCTCATCTTGCTCTCACTAGCTTCGGAAACATCGAAGACTCAAGAACACCAAGAGAGAAAATTCTCCTGCAGTGACCAAGGTTTAAGAAGAATACTGGGCCCAATGAAAAGCAAGACTACTTACTAAAGGACTACAGTGAGCTCGAAGCACAGTAAACAAGAAATTTTTCCAATATTGCCTCAAACCGCTCCATTTTATTTTTCTGGTGCTCTTTTCTGTCCTATTTGCAGGTGTGTATCACATGTACATGCTAGCATGGACGGGTTGTATATCCGTAGGTGTTAACTGTATTAGAGTTTAAGTTTCAGGTTTAATAAATTTCACTTTTCTTCTTTAAACCGAAGAAAAACCTGGTGTGCTCATTTCTTTGCCTTATAATTGGAAAGCTGTGAACAAGGATTCACAAAGAGCGAACTCAAAACACAGTGTGTTTAAAATTAAACCCTCTTACAATGAGACCAGATGAAGACAGTAAAAGACCCTGGACACCTTTCTCACCTGGTCGTAACATTAATGGACCTTTATCCCTACACGCACTCCCTGATAGCTTTCACACAATGTGGTGATGTACATAAACATTTTGTACAAGGAATTGTTTCGGAATTATTCCTGACAGGATGGATTAGGAGATGATTTTGTAACGTGTGTAACTTCGGCTAAAATGCTGTGAAGCACAAATTATTGGAAGCGTGTGTTGGCATTCTCTTTGAAAACTAAAAACTAGTTTTATAATACATAATAATGCTACTTTTGTAATACGTCTGATCGTACTTTGAGCCATTTCATTGAGAAAGTTATATTTGTATGCATATCTACTGCAATGCATTTTTGTACTTGATTCAATTGCAAAATAAAGCATATATTTTCAAAACAAACAAGTGCTACGCTCAGTTGTTAGCACTTTCATATCTGAGTCAACAGGCTGTGGGTTCAAGTCCCACTCCAAAGACTTAAGCACAAAAACCTACACTGACACTTCAGTGCAGTACTGAGGGTGTACTTCACTATCAGAAGTGCCATCTTTTGGATGAGATAGTAGACCAAGGCCCTGTTTGCTCTTTCAGGTGGACTTAATAAACCCCATGGCACTATTTAGAAGAAAAGCAAAGAAATTACCCTCAGTGTCCTGACCAATATTTATGCCTCAATCAACATTACTATAACAGATAATCTGGCCATTATCACATTGCTGTTTGTGGAAGCTTGCTGTGTGTAAATTGGCTGCCATATTTCCTATCTTATAAAAGTGACCTAATTCAAAAGTAGTTTATTGACTGTAAAGTGCTTTATGACATCCCAAAGTCATGAAAGGCACTATCTAAATGCAAGCCATTATCTTTTTATTTATACCTAGCAGCATATGCAGCATACCATTTCTTCTACTGCTTTGCAAACAGAAGATTGAGCTCTGGGCTGTTTCTGTAATGGAGACCTTTTATGTGGGAAGCCAGTTAGCCTAACTCACAATTCCCTGCTGGGAGGAATGGTAGATGGAATGGAGGGTTGTCACTCCCATTGGACACAAGTACCCCACAAATTGTCGATCAAGCGTTCAGAGCTCAGGCGCTGAATTTTCGATTCAGGGACAGGAAACAGGAGGGGGGACAGTATCCATGTCCCAAACCCGCCTCTGGGGGAAACAGTCATTCACTGGGATTTTGACCAGGGCGCCCCCTTAATTGGCATGGAGACAGGCTATCTGTCCAATTAAGGGTGGTGAGCGGGCTCTCAAAGCTGGAGGGCCAATCAGAGGCCTTGCAGATTGAGAGGAGCTGCAGACTGCAGTAAAGGGTAAATAACTGAGAGGGCACTTCAACATGGAGGCACCCCCTTCACAAACTTCTTTTATGTTTAATTAAAAAACAGGGAAAACATCAACTGGACCACCACTATGGTAGGGTGAATCCTTCTCCAGGGTGGCCTTTGGCTGCACCAACACCCAATCAGATAGGGAGGGCCTCTAGGCCTGCCTAGAGTGCTGGTTCCCCAGCCTGTCTCCAGGCAGATAAACTGCACCCCCACCACCCCAGTTGTGTGGGGAAAATGGAGGCCTGCTGAAAGATCCCAGTCAATCTACTTTACCTCTTGTTAACAAGGCTCTGAATGAGCCTAATTGGCTACCTGTCTCATGGGAGGGCAGCACTGACGACCCCAAGGCAGCGTCAGAAAAAATGGCCAGTGACAGGAAAGGGGTTGGGAAACAGGAACACTGGCCAGTGCTGGTATTTTTGGGCCCTGTGGTCCTCTGTTCCCAACCTCAGTGGGGCCGGAAAATTCATCCCCAGAACTCTGATTTCCTCCCCAGTTGAGCTGCCTGGAGTGGAACAGAAACCCATAACCTCCCAACTCAGCGGAAGGAATAGTAGCACAGAGCCAAGACTAATTCCAAATCACTTAGTCAATAATTATTAAAATAGAGAAAATATAATGGTAGTAGGACTATTTTGAGATCTTCTAAAATATCTACAAGGAATAAATAAGCTGAGTGAGTGACATTGAAGAATTATAAACTTGAATACCACAGCTGCACGTGTCACACAATGAATATGTTTACACATAATAATGAAAAGTATGTAGCATATGCTAATAAATATTAGCTTGCAAAGTATGATTTGCAATATTAGCAGATAAATGCTTAACAGGTTCTGATCCTGTTTTAAGAAGAGTCATTTACCTATTTAAATAATTCAGGAGAAACTTTGTTACCCAACGAATGTGGAACGTGTAGTTGAGGTGAATAGAATAGATGCAGTTAAGAGGAAGTTAGATAAGCATGTGAGGGAGAAAGGAACATAAGAATATCCTGATAGGGTTTGATGAAGAGGGGTGGAAGACGTTCGTGCGGAGCATAAATGGCAGCATAGTCCAGATGGGCTGAATGGCCTATTTCTGTGCTGCACATTCTATACAATTACAAAAAGATACATCTAAAAAACAGACAAATAAAAAAAACAAAGAAATAACAAAGTAGTTAAGAGTGAGAATAATATTTAGCTATTACTTGCCGTTCAATTTAAACCTTCAAACCTGAAGGTGATTACTTAGAACTAATTTAGTAATTGAATAGCAAGAAGTGAAAATTTGGTTCCAACAACAACTTGCATTTATATAGCCCTTTAATGCAGTAAAATGCCTCAAAATGTTTCACAAAAGGGTAAACTGATAAGGCAGTGATAAGATGATAAATGACGTGCAATGAATTTGGACTGTCTTAATCCCAGTTCCTCATGAGCATAAGCACTCAGCACAAAGCTACTCCTTGTTAAGGGGAAGCTGGATAAGCACATGAGGAAGAAAGGAATAGAAGGATATGGTGATAGTGTAAGATGAAGTAAGGTGGGAGGAGGCTCCTATGAGGTATAAACAACCAGACTGGGCGGCCAATGCTCCATCCAGCTAGGAAAGCTCCATTGCCTCCACCATAGCCATAGGGCCACAGGTGCAGCTGCTGGTCGTCCAGTGGAGCGACTGCCCCTCCACGATGACCACCTAGCAGCAATGGCCTCTTTGATTTAAAACATATGTAAAAGCTCTTTGGAGGGCATCTCCATCTTGAAACATCCTCTTTTTCTCCTGCCCACATCGGCAGTTCCCACCTCTGATGGTGGAGCTGCGATCTCTCAATGCTGGAACGCCTCCAATCTTGAAAGCCCACCCTCCATCCTGAATAGGATGGGGGTCCCAGAGGCGATCACTTAATTGGCCACCTCCTTGAAATTTGCCTGCTGGGTCCCAACACTGGCATTTCCTCCCAACGTCGGAATTGGGACTCACAAATGAAAATCAACCCCTTCTATTTTGAGTTTTAGTATCTTGCTACCGTCCAGTGAGGAGGGGTCAAAGGGCTTTTCTCTTTTCCCTTTCCTTGTGTTACAACCATGTGAGAAGGGGTCTCAGGGCTCCCTCTCAGCCTTTGCCTGTTTTAACCGTAACAGGGTTTAATTTTAAAAACACTATGTTTTAGCTCCCCTTCAGTGAATCCTTGTTCACCGCTTTCCAATTGTAAGGCAAATAAATCAATCAAGACAGGTTTTCTTAGATTTAAACAACAAAGGTGGAAGTTTATTAATCTTAAACTCTAATCAGATTAACGACTATCAACATGCGCGCGACCATGCTAGCATGCATACACGATAAACACACACGCAAATAGAGACAGAAAAAGTAGAAAAGAATAAAGGGGAAAAGTTTGAGGCAATATCAGGATTATAATTACAGTCCTTTAAGTTCAATGTGGAGTCTTTGATCGCCAGTAAATCCAGCTGCTCGTTGAAGCTCAGTTCACGCTTCAACTGGCTTCAATGTCGGAGTCTTTTCTCTCTTGAGTTTTATGTGTCTTCCATGGGTCTGGCGGCTTGGGAGAAAGTGAGAGAGAGACAGCCAGGAGAGAGGCTTCCTTGTTCTAGTTTCAGTTGCAAACTGTCTTCTGAATTCAAACTGTCCTGTGGCTAGCTCAACAAACCGGGACCAGTTAGTCATGTGACCAGCTAGTTTAACCAGTCCTGGGTTTGTGGATTGTATCATCTTAGAAATCCCTGGAATGCGCTTCCTTACACCTTCAATGTCTGGTGATCAAAATCCATTTATGTTAATTGGATCAGGTTCATTCCTCAGGGCAATGCCTTGACCAATCAGAGTCAAGCTGCCTGGTTTAAATTTTAAATAAAGTTTTGCAGTTAACTGTCAGTCACTGTAAACTGGTTCATTCACCATGGCAATGCCTCTACCGATCAGAGTTCACTTGCCAACCAATCAGCACTCTCTTCTCATGCAGAATCATTGTTGTTTTCCCTTACGTTGATTATTCTTGCGATTGTCCTGATGAGTACAAGACAAAAAGCTTCAAAAGCATGTCTCTATTTTCAACAATACTCAAATTCTGTACTATTAAACGACTATTGGTATACAGTCTGTGAAGTTTGGTGGTTCAGCTGGCTTCTAGCTGAATTTAGTGGCCATGAGGCTTTTAGTTTGAAGAGGCAGCTGACTGGTTCGGTGAGTCTCTTGGAGATAGCAATGCAGATGATTTCCTCCATGGGTTTTCAGATTTTAGCCGGAGTAAACAAAGATGATCAGTCAACAAGCAGGATTTGAAAGTTGTCTGAAATGGAGAGAAAGAGAGGGACCCCCACTTAGGGTCTGCTCATGTCAGAGTCCAGTTGCTTTTCCTCTGCTACAGAGAAAACACCAGCTTAAAACCACAGATGGGGTGGGGCTTGTCACATGACAGTCGCTCAGTGATTCAAAACATAGCAGTTAGGAGTATTTCTTCTTCCAGCTGAGAGAACATGTAGTTCCTTTAAACTTCTTGGCTCTTGGTTCTTCCTGGGAAATGCAGACATTTTGTCTTCCTCCTCACAGTCCTTTGCAATGTAGGATACAGTGTAGCAAACCTGGTGATTATCTTAAGCTGAAAGGATGACTTTGCTGGCAACTTGTCTTTTAAAAATGACTTTGAACAATATAAATTCAGGTCTTCAGTCAGTGGATTAAAGAAAAGTATCATTCATAACAATCTTCTATATAGAACTGAGATATTTCATTAAGATTAAAGTAATTTAATGCTCCAGTTACCTCACTCACAATATTGTAGTAGCAATAGAACTGTCTAAATTTTTTAAGTGTACATTCTTGTAGATGACATTTTATAATGTATGCATTTCCCTATAAAATATAAAAAAAGTCTATTGAATGCAGTATACTATTTACTGACAATTCCATTCACAGCATGATACGTTATGCTAAACCTATATTAAGCACTAGTTTGGCTCCAGCTGAAGTACTGGCACCACACTTTAGAAAGGATGTGAAGGCATTGAAGAAGCTACAGAAGAGAGTTACTGGAATAGTTCCAGGGATGAAGGATTACAGCTAGGTGGATAGACTCGAGAGGCTAGGGTTATTCTCCTTATAGCAGAGGAGTTTTGATAGAGGTGTTTAAAATCGTGAAGGGTTTAGATAGAGTAAATAAGTGTCTGAAGCTCAGTAACCTGAGGCACAGGTTTAAGGTGATTAGCAAAAGAACTAGAGGCAACATGAGGAAAAAGATTTACACAACGAATGGTTAAGAGGTGTTAGGCACTGCCTGATAGATTTAAAAGGGAATTGGATAAGTACTTGAAAGAGAAAAAAAAATTGCAGGGATACGGGGAAAGAGTGGAGGAGTGTAATTAACTGGATTACTCTTCGAAAGAGCCAGCACAGACAGGATGGTCTGAATGCCCTCCTTCCATGCTAATGAATAATTCTATAATTGCCAGCGAGTAATTCCTGCTGGTAGTATGTGTTTGAACATTGAGTAAAGATTGTTAGGCTTGGTTGTAATTCTGCTCATTTCTTAATTAAAGCTCAACATGTAGAAAGGCTAATTGGCAAGATATTTGAGACCCAGCACCATCCTTGAGATCATAGTCTAACATAAACTGTTGACTTCAGACAAGAAGAAGGAAGAAGGAAAGAAAGAAAAAACCTTCCTCTGTAAATATACCATTAAAGTTCACACCGCAGCAGGTTGTTGCTGTGTCTTATACTTTTAGTAGGCTTCCCAGAACAAATTATTCATTGACTTTTGCAGGAGCTCAGTGTGTTTGTATAGTTCTGCAAATGGCAGTGATACTACTTAAAGAAAAGCATAACTAGTTAAAGGAAACTGAAAGCTGAACTAGATTGTCAAACATTAGGCCTAAGTTGATCAGCTTTTGATTTGAGGCATCTTTCAGAAATGAGCATTAGATCTTTTTGCAAATTAATTTGGGTGAGGTAACAATGGGAAGGCTCCTTTGTGAATCATGGGAAAAAATAAGTAGGAGTATGCAAAGAAGTGAGGCATGAAAGAAAAGAAAGCACCATCTGTTTTCTATATAATCGATGCACAGCCTGAGGTAATAGATGAAGTAGACTTAAATGTTTTGGTGCAAAATCTCAAGACTCAGCTATACTTTAATTCACTCCAGCATGAGATCTCCAATTAAATGGCTTCTATGGATGAATCTATTAAAGTTCAATTATTTAATGTAAATGTCTACTGGATCTAGTGGTGTAAATCAATTTCATGCAGGGAGCTGAGAGACATATGCCTTTAGGCATATATGTATACTATACTAATGCATCCAGTACGCTGCATGTTTCACAGAGTGCCTTTTACCAGAGATTAATAGCTGGACAGAATGAAAAGGGCGGACTAGTAAAATTTCATAAAGCTTGGGTCTATTAGTGGTTTCTGTTTTATGAGCTCCATTATAGCAACAGCTGCATGCAGAACGAGAAAGACAGAACTAATGATTGCATCTGCTTTCAACACAGTCCATTGTATGTGAGTAATTAGAACACAGGAAACTAAAATGAAAAATGCATACTTGCACCAACTGTACCCAGAATAATAGAGATTGCATGTTTCTAATCAAAGGGTATTAATTAGGATTAACTTGAAACGTATGAAAGAAAAAAGCAAGTTGAAACAATATAGACTCAGATCTCAGGCACATATTTGAAGTCCTTCTTCAGTTTATTATTTTTGCCATGCAGTATATTGTTTTGCGAACTTACTCATGATTAGAAAACACAAATACACTGATATTTTAGCACCAATTTTAACCTGTCTACCCAGAGAGAGGTAGGCAGTTAAAATGGCCACAAGAATTTACCTACTCTCATGTTGTTGCCTTGCAGAGGTTGTAATTTTAAGCTGCTCTTTTAAGCAAGTGGGAGCGACACCTGCTGAAAAGCAACGGGGTCTTCTTCAAATATACACATTCACCTCTGATGACCCCATCACGAATCTCACCAGAAGACTGCTCAGGGAAGCCTACTTGACATCCCCAACAGGCCAACCTCTCAACAAGAGCAGCTGGGACCAGAAGAGACCTACAAAGGTAGGTTCATTTAACTTTTTTTTCATCACTGACCATAAGGAGCAGTGTCCTTTCCTTCTCCAGGCCTCACAAGGAAACCTTGGACCTCCCCTGTCCCAGGCTTCCCTCCTCTTCCTGATGCCCTCTGGACTCTGGTCATAACTACATATCTGAGTGCCAGGAACCATTCCTTTACTTCTTCAATCCAAAATCCCTCTCTTGTCCACTGACCAGCTGGGTTCTGGTAAAACTGATTATGCCAGCAAGAACTGCAAGTTAAACTTTCCTGGTCCTCCCTCTATGGAGAGCTGGGCAGTTGGTTGTTTGCCTCAGCTCCAGGCTGCACGACCCCAACTTGGGAGTTAAAATTCAGTCTTTTGGACAGTGCTATTTATTGACTACTTTATTTGAAGTAAAACAAATACACGACAGGCGAAAAGTGTTTTGAAAAAATAACATGAAATTAGTTTGCAACTGATATCAATGAAGCCTGCGAGTCAATTCCAATCTGTTGAAATGTGCCAACTTCAGCATCACTTAAGGTTTATGTAGTTATATCTCTGCAGTTTGTGTATTTGTTTTAGCATCAATAATTATGGAACCAGTAAGCAGCTGTTGAAAGATGTACAATGTTCTCAATCTGCAAAAGCAATAAAATGTGGGCTGTAAATTACAGCAGCTGATTACTTCAAGTTTTCATCCAGTATGAAATGATAATATTGAAAATCAAATATTGCCGGTATCAACCGAAAACACTGACTGAGTTCATTGTTTAAAATATGGAAAACCGAAGTTCAGTCGGCATTCAGATTCAAAACCCAACAGATGTAGCATGGCTACAGTCCACAATTGAATACCATCCTCTCTACTGATGACTGCTCAATTTAACTTTCTAGCCACGTCCCCCAAATATCTTCTTATCTGTGTTGGAGCACAGAACCAGACTACCCATTGACCTGTCGTGGTCACACAGAATGCTGAAGAGATCTCCCGGGACTCTGAAGTCTCAAGATTCTGATTAGATCTGGTCCTTCTGGTCCTCAGATATCACATTGACATAGGACCAAGACAAGTTTAAGAACTGGTAGTAATAAGAAGCACTCATTGTAAATACATATATATATATATATATGCATAGTAAAAGTCTAGTCCTCTGCATTGAAACTACACCACGTTTGCACCAAAAAGAGCACTAAATTTCAGGCCTTGAATGTTTTTTCCCATTAAGATAGTGTGTTTTGATATTTTCTAATAGGACATTTACTGAAATGAAGTAGAAATCTGCAATAACTGTTACTTTGTACATTTACTTACTGACTAAAATAAAGCAGCCTGAAAATTGACAATTGCCCTCATCTCACTAAAGTGCTCATCAGTCCACCTTTCAGAGATTGGAGAAGTGTAACACACGTGAGCTTACAATACAAATTATGTAAAACAGGACTATCATTGCTATGGTCCTGGGTTATTGACATCATATGACTAGATATTAGACAGGAAAAGAAAATGTTTGATCATGAGAGACACAAGATCAATGTTGCTGAATCTTTTAAAAAAATTTGTTTCATGGGATTTGGCATCGATGACAAGGCCAGCATTTGTTGCCCATCCCTAATTGCCCTTGAGAAGGTGGTGGCTTTTAGATTTAAATAAAGGCCCCGCCTACCTACAGCAGGAAGCTCAGCTGACTTCAAAGTGTAGAGAAAATGCCGTCAATGGAAACGGTGCAACCTCAGGACGGTAACTGCACACGGATGATTTTAATCCCTCCCTTGCACCCATTTATTGGCTATACATTTAACTTGTACAGTTAAAGAGACAAAAAGAAAGCGTAAGAACAATAAGAGTGAATACAATAGAAAAAAAGAGTGTGGGTCGACAAGATTAAGCACAGAATTTAAAAAAGGCAAGTCTGAGATATGATTGCATCTGTATATTACGTTTTGTCATGGGATGTCTGTAAAACCAAGATAGCCCGTAAGGTGAATAACTTTTGCTCAGGCTTTAAAACTACCATACATCCTGGACCCATCTTTAAAAGCCAATTAATTGGCTTATTAGTCCCACTGAGAACTGAGTAATCTGCTTAATTTTCCACTTTCATACCTCATTCCCTGGTATTTCTATGGCGTTAACTGGGGTATTCAGTACATATTCCAGAGATAATGCCTGAAATATTTGTTCACCAATTAAAAATGCATTGGGCGCTAAATTGGACAGCACCTGAAAATGGGCACATGGATAGCAATGCATGATTAACCTGCACCCATTGCTCACAATGCAGGGAGCACGCCAAATTCATGCTGCATGCAGCCAGTGCTGAACAGTGCTATTCAGTAGCTGCAGGACTCAGCAGGGGATCCAAGTTTGTGTTAAGCTAGCATTAATTAATTAAAGCTGGCCTGCACTACTTAAAGGCAGCCTGCACCTTTTAAAGGGGAGGTGCATTGTGGCTGTAGCAAGTGCTGGAGCTGTTTGTGAAAGGGAGACTGAACAGGAAGTAGAGTCGTTTATGGCTCAACAGGGGAGAGAGCTCCCTCATTCTCTGACTCTGCGTTGGACACCTTGGTGGAGGAAGTGGAGAGGAGGAGAGATATGATCTATACATAGGGAACTGTGAGACCCTCCAGACAAACTCTGCAAAGGCACTGGGAGCAAATAGATGTGCATGTCAATGCCAGCAGTCCAACCCTGAGGACCTGAATGCAGTGCTGCAAAACATACCACCACCTCACATGAATGGTCAAGGTTAGCGAATGCATCTTCAAATGCTATGTCATGTCAACTGCACTACTAGTCTCACACACTGGTCAATGCACCATACCCTCATCATTCACCTCCGAACAATCTCTATCAATCACATGGTCAGAGGCAAGACTGAAACCATCGAAGGGGCCAGCATCCTCATACCTCACCTCCAGATCTCATTTCGCCCCTCATCCCACTATCTCTTCAGATTTATAAGCTGCAGATGCTATAGGCATGCACTCCTTTTTTTTACCAGTAACTATCCTTCACCACAACTTTACCATTGTGTCTTTGTCCTTTCAGATACCCAATATTTGCAACCTGTTCAGGTAGTGGTGAAAGAGCAGGAAGATAGTGATGAAGAAGAAACCCCACCACTCACTCTCACACACACAGACACCAGCTCAGATACTGACATGTACATACATTACAGGATAGTATAGGTATCCATACTTGGTGTGACACTAGGCATGAGTGGCCTGCAGCCAGGGCAAGGGACAAAAAGCAGCTTAGGTGCCAGCTTGCCAGAGAATGAGCTTGCACATGAGTTTTGCTGCAGAGTACTCACATGAACATTTTGATTGGGCAGCCCACAGAAGAGGGTTGACTTAAATGCTTGGGATGTGGGCGTCACCGGCTAGGACAGCGTTCATTGCCCATCCCTAATTGCCCTTGAGAAGGTGGTGGTAAGCCACCTTCTTGAACCTGTTATGACCAGGTGTGGAAGGGGTCTCAGGCTCCCCTCATGCCCCTTTCCTGGTTTGGCCATACAGGGTTTAGCTTTTTAAAACACAATGTCTTTCACTTCACCTCAGTGAATCCTTGCTCACTGCTTTCTAATTGTAATTGTAAACAAGTCAATCAGACAGGCTTTCTTAGGTTCAAACAGGAAAGATGGAAGTTTATTAATTTAATACTCTAACTCAGTTAAAATTACTAAAAATACGTGACACAACCACGCTTGCATACATACACAATAAACACACACACACAAATAGATACAGAGGAGGAGAAAGAATTAAAGGGGGAGGGTCTGGAGTAGTAAATGGAATTCATTTACTGTCTTTGGTTTGGATATAAAGATCTTGATTGGAGTTAAGTCTTGCAGTTCTCGTTGGGGTTCAGTTCACTCCTTCAAACTTGTTTTGCTGGTACTAGAAGGCTGAAGAAGTCCTCTTAAACTGCATCCATGGGTCCCTGGAAATTTGCTGGAGAGAGACTGAGAGAGAGGTGCTTTCTTTTTGAAGTTCAATTGCAGTCTGCTGCAAGCCTTTCTGTGGGGCACAATTCAATCAATGCCCAGGTTGGCCAGCAGGTTAGTCCCAATCGGCCTCCTTTGTCTGCCCTTAACAAGGCTCTTAATGAGCCTGAAATGATAGCAGAAAGTGCCGGAAATACTCAGCAGGTCTGGCAGTATCTGTGTAAAGTGAAACAGAGTTAATGTTCTAGGTCTGTGACCTTTCATCAGAACTCTTAATGAGCCTAATTGGCTGCCCATCTCTTGGGGCAGGCAGCCCTCCTGGACCCTAAATCCACCTCCCTTAAAATGGCAGGCATTGGGAATGGGCTCAGGAAGCCGGCACGCTGGTTGGCGTTGGTATTTTTGGCTCCGTCCGCCTGCATTTCCGACCTTGATGTGGCCCCAAAATTCTGCCCTCTGTGTCAGAAGGGATAGAGTTTATTTCATTCTTATCATTCTTTCACACTTGATACACTTTTCATTCCTGTGTCACAATGAGTTTTTGGATGTTATGCAAAATACCATGACTTACAAGAAGTTGTTAACATGTAAAAGATTACTGATGTGTTGTATTGACAATACATACTATGCTGAGCAATGAAAACTCATCTCTTTGGGGACAATTTTGTGCTTGCATCAGGATAATTTATCTAATTGTTTTATTTAGATAGGACCGAAATAGAAAGTCATTTCATATGTTAGATTTTGTAATATTTTATCTGCAACATCAATTCTATTTTGCTATAAGAATATAATGCACCTTGTAGAATTGATATGAATCAATATTCTTCTGAGCTTACTTGCAATGGAAATGAAGATAGTTTAATGAGAAGTGCCATTGTGTTGTCAATGAGTTAATATTCCATTACGGTGCTACAATTAAGGATGCAGTCAATGTTATCAATGTCAGCCTTGGTTCAGTGGGTAGCACTCTTGCCTCTAAATCAGAAGGTTGTGGTTTCAACTTAAGCACAAAATCTAGGCTGGCACTCCAATGCAGTACTAAGGGAGTTCTATGCTGTTGGAGGTGCCACTTTTCAAACAAGGTATTAAACTGACCTCCCATCAGTCTTATCAGGTGGATGTAAAAGATCCCATGGTGCTATTTAGAGAAGAGTTGGGATGTTTTCCTGGTGTCCTGGTCAAAGTTTATACCTCAACCAGCATCGCTAAAACAGATTATCTGGTCATTAGCTCATTGCTGTTTGTGGTTACATAGATGTGTGCAAATTGAAAACTTTCTTTCCTACATTACAACAGCGACTACACTTCAAAAATACTTCATTGGCTGCAAAGTGTTTTGGGGTGCCCTGAGGTCATGCTAAGTGCTGTACAAATAATACGTTTTTTATGACTTCAATAGTGAGTAAAATCAGGCAGTGTGTGAAGTGAATGTTGCACCCAATCCTGTCAGCATTCTGCCAAGTGAGTTAGGCTAAAGCTGCCCCCATTAATTTAAATGAGGATCAACCAAGGCCTTATCTAGTGACAGAATAGTATCTATTGTTTTGTATTTAACTGTCCTTAAAAAAAATCCTTCACACTAAATAGACACCATGGGTGATTAAAGATAGAAGGAAAATTTCATGGTAAGGAAAGAGGCAGATACTAAAAATATGGACAGCAGGGGAGAGCATGACCAGGAAGAAATTAGGAGAGATGTCAAAAAAATTAGGAAGCTAAAGAGGAACTATGAAATTAAATTATCAAAGAACTGAAAACAAATTTTTTTTTATTATTTGTTCGTGGAATGTGGGCACCTTTAGCTATGCCAGCATTTATTGCCCATCCATAATTACCCTTGAGAAGGTGGTGATGAGCTGCCTTCTTGAACTGCTGCAGTCCTTGGAGTGTAGGTACACCAACAGTGTTGTTAGGAAGGGAGTTCCAGGATTTTGACCCAGCAACAGTGACGGAACAGCAATATAGTTCCGAGTCAGGATGGTGTGTGGCTTGGACGGGAAGTGGCAGGTGGTGGTGTTCCCATGCATTTTCTGCCCATTCTCCTACTAGGTGGTAGAGGTGGCGGGTTTGGAAGGTATTGTTGAAGGAGCCTTGGTGAGTTGCTACAATACATCTTGTATAAGGTACACACTGCTGCCACTGTGCATTGGTGCTGGAGGGAGTGAATGTTGAAGGTGATGGTTGGGGTGCCAATCAAGTGGGGCTGCTTTGTCATGGATGGTGTCAAGCTTCTTGACTGTTGTTGGAGCTGCACCCATCCAAGCAAGTGGAGAGTATTCCATCACAGTCCTGACATGTGCCTTGTAGATGGTAGACAGGCTTTGGGGAGACAGGAGGTGAGTTAATTGCTGCAGAATTCCCAGCTTCTGACCTGCTCTTGTAGCCACAGCATTTAATGTAGCTGGTCCAGTCAGTTTCTGATTAATGGTAACCCCCAGAATGTTGTTAGTGGGGGATTCAGCGATGATAATGCCATTGAATAATAAGGGGAGATGGTTAGGTTCAGTCTTGTTTGAGACGGTCGTTGCCTGTTAGTTGTGTAGTGCAAATGTTACTTGCCACTTATCAGCCCAAGCCTGGATGTTGTGCAGGTCTTGTTGCATCTGGACATGGGCTGCTTCATTATCTGAGGAGTCGTGAATGGTGCTGTACATTGTGCAATCATCAGCGAACATCCCCACTTCTGACCTTAGGATGGAGGGTAGGTCATTGATGAAGCAGCTGAAGATGGTTGGGCTTAGGACACTACCCTGAGGAACTCCTGCAGTGATGTCCTGGGACTGAGATGATTGACCTCCAACAACCACAACCATCTTCTTTTGCGCTAGGTATGACTCCAACCAATGGAGAGTTTTCTCCCTGATTTCCATTGGCTCCAATTTTGCTAGGGCTTTTTGATGCCATAGTCAGTCAAATGCTGCCTTGGTATCAAGGGGAGTAACTCTCCCCTCACTTCTAGAGTTCAGCCCATCTGTTCATCTTTGGACCAAGGCTGTAATAAGGTCAGGAGCTGAGTGGCCCTGACAGAACCCAAACTGAGCCTCAGTGAACAGGTTATTGCTGAGCAAGTGCCGCTTGATAGCACTGTCGATGACACATTCCATCACTTTGCTGACAATTGGAAATAGACTGATAGGGTGGTAACTGGCTGGATTGGATTAGTCCTACATTTTGTGCACAGGACATACCTGGGCAACATTTCACATTGCTGGATAGATGCCAGAATTGTAGCTGTACTGGAACAGCTTAGCTAGGGGTGCAGCTACTTCCGGAACACAAGTCTTCAGTGCTATTGCCAGAATGTTGTCAAGGCCAATAGCCTTTGCAGTATCCGATGCCTTCAACCATTTCTTGATATCATGTGGAGTGAAGCGGATTGGTTGAAGACTGGCATCTGTGATGCTGGGGACTTCAGGAGGAGGCCGAGATGGATCATCCACTCGGCACGTCTGGCTGAAGATGGATGCAAATGCTTCAGCCTTGTCTTTTGCACTGATGTGCTGGGCTGCCCCATCATTGAGGATGGGGATATTTCTTGACCCTCCTCCTCCTGTCCTTGTCCACCACCTGACTGGATGTGACAGGACTGCAGAGCTTAGATCTGATCCAATCTGATAGTAAAATATTTTACAGGCACATAAATAAAAAAGGAAAGTCAGGATATGAATTGGGTCACTAAAGGACAGACAGGATAAAATCACAGGCAGCGATAGCGAAATAGCGAAAGATATTAAATAATTATTTTGCTTTTGTATTGCCAGAGGGACAGATCAGATGTACCTGATCATGAAAGGTAAGATTAGAAATGATATAACCAGATTTAAAATAAAATAGTAAAAATATTAAATAACATAATCTAGGGAAGAGATAGCAGACACTATTACACATATTTAATAATTTGTTAGACAAACTGGTAATGCCAGAGGACTGGCAGATAGCTAATATAGCTATATTTAAGATGGGAGATAAAACATGTCCATGGAACTAGCTCAACATTGATAGTAATAAAAAGAATGGAATTGGTACTAAAGGAAATAATAGAAAAAAATCTTGAAACCTGAAATATAATACTAAATAATCAGCATAGATTTCAAAAACTGAAAGTCTTGCTTGACCAACCTCTTTGAATTCTTTGAAGAGGTAAAAGAGTGAACAAGGGTAACATAGTACATGTAATATATCTAGATTTCCAAAAGGCCTTCAATAAGGCACCACATAAGACACTAATGAATAAAGTCAGAGCATCTAGATTCAGGGGACAAGTAGCAAAATAGAAAGCTAACTGGCTGCAAAACAGAAAGCAGCGAGTAGGGAGTAAAGGATAGCCATTAAGGGTGTCAAAAGGTAGAAAGCAGGGTCCCACAAAGATCAGCACTGGGACCACTATTATTCTATTCACAATTTACATTAATAATTTAGACTTTTGAATAAAAAATACAAATTATAAATTTGTGGATGGCACCAAATTGTGGGGGTATAGCCTAAACTGAGGAGGAGTGCAACAAATTAGAACATATTTAACAAACTTGCAGAATGGGTGTATTATTGTCAAATTAATTTCAACATAGATAATTGTGATAAGAAAAGTAAGGAGGCCACATATTGCTTGAAAAATACGAATATGAAAGGAGCCAAGGAGCAAAGGGATCTGGGAGTACAAATACACGCATTAATAAAAGTAGCAATACAGTTTGGTAAGGCCATTAAAAAGCAAACCAAGCACTCAAATTGCTTTCTAGAGGGATAGAAATGAAAAGAAGTTATGCTAAACTTGAACTGTACCCATGGTTAAACCAAACTTGGAGAACAGTGTACAGCTCTGGCCACCATAATACAAGGAGGCTGTCGAGGTACTGGAATGGGTGCAGAAAAGGATTTACAAGGATGATACGGGAACTACAAGGTTATACCTATCAGGAAAGGCTGAACATGCTGAATCTCTTTTCTTTCAAAAAGAGAAGGCTAAAGGGTGACCTAATAGCGGTCTTCAAAATTATGAACGTTTTTGAAAGAGTACACACAAAGAGGGTCATTCTGCCTCTGAGGAAGAGCAAAACTGGAGGCCATCACTATAAGATAGTCACCAAGAAATCAAATAGGGAATTCAGAAGAAATTTCTTCACCCAGAGGGTGGTGAGAATGTGGAACCCACGACCACAGGGAATAGTTGAGGTAACTAGTATAGATGCATTTAACGGATAGGTAAATGAGCATGTGAGGCAGAAGGGAATAAAGGGTTACGCTGATATTGTTAGATGAGAAGGTTGGGATATGGCTGCTGTGAAAAATGAGCATTGGCATGGACTGGTTGGGCCAACGGACTAGTTTCTATGCTATATATTCTATGTAATTTTTTGTAATCCTAACACTCCAACTGCTTCCGTGTGAGCCTTGCAACCCTTGTTGTGGGACATCAATTACTCATTTCCTATAATATCCAAGTCCCTCTCCCATTCTGCAGCTTTCAGCACTAGACAACCCTAGATGGTGTTTACATGCTTGATGTTGCCCTCACCCAAATGTCTAAATGTTAAATTTAATTATATTAAAAGGCATCTGCCAGATACAGACATATTTCTCCCATTGCATCTAGATCTGTCTGCAATCTGTTTTTCATATCTAAGGTCCTTGCGCCTGCACATATCTTCATATTAGTTACAAAGCTGTGCAAAGTTCCACTGTCAACTTCATCCAACTCATTCATGAAGAGCAATGGGCCTTCACACTGATTCCTGTAGAACTCCATGAGTTGACCTGGTCAGCAATTCCCTTGGCTATGCCCTCAATGCTTTCGTCCTCACTAAGACATACAGTCTCCCACCTCCACACAAAACCATTACCATTAATAATTGCTAGTATGTACTGAGTACTAAAAACAAGAGCTTAAAGAAAATGTTTGATTCACAATTTAGAAACAGAGGCCATGATCTTGGCAGGGGTGGGTTGCATAGGTGGGGGAAGGTGGTGCAGTAGGTGAGGGGTGCAGAATTTCAATTGTGCTGTGTGTGTATTTTTTTTTCAGGGTTCCTGCATGGAAGTTAGCATGATTGACAGACTTGACTTCTAATAGGGTGGGGAGCATTCCAGAGCAGGCTGCAGCCCCAGGTAGGGGAGCTTGGGGGAGGGTGCTCTGATCCCAAACTCCAGGGGAGGGTGTGTGTATGATCCTGGGGTGGGTGTGTTTCGATCCCCAACCTTGAGGGTGGGATGGATCTTTGTATGGGGGTTGGGTGAATTATGATCCAAGGAAAGAGGATCAGCTTGCAGGACCTGCAGGATGCATTCCTGCTCCTCCTGGCCCACAAGCAGTACTGCAAAGGCATTTAACTTCTCCCCGAGCTGTCATTGACTTCCTTCAGATACCTGGTTTCCTGAGGCCTGGGTAATCCAGCTGGTCAGGGTTAAACCTGTAAAGCAGATTAAATTTGAGGCTGTTGCCAACCTACCTCCTGGGGGTAAATTGATTGCCTGCCCTTGTCCCACATAGAATCATAGAATATAGAATAGTTACAGCACAGAAAGAGGCCATTAACTCATCGTGTCCATGTCAGGTCTCTGCAAGGGCAACTCACCTAGTCCCAATCCCTTGCCTTTTCCTCGCCATCCTCCAAATTTTTTCTCTTCAGATAATTGTCCAATTCCCATTTGCAAGCCTTGATTGAATCTGCCTCCAGCACACTCTCAGACATTTCTAACCACTAAAAAAAAGCTTTTCCTTATGTTGCCATTGCTTCTTCTGTCAATCACCTTAAATTGGGGTCCTCTGGTTTTCAACCCTTCTGTCAATGGGAATGCTTTCTCCCTGTCTACAATGTCCAGACGCGTCATGATTTTGAACACCTCTATCATTATCAACGTCAATGCTCATAATATACAGGTGAATATTAAATCCAAGCTTCAGGTCTGATCCAATTAACAATACATAAACTTTGCTAGGCTACCAAGAAACATTGATGAATTTTTCCACTATATTATTAAGAATTCTAGACACACATTACTTCCACACTCGTGCAACTGGACACATCACCATCATGTTAGGGATCAGGTGAAAGACAATTCAGACTTAATAGCTTGCCAACACTGCCATGCTAGTGTCAAGAATTCAAAACAAATGTTATGAAAAGTGTCTCTCATGTAACTCTGCTTCCATCAGCAAACTGTAGCTGCTTAACCAAAGTCTATGATGGCAAAATTGTAAAGTAATGGACATATAAAGAACAAAGAACAAAGAAAATTACAGCACAGGAACAGGCCCTTCGGCCCTCCAAGCCTGCGCCGATCCAGATCCTCTATCTAAACATGTCGCCTATTTTCTAAGGGTCTGTATCTCTTTGCTTCCTGCCCATTCATGTATCTGTCTAGATACATCTTAAAAGACGCTATCGTGTTCGCATTTACCACCTCCGCTGGCAACGCGTTCCAGGCACCCACCACCCTCTGCGTAAAGAACTTTCCACGCATATTCCCCCTAAACTTTTCCCCTCTCACTTTGAACTCGTGACCCCTAGTATTTGAATCCCCCACTCTGGGAAAAAGCTTCTTGCTATCCACCCTGTCTATACCTCTCATGATTTTGTACACCTCAATCAGGTCCCCCCTCAACCTCCGCCTTTCTAATGAAAATAATCCTAATCTACTCAACCTCTCTTCATAGCTAGCGCCCTCCATACCAGGCAACATCCTGGTGAACCTTCTCTGCACCCTCTCCAAAGCATCCACATCCTTTTGGTAATGTGGCGACCAGAACTGCACGCAGTATTCCAAATGTGGCCAAACCAAAGTCCGAGACAACTGTAACATGACTTGCCAATTCTTGTACTCAATACCCCATCCGATGAAGGAAAGCATGCCGTATGCCTTCTTGACCACTCTATTTACCTGCGTTGCCACCTTCAGGGAACAATGGACCTGAACACCCAAATCTCTCTGTACATCAATTTTCCCCAGGACTTTTCCATTTACTGTATAGTTCACTCTTGAATTGGATCTTCCAAAATGCATCACCTCGCATTTACCCTGATTGAACTCCATCTGCCATTTCTCTGCCCAACTCTCCAATCTATCTATATTCTGCTGTATTCTCTGACAGTCCCCTTCACTATCTGCTACTCCACCAATCTTAGTGTCGTCTGCAAACTTGCTAATCCAACCACCTATACTTTCCTCCAAATCATTTATGTATATCACAAACAACAGTGGTGCCAGCACGGATCCCTGTGGAACACCACTGGTCACACGTCTCCACTTTGAGAAACTCCCTTCCACTGCTACTCTCTGTCTCCTGTTGCCCAGCCTGTTCTTTATCCATCTAGCTAGTACACCCTGGATCCCATGCGACTTCACTTTCTCCATCAGCCTACCATGGGGAACCTTATCAAACTCCTTACTAAAGTCCATGTATATGACATCTACAGCCCTTCCCTCATCAATCAACTTTGTCACTTCCTCAAAGAATTCTATTAAGTTGGTAAGACATGACCTTCCCTGCACAAAACCATGTTGCCTATCACTGATAAGCCCATTTTCTTCCAAATGGGAATAGATCCTATCCCTCAGTATCTTCTCCAGCAGCTTCCCTACCACTGACATCAGGCTCACCGGTCTATAATTACCTGGATTATTCCTGCTACCCTTCTGAAACAAGGGGACAACATTAGCAATTCTCCAGTCCTCCAGGACCTCACCCGTGTTTAAGGATGCTGCAAAGATATCTGTTAAGGCCCCAGCTATTTCCTCTCTCGCTTCCCCCAGTAACCTGGGATAGATCCCATCCGGAACTGGGGACTTGTCCACCTTAATGCCTTTTAGAATACCCAACACTTCCTCCCTCCTTATGCCGACTTGACCTAGAGTAATCAAACATCTGTCCCTAACCTCAACATCCGTCATGTCCCTCTCCTCGGTGAATACCGATGCAAAGTACTCGTTTAGAATCTCACCCATTTTCTCTGACTCCACGCATAACTTTCCTCCTTTGTCCTTGAATGGGCCAATCCTTTCTCTAGTTACCCTCTTGCTCCTTATATATGAATAAAAGGCTTTGGGATTTTCCTTAACCCTGTTTGCTAAAGATATTTCATGACCCCTTTTAGCCCTCTTAATTCCTCGTTTCAGATTGGTCCTACATTCCCGATATTCTTCCAAAGCTTCGTCTTTCTTCAGCCGCCTAGACCTTATGTATGCTTCCTTTTTCCTCTTAGCTAGTCTCACAATTTCACCTGTCATCCATGGTTCCCTAATCTTGCCATTTCTATCCCTCATTTTCACAGGAACATGTCTCTCCTGCACGCTAATCAACCTCTCTTTAAAAGCCTCCCACATATCAAATGTGGATTTACCTTCAAACAGCTGCTCCCAATCTACATTCCCCAGCTCCTGCCGAATTTTGGTATAGTTGGCCTTCCCCCAATTTAGCACTCTTCCTTTAGGAGCACTCTCGTCTTTGTCCATGAGTATTCTAAAACTTACGGAATTGTGATCACTATTCCCAAAGTAGTCCCCTACTGAAACTTCAACCACCTGGCCGGGCTCATTCCCAAACACCAGGTCCAGTATGGCCCCTTCCCGAGTTGGACTATTTACATACTGCTCTAGAAAACCCTCCTGGATGCTCCTTACAAATTCTGCTCCATCTAGACCTCTAACACTAAGTGAATCCCAGTCAATGTTGGGAAAATTAAAATCTCCTATCACCACCATCCTGTTGCTCCTACATCTTTCCATAATCTGTTTACATATTTGTACCTCTATCTCACGCTCGCTGTTGGGAGGCCTGTAGTACAGCCCCAACATTGTTATCGCACCCTTCCTATTTCTGAGTTCTGCCCATATTGCCTCACAGCTCGAGTCCTCCATAGTGCCCTCCTTCAGCACAGCTGTGATATCCTCTTTGACCAGTAATTCAACTCCTCCACCCCTTTTACCTCGCTCTCTATCCCGCCTGAAGCATCGATATCCTGGGATATTTAGTTGCCAATCATGCCCTTCCCTTAACCAAGTCTCAGTAATAGCAATAACATCATACTCCCAGGTACTAATCCAAGTTCATCTGCCTTACCTACTACACTTCTTGCATTAAAACAAATGCACCTCAGACCACCAGTCCCTTTGCTTTCATCATCTGCTCCCTGCCTACTCTTTCCCTTAGTCACGCTGACTTCATTATCTAGTTCCTTACAGGCTTTAGTTACTACCTCCTTACTGTCCACTGACCTCCTCATTTGATTCCCATCCCCCTGCCACATTCGTTTAAACCCTCCCCAACAGCGTTAGCAAAAGCACCCCCAAGGACATTGGTTCCAGTCCGGCCCAGGTGTAGACCGTCCAATTTGTAATAGTCCCACCTCCCCCAGAACCGGTCCCAATGTCCCAAAAATCTGAACCCCTCCCTCCTGCACCATCTCTCAAGCCACGCATTCATCCTGACTATTCTTTCATTTCTACTCTGACTATCACGTGGCACTGGTAGCAATCCTGAGATTACTACCTCTGAGGTTCTACTTTTTAACTTGGCTCCTAACTCCCTAAATTCTGCTTGTAGGACCTCATCCCATTTTTTACCTATATCATTGGTGCCTCTGTGCACAACAACAACTGGCTGTTCACCCTCCCCCTTCAGAATGTTCTGCAGCCGATCTGAGACATCCCTGACCCGTGCACCTGGGAGGCAACATACCATTCGGGAGTCTCGTTTTCGACCACAGAACCGCCTATCTACTCCCCTTACAATCGCATCCCCTATGACTATAGCCCTTCCACTCTTTTTGCCGCCCTTCTGAACAGCAGAGCCAGCCACGGTGCCATGAACCTGGCTACTGTTGCCTTCCCCTGGTGAGCCATCTCCCTCAACAGTATCCAAAACGGAATACCTGTTGTGGAGGGAGATGACCGCAGGGGACACCTGCGCTGTCTTCCTGCTCTTTCTCTGCCTTTTGGTCACCCATTCCCTTTCTCCCTCAGCAATCCTAATCTGCGGTGTGACCAATTTGCTAAACGTGCTATCCACGACCTCCTCAGCATCGCGGATGCTCCAAAGTGAGTCCATCCGCAGCTCCAGAACCGTCATGCGGTCTAACAAGAACTGCAGCTGGACACACTTCCTGCACGTGAAGGAGTCAGGGACATCAGCCGTGTCCCTGAGCTCCCACATTGAGCAAGAGGAGCATAACACGGGTCTGAGATCTCCTGCCATTTTTAATCTTAAGCTTAACTTAGTCTGAAACTTAGAAAAAATGAAAAAGGAACAAAAAGTTTTTACCAATCACACTATAAAAAAAAAGTAGAAAAAGCCTTACTTTATCTACACACCACCGAGTCCTTTTTTTTTTGGTTAGAGGAGGAGGACGGGTGGGAGACACTACCCGTGTAGTTTCTCGGGTTCAGAAAAGGCCCAAATATATGGGGTTTTACTTACCCAGCAGCCCCTTGGTCCGCCGAAAACAAAAGGGAATTAAGTTTAAGCTGAAACTGACCTTCCCAGCTTGTATGTAGCAGGACCTTGTCCTTATCTAAATAGAACAATGTTTGCTGGAGTTATTGTTCTTCTTTAACAGAATTGTTTGTTGATAATGAATGCAAATTCAATCATAAAATTCAATTATGTAACTGTTATGAGTTTTCCACTTTAGAACCTGGAGGAATAAGTTGAAATGTAAATTGTTTTATAAATGCCACAACTTCTGTTCTGATTAACCAAGGCAAAGCTAATTTCTGTGGGACAAGTTTACACCTGTCAGACTGTCTGTTTTTTCTTTGTTTAAACCAGTCCAGTGTGTTCCAGAGTTGTATCTGCATAAATAAAAATGCAAATGTCAAAGTCCATAAGCTGGTTCAATGTATCCTTAAAATTCTGTAGACACTTGTAGATTAGAATTACATTTTTTAAGTCAGCCTTCAATTAAGGAAAGCATCCACAAGGTATTTATAACTTCTCTTTAGAAATGGCACTATGCAACATCTGCCCGGTTGCTCTTCCAATTAAACAGTTCACTTTGGGAGCTACGGTATCTTCATCATTATTTCTGGGCGTGTGAAAATCGTGTTGAATGTGATTGGCCCAAGTTATAATATGCCCTGTTCAGAATGTTCCAATGAAAACAGTGACTTAATTTCTTTGAATCTGACCCTGTTTTGAACAGAGTCAGTCGTTTCCCATCTCGCTAACTATTATTACAGCATAATCATTTAATTCAAGCATGAACATAGCTAAAATGTCTGATGGACAAAATATTCCTGCTGTATAATGTATTGCTTCATCACACCAAATTTCACAGTTGGACATGGTTAAAAACTAATTTACAGTGAACCCAAATGCAGTTCTAAATGTTCCTTGCAAACACAGCTGGATAGTGAAGCAGAATTTCAATCAAAATTCATATTACTTCTCAATAAATTGCCTAGATTTACGATAGCTTTAATTTACTCTAACACAGCATATTTGACTTTCACACAGCCAAAGATGATATGTCTGTACATTTTTAATGAAATGAAGGATCTGTAATTCTTTTACTACTTATGATTCACATTAGCGATGACTCCTTCTGACGCTACTTGATGATTTCTTTAATTCAGGCAGACCATGAAACGAATAAAGTGTGACCATGAATAATTAAAAGCATCTTTGATTGTTTGGCTGCTGTATTGATGATGCTTCGAAGTTCAGAACAGTTCGTATATAATTCCTCTGTAAACAATAAAAGCACTAAAGCATTCCTGAGATTCCCTCTGTAGAATCCAGCTTGTCAAATAGTTGTCAGATCTGGGCCAGGGCTCTATGTCCTTGAACAGAGATAAATATTGATTGCTTCTGAATTGAAATAACTATTCCTATGTTCTTTGTGAGTTTGAAAATTATCAGGTCCCCAACTTGTTGATTATTTATACGGGTTATTGCTTTGTCTTAACCTAATTACAAAATAACATTCTAACATATACTTTGTGCTTTCACAAAGAGTACCTATTATTTACATTACCTAAATGATGTACGTTGTACATAAAACCAAACATAACTTTAGTAAACCACAAGGAAGAAATTAAATAAAACATCCAGGACATTGCATAAAATGTTAGCCTCATAGTGTTATATAATAATAGCAGATTTCCAACTGCATTGCTCACAGACATAAATTAAAAAAATAAAATGTTTTTCTTTTTCCCGTAACTGTCTCTGCTTATCTCCCACTCTTTTTCTGCATTTCTTATCCATTCTTTCTTTCTCTCTGTATGCATCTCACACATATTCAATGACATTTATTTTTATCTTTCCTCTGAATCTCTTTCTCATTCTACCTTTGTTAGACTCTCCATGTCTTTTCTCCATGCCTTTCAGAAAATGTCTGCCTCTCTCTGCATCTCTCTTTCTCTCTCTGTTTTTATCTTGATATGCATTTTATCGATTTCTCTTTGCTAAGGACCACTTTCTTCCTTTCTCTCTGTATGTATGTCACTATTCTTTCTGATCTCCCATTGCCTTTGATTTTCCCTGAACTTGGAGGTCTGACCTGGGACTCCAGATTTGATGAAGCTGCAGAAATGAACAAGTCTCACCTTGGAAATGAGGGACTAGCGTCGATGTTAATGTATGTTCGTGCAAAGGAGCTGGGAACAGGAGGTTAGGTTTTTGGGATGCTGCTCTTCTGGTATTAAAATAACCAAATGATAATATTGCTGCTCAGTGTTGTGTATACTTAGTAATTATTAATGGTCCCCAGATTTGCTTATAATTTCTATATAAATGTACGTACTTACTTTCTTTACACATTATTAGTGATGTACTCTTTTATAATAATTTTATAATAATTCTGTGTAATAAAACTATTATTGTAAGGATGCAGGTTTGCTTGCTGGCTCCATGTAAATGAGGTGCCCTCCTACCAATCGTGCTAATGTTGGTGGAGTCATTGTTGGAGGGCACTAGGAGGTGCAATCCTGGAGCAACCTCCAGGATTGCAGACATATAATTTATTGATTATATATAATATGTGATTTACTGCTGTAACTATCTTATAGCCATTTTAAATCTGAGAACTTACAGAAAAATTGAATGCTGATAAAACTTAGAAGTACAGTGTAGGGGTTTAACTGCACTGGGGGAAGTCCTCTCCTCTGGTAATGCTGGGATCAGGCTTATGTTTGATGGTATTGGAGAATGGTTCTAGCCTTTAGTAGAACTGGGATAGGGGTTGTGTCGTTTGGCAACCCTGCAGTAAGGCTACTGGTGGAGGGTGGAGTGTTGGCAGCATGAGTGGATCCTTGGCTCTGGCTCTGGCTTTGGAGGCAGGACCTGGAGTTTAGCAGAAATGGAATGTGAGCTTTGGTTCACTAGCTTGAAATTCAAATCAGACAGGATCTTCTGGCAGTAAGTGACAGACTGAATCAGAGGGCTGTCAAGACCCTGTCAAAAATTGATGATTTTCTGGGATTTTTTTTTCTGCTTAAGTGAGCAGGCAGCAAGGACACCCATTCAATACCAATGGGGTCCTTTTTCACCTACTCATGTTGGATTCTGATGATGTGATCATCGGAAAGCACAGGTGGGGAAGGGGGAATTGGAGCCAGAATAGGCCCAAAAAGTCAATTTTTCTTTAGCTTTGTTTGAATTTCCTTGTGGGGGTAGGAGGAGAAGGTGTGCTCCTCCAGGACCACAAGGAGAGCTTAGCCTCCCATTCCATGGATTTGCCTCCCTTCCCTGCTTCAGGAAACCTGGGGGCAGCTCCAGCAGCCGATCCTGTAACTTATCCGATTTCGGCAAATGGCTCGATGGCTGCACAATTTTCTGCCCCTTCCCACTGACTTCACTCCCTGTATGTCCGACAGATTCCAAATGAGGCCTGGTGGGAAACTCACTGCCATCTCCCACTCAAGCATACTAGTAAAAATTGAGTTGGTTCCTGATGATTTCTGCTCATTCTACTGTATAGAATTATAATTATATTTGGAATGTTCAGATTGATTTGGCTCACTTTTTCTCTGGGGCCCAGCCAACATTACATCATTCATGCGTAAAATGCCCTGTCAGGTGCCAGCTGTAATTGCCTAATTAGGTTGTCTGTGTCTAGGTTGCACATGTATCCATGCAGTAAATGTGCATTCAAGATATTGCATTAGTGTAATGAAATACAAAGTGATTTTGAGACATGTAAAGTGGTATTCAAATACTTGTTCAGCAAACATCCTTATTCCTGATTAATGCAAACCCCGTCATTTAGTACAGCAATGCTAACTCTTTTCATTACCGTGATTGAACTTGGTAATAAAACTTGATTTTTATCACAGTATCAGTTGTTAAATTAAGGGCTGGACATAGTGGGTGGTATTTTTATTTGGTTGAGAGGGTGGGATCGGGGGTGGGTGGTTGCTTAAACGCCCCCTTTGCTCGGTGTGCCGGTTTCCCAACGCAAAACCAGTATGCTCCGAGTTTAAAAGGCTGTGATGGGAGCCGGAAGAGGCAACCAGTTCAAACTGCTTACATGGCCAGTTAAGCCTTTTAATGAGCTTGTTGTCACTATGTTAAGGGCTAGTTTTGAATTTTCTTTTTAAGGTGCGGGAACAAGGAAGGGTTCAAACCACAACAGGAAATAGGAGGCAGTGACACAGCAGGGAGTGAGTCTGAATGGCGGGACAGCAGCAAGAGGCATCATTGAAGAGGGAAGGCTCAGAGAAGGCCCTCACTCACAGGCAACCAGTTGTTCTCACTGTGAAGAATTATCTTTCATATCTCTGCACTCTTGACAAGGGCATTTTCGGGGAGGCTGGCTTTGGGGTTGAGGATTGGTGGGGTCCTTCTGCTTATGGGTCTCAGGGGTTCATGACAGTGGACTTCAGGAAGCCCCCACATTCCAATGGAAAGGAAGGACATAAGAGGAAATGGGATCAAGCTACTCTGAGCTTGGTCCGACCAGTGATGAGGAGCAGCATCTGCAGGAGCAGAGGCAGACCCCTGGGCAACAGGATCGTAGAGCTGAGAAACAAGGGGCAGGAAGGCAACAGAGATAACGCCATCAGCATAGCATTGACCACCAAAGGAGAAGCTGCCTGGATCCTCAACACTGCAGAACACTGTGCCTATCCAGGCAGATGGTTTCTGACTGGAGTGCCCTAGTTAAGGGTCATCCAAGGGTTAGCAGGAATCATCACCATGACCTTCCCATGGGTCAAGAGTCACAGCGGCCTTGCACTTTACTGCAACTAGCTCCTTCCAAGGAGCAGCAGCAGACATTGGTGGCATTTCACAGGCAGCAGTACATCATTGCATCACAGAGATGTTGACTGCTCTGTTCAAGAGGGCAGGGATTACACTGAATTCAAGCTGGAAAGTGGCACCCAAGCTCAAAGCTCAGTGGGATTTGCCTCCCTTGCTGATGCTCTCAGGTGCAGGGGATCATCGATTGCACCCATGTGACCATCAAGGCACCAACTGACCAGCTAGGGTTCCCCAATAGGAAGGGATTCCACTTCTTGCATGTCAAGCTGCCATATGACCACAGGAAGCACCTTATGCAGGTGTGCACGCTTTCCTGAAAGCTGCCATTACGCCTTCATCCTCCGGCACATGCAGGTGCCGCAGCTCTTAATGAAGCCATCAAAGAACCCCGGATGGCTGTTTGCGGATAAGGCTTACTACTCATAGAGATGGCTAATGATTCAGGTGTGTCATCTTGCCATGGAGGCTGGGAGACAGTGCAACCTATGCCACCTGAGCATAGAGTCCATCACTGAGCAGACCATCAACCTCCTGATGATGAGGCTCAGATACCTTAACCGGTCAGATGGTGCCCTCCAGTAGACTCTGTCAAGAATCTCATGCATTGTGGTAGTCTGCTGAGCCCTCCACTATATCGCCCTCCAAAGTGGTGTGCCCCTTGAGGAGAGAGGAGAGCTGGAATGGCACAGCTCCTTGGAGGAGGAAGAAGAGAAGGAAGAGGAGGAAGATGAGGACAACAAGGAGGAGGCTGAAGAAGAACTGGACAGTGGTGTCAATACTTTGCAGGGATGCCACTGTGGCAGGCTCAGGAAGCGGAGAACTATTCAGGATGGGAGAGATGCTTGGGCCGCTCTGATACAGAGACATTGGCTGGATTTTTACGCCACCCCAACGAGTTGGAGGTTGGGGAGGTGAAAACAGGCCGCCGACCCCAAGCCAATCAAGGCCCTTAAGTTGCCAATTAATGGCCACTTAAGGGCCTTCACCCATCTCCACCTGGATTTTACGCGTAGCAAGTGGGCATCCTGGAGCCAGGGTAGGCCGCCCAGTAAAAGCTGGCGGCCTCTCAGTGCCCCGGGGGTGGGCCCTGACAATCGGGCACAGGGTGCCCGAATGAGGGCCGCACCCCCTTTCCCAACTACCCCCAGGAACCAAGACGCCCCCTATCCCCCAACTGATTGCCCCCGGCAAGGCAACGAAAACTTGCTCCCAGGCATCCTCTTCATTCAGCTGGGCTGCAGTCCCATGAGTGGCCACAGCTCCTGGTGGCGCTGCTGGGACTAAGAGCTGCCGGGCTGTTGATTAACCGGCAGCTCAATGAGGCGGGACTTCCTCCCTCAAGTGGGTGGAAATCCCGCCGAGGAACAATTAAAGCCTGGGGACCCGTAAAATGCGGGACAGATCCCCAGGCAAGGCAAAAGCCGATTCGCCACCGACTTTTACGTTGGTGGTCAGCTTCCGTCTGTCCAACATAAAATCCAGCCCATTGCACCTGCATGAGACTCAGTCTGCAGGACATTTGAAGAGGAGAGTCTCTTTCATCTGCGTCAGAGCAACTATGAGTTCGTAGCAAAAGTCAGCAACTTTCTAGTGGCACAAACACTGCAAGACTCCAGAGTCTCCATCTAATACTCTCTTCCCCAGCACACTCCATTGCTTTGGCAAACCTTACTTCACATTCTCCTGCATCTTGCCAGGATGAGATGGAAACATACAAGTCTGCCTTAGCGCAACAAACTTCCCATGCTTTATTGCTGAACAGTTCATTATTATTTACATCAGAAACACCCAATGACTCACAAAGTGACATTCCCAACACAGTGGCCTCCGCTGATGGCCACTCCTATCATAGCTTCCCTCTGTGGCTGAGGATGAGATGGAGGCAGACTGCTTGCTAGTGCCTGTCTGGGTCTGAGATGGCCATGGCAGTCAGCCTCGGCGTGGAGGTCCCGGGGGGGGGGGGGGTCACCTCCAGAGGCTGCTGCACTGGCATCACTGCAGCAGCAGCCTCTGTCACAGTACGTAACTCTACAGATGCTTCATCCATCAGAGGGGCGATGGAGGCAAATGATGATGATGGAGCCCCGTGGGGGATGGCCCCTCATCACCATCTGTCACCTCATCAGCCCTTTCATGACACCCTTTATTGCAGGAGGGGACCACCAGCTCAGGTGCTGTTGGCATCCACTTCATGCTTCTTTGCACCAGTGACTGGTCAATGCTGCTGAATCTGATATGCATCTTGTGCATGTTCCTGCATCTACATATGATGCCGCATATAGCTCTCCAAGAAATTGGCCATTCTCTCAAAGGAAGAGGTCTTGTACTCAAAGCACTGAGACATTATGGAGCACATGAGATGAATGGATTTCTCCATTCTTATCCCATGACACCACAGCACCTCAGGTAACTCCGGCATGTGGTCACACACCTTACACTGATTTCTGGGTAAAGCCACTGTTTTGTGACTCCCGACACTCTGCATCTCCACCCTGCTGAGCAGGGCTGCACCTATCCTCCAACCTCTGAGGGGAACTGGCCACAGCCGACTCTGCCTCCCCCAAATCCTCCAGCTCTGAGGCGATGTGCACTTCACCCTGTGCCACAGTCTCTAATAACGTGCAATGACCTGCCGGGGTGTGAGTATCTGCACTGATGGAGGATGCACTAGTAACATGTGATGGTGCAGGCTCTGAGGTGTCTTCCTCCTCTGATGCCTCAGGAACTTGTCTCAGTGTGGACTCCTGCCCCTCTGTGGCTGGCCCTGTGGGAGATAGAAGAGAAGATGTTGATGGGAGATTGGGGCAGTCATCAGATGCCTCTGCTGTTTAAAATAATGAGATGACTGCTTAGGCATTGACAGCTGGCTGCATGGGAAGCATTGCCATGCATCCGCTTAACCTGCAGATGTTGAAATGTTTTTACCCTGTCTACTGCAGAACCCTCGTTTCTCTGTCCCCACCATCCCTTTGGTTGACACCCGAGCCACATCAAGGGACTGCTCCTCAAAGTGCCTCAGCAACACGAGCTGTGGCGCCCCACTGTTCAGGTGTGCTCCTCTCATTCTCCCTGGCATTCAACTCTCGGTTGGCCTGCAAGATGAGGAAAGATGCAGTTAGGACAATGCCTCTCTCTCTCACCATTCAGAGCTTTTCATTCCCATACGCTGCTGCAGTCTGCACACCAGCCTCCTGTCTAAAAAGCACTAGGGTTCGGGCCTATGCTTATTGGTCATCAAGGCTGCTGAGCACCTTCGGCATGCCCTTCTGATTTACACTCTGGCGACTGCTGTACAGGAGGCATGCCATCTGGGTCTATCTTTGGACTTACCTTTCCAGACATAAGAAGGTCACTGAAACACTTTCAGCATGGTTGGACTTTAGAGTAAGGAGTATAAGAGGGTGATGTCTGACTTGACATACTCTTGGGTAGTAATTGTAAGAGTTCATGTGGAATTCACAGGATGATCATATTTTATTTTCAGTAGCTAAATAACAATATCAAGCTAATTATTGGATGCTGGGCAGAAAGGAATTCCAGAGACTTTTTAGGCATGTGCTTGCCTGTGCTTTTAGTTACACTAGCTGGGATTTCCATTCCAGGATCAGAACCCAGAGTCACGTTTGCAGCCCAATTAGCAGGAAGTAGGTGGGACAAAGGCAGCAGTCGGCCGATTTAAAGGGCAGGCGGCAGCCATTGCTGAGCTTCGGAGGTTGTCATTTGTCCAAAGGGTGGAAGGAGGAGCAGGGCAAAGAGAAGTGGGAAGGGAGTCCACCAGTACCAGAGCAGCCACCCCATTTTTCTGATGCCTCACTGGAGGTTCTTCTGGAGGCAGTGACTAAGCGCCGAAACATCCTGCTCCCTGCCAGTGGCAACAGAAACCCTTCAAGGCTAACCAAAAGGGCATGGCTGCTGGTGGCTCATGATATCAGAAGCAAAGGAGTGGTAAGGAGGAACTGGGTGCAGTGCTTATTCTTTCGATTAAATCAAGCATTAAAGATTTTGGAGAGATTTGTTTGAAGTTTAACTTATGTATAATAAATACTCCAGTAATTAAAATCTCTGTTCAGAAACTGATGAATAATAAATTAAGTTAAAGTGAAAATTAATAATATTTCCTTTAATCATCATGATAAAGGTCACTTAAGGTTCAGGATTTGTTACAGTTAAACATTATAGCTTAAATAGCCATGCCCTGCCAATTATATGTTAATACTGCCTGTCTAGATCATGTTTTAGAGGTTTTTCTAATACTGGCACCACTTTTAATACGTGTCACATTGCTGAGTAAAGCATTTAATCCAAAATGATTATTTGATATAAATTGGTATTTTCCTTATTTCATAAAAAAGATCCGGCTGGATTTTCAATTGCCCATAAGGGTGAGTACGAGTGTAGGTGCACATGGAAAATAACATTCTTGGGTGGTGTTGCTGGATCACACGCTTCTGGAATGGGAGGCAAGTTTCAAAGGAAGAGCGGGGGCAGTGGGGATAAAGACGGCAACCGGCACACCTCCAATTATCGGGCTGTTGAGCTCATTGTGAAGCTCAACATTGGAGCAGCAGTTTTAGATTTTCAGTTGGGAGGCACGGGGAAAATGGAGTGATTGAGAAGCATTAGGATGCAGCTGTCACGAACACAGCAGGGAGCCATGACTGCTAATGGATGCATTGGCCAACATATTTACAAAATGGAGATTTATACTCAACTGCTCAACCAGTGACATAAAGTTGCCATCACTGGTGCTAAGAAGCTTGCATTTGTGAGCAGTGAGTGGTTGGCCTCATGAGAGGGACATGAGGCTGCTGGAATCAATTAGGCATCATAGGTTGATAGAGGAAGCCCTGGTGAACCAATGAGGGCCAGCTGAGGGAGTTCAGATGGGAGCAGGCTACTTTGACATTGGACAAAGCAGCAAAGATGAGCTCCAGCAGCTACATCCTCCTGATCAGGAGGAGGCCAGAGGAGCACAGCGAGGAGTCGAAGGGGAAGAAGGCATTACCCAAGACATCGGCTGTACCGCCCAAGAGTCAGCTAACTGCAAATGAAACAGCGCCAGTGCCGTAGGAAGCTTCATCTATCCAGACAGATGGTCTTGGACATTTGCACTCAGGCCATACTGACCTGAGGCCGTGTTGGCCCCCATGGCCGTCCTTTACCTGCAGTCATCAAGGTCATCACCACCCTGAATTTTTATGCATCCAGATCTTTCCAAAGATCAGCTGCAGACCTGAGTGGCATCTTGCAATCAGCAGCTCGTCACACCATCAGGCAAGTCACGGATATCCTTTCCAGAGAACAGGGGAATACATCCATTTTAAGACAGATGGACCAGTTCAGACACAGACGGCATTAGGGTTTGCTGCCATCAATAGATTCCCTCAGGTCCACGGGGTCATTGATTGCACCCATGTAGCCACCAACGCACTGACAGATGCCAGCCAGCCAGATTACTGAACAGAAAAGGCTTCCACTCAATGAATGTCCAGCTGGTCTGTAACCAACTTGCCAGGCTTGCTCAGTTCCAGGGCAGCTGTCATGATGCCTTCATTCTTCATGAGTCCTAGGTACCATACCTCTTCAGGCCAACATCTAGACTCCATGGGGGTTGCTGCAAGGATCGGCAACCTGTCCGTACATGGACACCAGTGTTCTTGGTAAAAATTTTGAGGTCCGTGGTAATTTTAAATAGCTTGCTCCAAGCCTTTAAACTTGTGTTTTAAAATAACCTAGTGACATTTAAAATTACCAGAAGTGAAAGGAATTAGGAAGGATCGGGCAGAGCACTGGGGAAAGAGCAAACGCAGATATGCGACTGTGGCTGCTGTGAATTCCAAATGCTGCGCTTGCACAGACGGGCTGGAATTCTTGGCCAACCTTTCATCTTTCCGCAGTGACAGAGCCTGAATGAGTTTGTAGGACGTCATTTTGATGGAGGTGAGAAATAGAGGAAAATTGCAGAATCACCAGTTAATGGAAGCGGGTCCAGGTCCCATAAAGGGGTCACTGGCCGGAAACCAGCTTCAATCAGCATTGAAGAAGTGGCTGGTCTGAGGAGGCTCAAACAGCTCCATGAATTTCTCATCATCTGGGCTATTGCTGAGGTGGAGCTGGTACCTTGTCAATTGGGATTTGTATTTTGTGAAATCAATAATTATAATAATTTTACATTTCAAGGTCTGATGCTTTTCAAACAGTTTGGACACCATTAATGTTTTTGTTTGTGAAGGAGGGTCTTGCACCTGGAGCATCAAATCTGTCTACTCTCTCTGCAGATGTTGATGGATCTGACAGTGTAGTTTCAGTGTTTTCTGTTCTGGTGATTGTGCTGAATGAAGGTTGCTATGAAAGTCAAGTTCACCTGTTCATTTGAAAAGTTGCCATTCGCTCTTCAGCTGTTGCCACTTTCAGTTGCTAACTTGTCCTGGTCTTTAAATACACATAAACGATCGCAAAGTTTTCAAGGAAAGAATATCCAGACAACACAGCAGTTGCTTTTGATATTTCTTCTGGAATTTCTTTCCAGTTTCCTAGGGTAATTGAGTGTGAATCCAACATTTTAATGCAATTTATCAACTATGACCATCTTTATTCCACAAACCAGTCATCTATATTCTCAGTAGCAAATTATTTGTCATGTTTCACACAGTATTTTTATTGTTTAATGGTTAAGCTGGCTGGCTACATGCTAATGCAGCGTTAGCACATGGTGTAGCCATCTCTATTCTGTCAACAAAAATAATTTCTATTGGCATGGAATACTGTTTTGCTTGCTAGCTACACAGTTGTGCTGCTCTCCATTGATCTTTGTGTGCTTAACTACTTTATTTATAGGAAGAAATGTGTTTTAAATCGGACTGTGTTTTGATGGCATGGAGTTGGCTATGCATTTTATATACAGATTAATTGCCCCATGTCTGTGGCTAAGACAAAAATGTTGTCAAATGTCCATGGTGCAACATGTTGGTGCCTATTCCTGGAGGGCTACTGGAGGACAAGGGTTATCCTCTGAAGAGATCATTCCTGATTCTCATCTGGGACCCAGCAATGGAAGCAGAGAGGCACTACAACCAAAGTCATCGACTAACACCAACCTGCATTGAACAGATCATTGGCATATTGAAGACAACAATTTAGTTGCCTTGACTGCTCAGGTGGTGCCCTCCAGTACGAGCCAGTCAGGGTGTCTTATATTGTGGTCATCTGCTATGCGCTACACAACATCACAATACAAAGAGGCCTCGAGCTGGATGAAGGGGAGTACCTGGAACACCACTCTTCCTCGGAGGAGGAGGAGGAGGAGCAAAAAGAGGAGAAAGAGCAGGACGAAGAGAGTACACCAGAGGATTCCTGCATCCAGGCATTGGAGGAAGACCACTGAGGTCATCCCAGGCCTCACAGCTAGTGGTAGACTGACATGGCCTGCAAGGGCCATGCTAATTCAGTAACTTGAGCAGCTCTCAGCCTTGTAGTGCAGAACCAACTCAAACAGAATATCTAAAGTATCCATTTTACTCAATGTTCTCACTGAAATTGACTAACAACAAAGCACAGGAGCCAGGTGTGTGATGTTCCTTACAGATTAATGTCCATTAGACTTCTGACCCCATGCAAAAGGGATAAAAAGACAGCATACTCCAAGGTTCCTTGCTGCAGCTGAGGTAGTCTGGTCAGCTACCCGAGGACTACAATCAATGCTTGGTGACCTCTTGCGGATGGTTGTAAGTCATTGCAATTATATCTCCAAAGTGGGCATTGTATTGCAGGACTGGTTATTGAATTGTTAAATAAACCTAAAGATTGAATAACCGGAATAATTTGAGTTTGGAGTCAATGTTTTCCTGTAATTCTAGAGGATGGGCTTAACTCAGGGAGGCAGAATTCTCTACAGGCCTATGAAAGATGACTCTGTAACTCAACTTCCATCAGAGAGAGAAATTATCCAGCAAACACATCCAAATAGATTGAAAATGGGGTCTCCACCACCAACAGTCTCCCACAACACAGACCATGGCACTGAAACAAACCCAGCCCAGCCCCCGCCCTTAACTTCATGTCTCTTTTGACAGCAAGCAATAATAACACACATGTCTGATCATAGGCATAAGCAATTAGAAATAAAGGAAAAGTTAATGACCATAAAAACTGAGAAAACATTACCAGGTGACCCAGTAAGTGCATCTAACAGGTGGCACCTCGTGTTTTTGCCCACTTCTATGGGGTGCTCTCCCAGTGGTTGAGGATGAGGTGGAAGCAGCCTGCTCCCTTCTCTCTGCATCCAGCTGAGATGGCTGTGACTTCTGTCCTCATCGTGGTGGTGCCTGTGGGGGCTCCTCCGCTGGCTGCTGCGCCTGAGGCCTTGCAGGGGCAGCCTCTGTTACAGGCTCTGTAGCATGAATGGTTCTTCAGTCGGAGGGGCCGAGGAGGCAAGGAATGATGTCAGTGCCCCCTGAGGGGTGGCCCCTTCATCAGCTTCTTCTACTGCCTCAGCCCATTCAAGGTGCCGTTGCATGCTAACTGAGGCCACCGACTAGGATGCAGCTGGCATCCACTCCAAGCATCTCTGCTCCATCAGCGACATGAGTAGTCAATGCTGCAGAGAATGTCACTCTTTTTGTGTGTATCAGCACGCTGCTCCTGCATCCACTCAGAGTGGAGCTGCATATGGCTCTCCAAGAGGTTGGTCATTCTCTCAATGGAGGAACTCATGCACTCAAAGTCCTGAGACAATACGGAGCACATGCGCTGCATGGACTCTTCCATTGTCTGTCCATGTCTCCGCAATGCCTCAGGGATCTATAACATTCAGGAAATCATCCTTTTCTGATGCTCCAGAAAAACCCTTCTTGTTTGTGACACCCGAGGCTCAGCATCTTGGCACACCAGCACCCATCCGAGACATTTCCTCAAATTATGCACCTTCTTCTCCTACAGGATGAAGAAAGAAAGATTTATGAATGGCCTGCCCTCCCTCACCTATTCCAGCATGACATACACATGAGATGTTGTGCTCCTCAGTGATGCCCCTGTTCAAATGCGCCCTATACATTAGGGTCGCTGACACCTTATTGATGCAATTGGCCACTTGAGCTGACAAAGTTAAAGATAACTAGGGACATTCAGTCTTTTCGGCTCATGTGCATACTAGTGCATACAGAGTTAGAGACCTGTCACCCAGGTGATGCTTGCTGCTCACCTTTCCAGACCTTATCAGGTCATTGAATTGCTTTCTGCACTGGACTCAAGTCCTTCTGGTCACTCCTTAACTGCTGACCTCGGTCGCCACCTCCATCCATGCCCTTTTTGTTTCTCTAGGTGGATTTCTTCTTCCCTTGACGGGAACTAAATATCTCTCCTGTCAGGTACTGCACCTGTTAAAATCTCAACCTTAAAACCGAAAAACGTGGCGCCGCCCAAGGACACCTGCCCATGCCAGCGCTGCCCCTCTGAGGTCCCTGCTGCTCCATTGCTTGAATGAATGACAATCCAAGTCATGGCTGCTGTTCGCCTTTTCAAAGGGTCCTCCGTTACTGGGTCCCACCTCGTGGCTGCTCCTGCCGGCGCTAATTGGGCACCAAACTTGCTCCTGAGCTAATTAGACTCTTGGCATTTCAAAATTGCATAGCGTCACTGACGCTGATGAAGCATGGGATCAGGACCCAGAAGTGATCCAGGCATCAGGTCCCCGACCCCGGATTGAAAATCTAGCCTGTGGACTTGAATGGATTAATAATGTGGAGCTCATCTAATATTACAGATATTCTACTAATTTAAAATATTGTCCTGCCACTACAAAAGGTGATCCTGCTTTGGAAATAAAGCTATAATACTAAAGGGGATAGTCTGTAATCTGTGCTCCACTCTAACACGAGTCTTATCAAATTAAAAGAGGCTGACTCATTTTGGAAGCCGTGATTAGGTGCGTAAATATTGCAGTAATGAAATAACCCAACAATAATGTCTTTCATTTTCCAAGTCTGGAGTTTGTAGTTGTTTATATAAATGATGTAATGCTTTCATTGAGATAGTGAAAGGTGAATTCCATATAAATGCACTAAACAATTTGAGGGCCCATTGGATAAGTAAAGGTCTTCCAAATATTAATATAACATTTTCAGGGACCAGAAAGCCTTTGCTTTTGTTACCTCGAGACTTGAATATTCCTATGCTGACCTGGCCAGTCTCCGATCTTCCACCCTCCACAAAGTTGAGCTTATCTAAGACTCTGCTGCCATTTTCTAACCTGCGTCAAGGCATGCTCACCAATCACTTGTGTTCACTGACCTACATTGGCTCCTGGTCCTCATTTTAAAATTTTCACCCTTGTACTCAAATCCTCCATGACCTTGTCTCTCCCTATATCTGTAAGCTCCTCTAGCCCTAAAACCCAACAGGAATTCTGCTTCTTCCAATCAATAAGTGCATTTTCCAGGTTAGATTCCCTGTTAGATTTAAAAGCCTAAAAGCCTAGCTGTATGGCCAACCTAAAACTACTTTGTTTAGTTACAAACTGCCTTTTGATGAGATTTGAGAGCTTAGTTTGCCTGCCTACCGTATACTTACCAAGTGCTGCTTGGATGCTGTGGTACAGTGATGATATTTAGTAGAAAAGAAGCATGCCAAAACAAAGAGCCAATAAACATTGCTTACATTATTCTCTACAGTACATCCTATTATAGTATGAGATTTCGGGACCTTATTTTTGAACAAATGCTGTCGAGGAAGAGAATATTTAGCATAAAACAATAGTATAGAAGAAGTATAAAAACAAACTACAAAAGGTAAGGCCGGAATTTTATGGCCCCCCGCCCCCCACCCCACACAAGCAGTCTAGTGGCGGGGGGGGGGGGGGTCTGTAAAATTGAGTGAGAGGCGGCGGGTGTCGTTCCCGAAGCCTTCCCGCACCCACTGTAATTTTACGCAGGTGGCGGCGGCGGCGAGAAATGGTCTGCCTGCCCCAGGCCAATCAAGGCCCTTAAGTGGTCAATTCTTCTTCTTCTTTGGCCTCCTTGTCTCAAGAGATGATGGGTAAGCACCGAGAGGTGATCAGTGGTTTGTGGAACAGTGCCTGGAGTGGCTATAAAGGCCAATTCTAGAGTGACAGACTCTTCCACAGGCGCCGCAGATAAAATTGGTTGTCGGGGTTGTTACACAGTTGTCTCTCTCCTTGCACTTCTGTCTTTTTTCCTGCCAACTGCTAAGTCTTTTCGACTCGCCACTCTTTAGCTCCGCCTTTATGGCTGTCCGCCTGCTCTGGCAATCACTGGCAACTGACTCCCACGGCTTGTGGTCTATGTCACAGGACTTCATGTCGCTTTTGCAGACGTCTTTAAAGTGGAGACATGGATGGCCAATGGGTCTGATACCAGTGACGAGCTCGCTATACAATGCGTCCTTGGGGCTCCTGCGGCTCACATGGCCAAGCCATCTCAAGTGCCGCTGGCTCAGTAGGGTAATTAACTGCCACTTAAGGGCCTCCTCCCGCCATCACTGGTATTTTGTCAGCGGTAGCCAGGTGGCAAAAGCCCCTGGAACGCTGCCAGGTAAAACATGGCGGCTTTCTTATGGGCTGGGGGTGGCCTTCATCATCAGACACCTTGTGCCCCACAGAGGGCCCCCATGGCCCAACTGCCTCCACTGGGCAACACTCCCCCCATTCCTAAGCGACCCCCTTGCCTCACCGGGGCCTGGCCGATTGTCCCCGATGAAGCCCCAAAAATGTACCTGGGTTCCGGGGCCATTGTCCCTCTTGCTTCTGTTGTCTGGGTGCAGTTCCAGCAGTGGCCACTGCTACTGGTGACACTGATGGGACTAGAGCAGCTCCAATAGGCGGCACTTCCTGCCTCAAGGAGGTGGAAGTCCCGCCCAAGGCCAATTGAGGGCTTGGGGAGCAAGACATCTCAGTGTGGCTCCCCAGGCCTGGTGGTGGTGGGCTCGCCCCCAACTTTTTGGCCGGTGGGTGGGGCCTCCCGCCCAATGTAAAATTCTGGCCTAAGTGTTTTCATCAACTACAACAGAATTAGTGTTAGTTTTAGATAGATATTGTTAGTAATGAGAAAACAGGTTTGTCCTGGAAATGCATGGGTTTTTTGGGATGCTCCCAATGTAAGCCAAGCAAGAATATAGTGGAAGTCATGGGCAATAGCTTAGAACTTGGATGCTTCAGCGTACTGCTCTTCGTGACAGCTTCTGGGAGCATCCATCCACCTCAATCATGGTCCCACGTATCAGATTTTGGGGACGGATATGAGGATTCCCGGCTCTGGGAGTTCTCGTTTCACTGGCTTCAGTGGGAGCTGGTATAAGTGTGGAGGCCAGTAGAAGGCTGGATGCTGCTTTGTACAGTGAGAGGGTGTATACAGACTGCCTGAAGGCCACAAGTGGATCCCAGGAGTGGACAGGCAATGGAAGCATAAGTACATTTTAATTTTTTTATTATCTGTTTGCTTTGTAAATCATTTCTCTGTGGGAGTGAGGAACTGGATAAGGCCTCACTGGATGACAACAGATGAGTGTCTGAGATGTGCTTGTAATGCTGCTGTGTCTGCTGGGCCCGCGTTAATTTTTACTCTGGAGGGGTTAACTCAGGTGGGCACTGGCAGACACTATCCCTACCTTACTGCTGAGATTAGGGCCCTGAGCAATTTCAAGGTCACTTCATTCAAATCTAACTGTGGGCAATCATATTTAACATGATTCTTAATCTCATTGTGCATCTGTGGTGTAAGTTTAAGTTGGAAAAGAAAATGAAATCAAAGCCCTCCAAAATTTAAGTGGAGTGAAAACCTTTAGGTTCAGATTTATGCAGAAAATAAAGTCTTAATTTAAATAAAAGGATAGAAGTCAGATTAATTTCAGAGTGGGAGGGAAAAGAATAATTAAGGCAACAAAGTCAGCAGAACTATCCCAATAGGCCTGAATAAACCAATTTATCTTTCAGCTAAGGCAATAATTAATAAATCAGTGCTGCCCTACAAATATTGCCGCAGATAAACCTCAGGTGGAGTTATTCTCTTGATGATAAAAATTATTAAGTGCAGCATAATAAATTATCACTAAAGGCACTTATTTATTCTGTGGAAGTGAATTTTATATTTACTGCACGGCACAGTAATTAATTGACCTGAATGCAAAATAAAATTAATGTACTCAAGTGAATGAATACTGGTACCCAGTTACTTCTTTGTTATTTTAATAAAGTTATTATCCCAGCTATGTGAATATTTGCAGTTTCCATACCCTAATATTTCCACTGCTCAATTTGAATGTCCCAATGTTAACTAGTTTCACACTAGCTAGAGTAAATGTAAATAGCACCATTGGTGCAGCAGTTGAACTAAATTTTATTGGAAAATTCACCAGAATGTCTCACTTGTCTTCGCACCAATACTACCAATGTAATGTATGAGCGCCCTTCGTGCAGCTATAGCTAGTCGAGGGATAGGAGACTTTTATCAGTATGGGATAAGATATGTAGTCTAGTGATAATGGTAAGCTAGAGATTGTGAATTCAAATTCCACAATGGCAGTTGGTGGATAGAAAATCTAACCTGGCATCTATTGAGCTAGTACTTTTTGGCTGGCATCAGCGAAGGTTGCTAGGAAAGCTACCTGATTGTTGTAAAACACAATAGCAAAATACAGCAGATGCTGGAAATCTGAAATAAAAACAGAAAATGCTGGAAATACACAGCAGGTCAGGCAGCATCTGTGGAGAGAAAAATCCAGTTAACATTTCAGGTCTGTGGCCTTTCATCATAACCCTCATTCATACCTTTTTTACGAATAGACTTGACTATTCTAACACACTCATAGCTGGTCTCCCACATTCTACTCTCCATAAACTTGAGGTCATCCAAAACTCCGCAGCCTGTGTCTTAACTCGCACCAAGTCCTGTTCACCTATTGCCCCAGTGCTGACCTACATTGGCTTCCAGTCAAGCAATGTCTTGATTTTAAAATGCTCATCCTTGCTTTCAAATCCATCCATTCCCTCATCCCTCCCTATCTCTGTAATATCCTCCAGCCCACTATCCTCCAAAATATCTGCACTCATCAAATTCTAGCCTCTTGAGCATCCCCAATTTTAATCACTTCAGCATTGGTGACCGTGTTTTCAGTTTCCTAGGCCCTAAGCTCTGGAATTCCACACCCCCCCCCCCCCCCCGCCCCCACTCCCCCCCACAACTCTTCACTTCTCTACCTCACTTTTCTCTTTTAAGACAATTCCTTAAAACCTACCTCTTCGACCAATCTTTTAATTATCTGACCTGATGCTCAGTGTCATTCTTTGTTTTATAATGCTCCTGGGATGCACCTTGGGATTTTTTAAATGATATTAAAGGTACTATATAAATATAAGCTGTTGTTAATCAAACTGCCAGGAATGCTTCTAACCAGATTTGGCAACCCCAATGTAGGGCTGGATTTTTTGTCCACATGCTCACAACTCCTACCGATATTTTGGTGGATCTGAAGCAAACCCTGGAAGAAAATTTCTCAGGCTGCTCCTACCCCCTCCCCATTTCCTGACAAGCCTTCTGGTGACCTAAAATGTGCTTGTCGATGTGTGTTTGAAAACAATGCTAAGTGAGAAAAAATACGGCCTCCTCTACATTTCCCACCTCCTGTTCTGATTGAATGCTGCACACTACAGTTAGTTGTCAGAAAAATAATTGTTAAAAATATTATGCTAGTGCTCTTAAAGTATAGTTGTGCATAGATCCCCGTGGCAGCAAAAAAAATATTGTAATAGTTTCATTTTCAGGCTTGGTTCTTCCTTCACCCACAGCCCAATAGAATTTTACACCTCCTCAAACTTGTGCAACTTTTTGCTGGAGGTTGGTGTTACGTAAAGGAGAGAGATGATCGGGATGGCTCCTCCTTTTTACCTTTTGATTGACTAAAGACAGCATGTTTGAAAAAAAATGTTTTAATTTGTGAGTGCTTTAATTGTCAGGAACAGATGAATGACAGGTTTTCTTCTAAGTTTTGAATGAAAGACAAATGTTTATTGTTCAAAACACAAATATATGCATCGACACTGACTCTCACACTCATACAGATATACACACACACTCAAGTAAAGATTGCGATTATAAAAGTAGTATGCATTTAGGTCTTATGATTTCAAGAGTTCTCCGTTACTCTTGTTTTTCCCCAGGTTGAAATCTTGAAACGGAGCAGGCCTGTAATCCTTTTTTGTCCACTGAAGAAAAGGTCTCGAGGTTTAGGTGGACAGATGCATTGTTGTTTTATGTTTGCAATAGCAGATTTATCTTGTTATATTCCAGCCAAAGCTCAATGGCAAATCCCTGGTATGGTTTGTCAGATGGAGAGTTCAGGGCCAAATCAAGTCGCTGCCTACATGTAGGTTAAATCTGGTGGTCTTAGGCAGGGTCTTTTCCCTTCTTTGGCATGGATGTTTTTCTGTGCCTGTCTGTTCAGAATGTGCTTTATTAAAGCCCCTTATCAGAAACCTAGTTTCTGTCATGTAACCATTGTCCTCATAATTAGTTTCTGATGGTTAGGCCATTTTCAGACTATGGTTTCTGCGTGTCATTCATCCACATACCATCTTGATAAAATAGAGCTTTTCACACCCATTTTCTGGATTTCAAGTTTGGAGGCAAAGAGTCGACAATAGTATTGTGAACCCCATTGCTTCTAATTAGTTGGAGAAATGCAGCCATGGCTACAGGAAGGGTCATTTGCATCTCAATGACTTCTCAAAGATATGTCGAGGAAGGTTGTTTGCAATTTAATGACTTTGCCAAGACTTGTCCAGACGTGGAAATTAGCTCAGGATTCTTGCACTTCCATGTGTATTTGCAGGAAAAAAGGTCACCCGACCTTTCAAATCCATTTTTTTTTCAGTAAAGTGTCCATTTTAGGTGAACTTCATAAGTTCATATTTTTAATTCATAAGATTGTGTCAGCATGACACTGGGAAGTTCCCCTCCCACACTCAAATTACTCCAAATTTGGGAATACATCTAGGGTCAGGTTAATCACCATGACATAGAAGTCCTGTACCACTGAAGATGTCCCCAAGTTGCATTAACCAGATTGCCATGTCTGGCTACGTTGAACTCGAACAATTTTTCACTTACAAATAATAATTCGATTTTATTTAGCTTTCCCTTTCTTTAATCTTTATTTTTACCTCCATTTTCCATTATTTTGCCAAGGCCCTGGATACAATAATTTTCTCCATCCTCGAGGACTCAACAATCAATGCTCAAAGTTATCTTGGTTTCCCAAGTGAATAAGGTAGAGCAGGTAGTGAGCAGACCCAATTCTATCCAAACCAAATGGCTTGAAATTTTCTGTAGGAGCACTGTGGGTTACTAAAACTTCTTGTCAGAAATAAATGCCACAGGAATTGCTGCTTTTGGTAGTAGTAATAACTTGTGCTTTTACTGACAGTAGTAAAGCCGCCACGGTGGGTTTATTGAAACAGATGTTATAACAAGGCAGATCAGTTATTAACTGCACTGTGGAGTCATTTAAGCCCCTGTTTTGTGCAAGGGAGAACAGGCCTAATATATTTGCATTCAAGCAAGAATTACAGTGCTGTGAGCACTGATCCAGGAAGAATGAGACAGGAGGGCATACTGTATGGAACTGGTGGGAACCGTTTCCAGAAGCATCAAGTGCAACAGGCTTGAGAACAGAGAAAACGGAATGAATGCAGTCTCCAGAACCTAGTGAACCTGGAGTGAATGTGAGGAAGAAGCTGGCTGACCTAAAGGAAGCCCCTAAAATAAAGTATAATTTGGAATGATAAGTGCCTGTCCATGTAATATGGACACCAAAAGTATTTAAAGGAGCTTTGCACTACAAATCCTTGTGAACCAACCTAGCTATATGATGCAAGTTCATTTAAGTGTTTGAAAGGGTGGCCTTGAGGATGGGCAAATTAATCAAACTTACCAGATCTCAAACTACTTATCTGCTTTCAGGACAGGAAGGTGCATTGGGGGCAATTTTCCAACTCCTGTTAGTGTTGGGGAATCTCGCCCATTGGCATCACATGTTGGAAAATCACAGTTGTTGACTTTTTGAAATGCACTAGTGGTGGGAGAGATCAATCAGCCATCAATTGGCATGTATTCAGACAGTTACTCTCATAATAGAAGGGAGCAAAATTAGAACAGGAAGAATTCCAAGCACTACAAGTTCTTGGCTCCTTCCTAGGAGGCCATCCTGGACATCATCACTGAAGGATTAGAGAAGAATGAAGCTAATAGTCTTGTCCAAGCACAGGTTGGTATCATCATGCCTTTTTTAATGTCATACTCACTGATTCGGTCTTTGACATGTAAGCATGCACTCAGCTTCAATAATACCAGTGATGTGCAGTGCAAGTATTGCTAGAAGGTGCTTCTTTGAAGTAGTAATTTGAAATATATTGCTTTTCTCTTTTTATAGGTTTTGGAAGAACATCAGGGCTTATTCCATGGTTGGGTGCTCCAGGGGCAATGTAAAACATTCATAGGGAGCATCATTGGGGAAATTGCTGGCTTGCAATGCCTGATTTTACATTTCGGTATTGAAATTAAACAGAAGGGAATATTGGGCATTGTGGGCTCATGGTTTACTGACCAAATGTTAATGTAGTTCACTGCCTAGATTGTAGAATCCACCCTTGACTGACATTATGCCAGTGTCACAGAATAAGCAAGGAACTCACAGCACCTTGTGCCACTCATACCACCATTCCATAGAATTCCTATACACACATACTCTAGAACAATTAGATAGTGAACTTGGAAAGGTAGTACTGAGTCAACGTGAAAGGATAATTAGGAGGAAATGATGATGGCACCTATAAAGTTGGCATCTGTTGCAGCACCAAGGGATTCTGATTTGACTGGAACTGCTTATAAAAGGAGATTCCTTTCTTTGGCCTCCTTATCTCGAGAGACAATGGGTAAGCGCCTGGAGGTGGTCAGTGGTGTGTGGAGCAGCGCCTGGAGTGGCTATAAAGGCCAATTCTAGAGTGACAGGCTCTTCCACAGGTGCTGCAGAAAAATTTGTTTGTCGGGGCTGTTACACAGTTGGCTGTCTGTCTAACATAATGTACATGAGTCACATGTGTCTGTACAAATTACCTTTCATGGGATTGCAAGGGTTATAGAGCAGTCGACTAGTTATAGATGTATGATTGTCTGCACTGCAGTCTACCCTGAAGTGACTGGCAACTGCTGATACATTTGCAGCAGAGCACTCAGTGACTCACAAATAAAGTAGGAATTTCTTCATGAATGCTGTACTTTTTAAGGGTATAGAAAAGTTCACCCAGAAAATTGCACTAAATTAAACTGTGAAAGCAGAAATAGAGGCCATGAGTTCAAATTGGAGAAGGGTACTTTTAGGACAGATGCTTTCTTTTTGTTCTTGGGATCTGAGCATTGCTGGCATTTATTGCCCATCCCTAATTACCTTTGAGTAGTTGGTGGTGAGCTGCCTTCTTGAACCACTAAAGTCCATGTGGTGTAGGCACACCCACAGGATTTTGAACCAGTGAGAGTGAAGAAACGACAATATAGTTCCAAGTCTGGATGGTGTGTGACTTGGAGGGGAACTTGTGGTGTTCCCATGCACCTGCTGCCCTTGTCCTTTTAGGTGGTAGAGGTTGCGGGTTTGGAAGGTGCTGTCAAAGGAGCCTTGGTGAGTTGATGCAGTGCATCTTGTAGACGGTACACACTGCTGCCATGGTGCACTGGTGGTGGAGGGTGTGCATGTTGAAGGTGGTGGATGGGGTGCCAATCAAGTGGGCTGCTTTTTCCTGAAGGGCGTCCAGCTTCTTGAGTGTTGTTGGAGCTGCACTCATCCAGGCAAGTGGAGAGTATTCTATCGCACCCCTGACTTGTGCCTTGTAGATGATGGACAGGCTTTGGAGAGTCAGGAGATGAGTTCCTCGCCACAGGATTCACAGCCTTTTACAGCCATGGTATTTATATGGCTGGTCCAGTTCAGTTTCTGGTCAATTATAATCCCAAGGATGTTGACAGGAGGGAATCAGTGATGGTAATGCCGTTGAATGTCAAGGGGAGGTGGTTCGATGCTCTCTCGTTGGAGATGGTCATTACCTGGCACTTGTGTGGCACAAATGTTACTTGCCACTTATCAGTCCAAAGCTGACTGTTGTCTGGGTCTTGCAGCATGTGGACATGAACTGCTTCAGTATCTGAGGAATTGCCAATGGTAATGAACACTGCAATCATCAGAAAACATTCCAACTGCTGATCCTATGTTGGAGGGAAGGTCATTATTGAAGCAGCTGAAGATGGTTGGGCCTACCCTGAGAAACTTCTACAGAGATGTTCTGGGGCTAAGATGATTGGTCTCCAACAATCATATCCATCTTCCTTTATGCTAGGTATGATTCCAACCAGCAAAAAGTTTCCCCCCGATTCCCATTAACTTCAATTTTGCTCGGACTCTTTAATGCCACACTTGGTCAAATGCTGCTTTGATGTCAATGGCAGTCACCCTCACCTCACCACTGGAATTCAGCTCTTTTGACCATGTTTGGGCCAAGGCTGTAATGAGGTCTGGAGCTGGTGGAATCCAAACTGAGCATCAGTGAGCAGGTTGTTGTTTGGTAAATGCTACTTGATAGCACTATTGATGACAACTTTGATCACTTTGCTGATGATTGAGAGTAGACTGATGGGATGATAATTGGCCAGATTGGATTTGTCCTGCTTTTTATGGACAGGACATAACTGGGTACAATCCACATTGTCGAATAGATGCCAGTGTTGTAACTGTGCTACAGCAGATTAGCTCAGGACGTGAATAGTTCTTGTGCATAAGTCTTCTGTACTAGAGCCGGATGATGCCAGGGCCATAGCCTTTGCTGTATCCAGTGCCTTCAGCTTTTTTTTGGTATCACATGGAGCAAATTGAATTGATTGAAGACTGGCATCCACGATGAAGAAAGCACAGGAGGAATCTGAGATGGATCATCCACTTAGCATTAATGGTTGAAGATGGTTGAAAATGCTTTAGCCCTGACTTTTGCACTGATGTGCTGAGCTCTGCCATCATTAAGGATGGGGATATTTGTGAAGCCTCCTCCTCTGGTTAGTTATTTACTTGTCCACCACCATTCATGACTGTATATGAACGTTGATCTGATACATTGGTTGTTGGATCGTTTAACTCTGTCTATCACATGCTGCTTCTACTGTTTGGTATGCATGTCATCCTGCGTTGTAGCTTCACCAGGTTGGCACTTTATTTTTACGTATGCTTGGTGCTGCTCCTAGCATGCTCTCCTGCATTCCTCATTCAACCAGGGTTGATCCTCTGGATTGATGATAATGGTAGAGTGGGGCATATGCCTGGCCATGAGGTTACAGATTGTGGTTGAATGCAGTTCTTCTGTTGCTGATGGCTCACAGCGTCTCATGGATGCCCAGCTTTGAGCTGCTAGATCTGTTCTGAGTCTATTCCATTTAGCACAGAGCTAGTGCCACACAATACAATGGAGGGTGTTTCAGTGTGAAGACGGAACTTTGTCTCCACAAGGACTGTGCATTGGTCACTCCAACAAAAACTGTCATGGACAGATGCATCTGTGACAGGTAGATTTGTGAGGGCAAGGTGAAGTAGGTTTTCCCTCTTGTTGGTTCTCTTACCAGCTGCCACAGGCCAGTATGGCAGATATGTCCTTCAGCGCACGATCAGCAGTGGTGTTTCCAAGCCACTGACATTGAAGTCTCCCACCAATAGTACATTCTGTGCCCTTGCTACCCTCCTTGCTTCTTCCAAATGGTGTTCAACATGGAGGAGCATTGATTCATCAGCTGAGGAAGGGTAGTAAGTGGTAATCAGCAAGAGGTTTTGTTGCCTCTGTTTGACCTGATGCCATGAGACTTCATGGAGTCCATGTTGAGGACACCCAGTGCCACTCCCTTATGATTGTATACCACGATGCTGCCACTTTTGGTAGGTCTGTTCTGTCAGTGAAACATGACATACTAAAGAATGTTGCTGGAGGAGTCCAGGACATTGGCTGTAAGCTATGACTTGGTGAGTATGAATGTATCAGTCTGTTGCTTGAGTAGTGTGTGGGGCATCGCTCCAAATTTTGGCACAAGTCCCTGGATGTTAGTGAGGAGGACTTTGCAGGGTTGACTGGGCATTGTGTGCCTTTGTCATTTCCTGTGCCTAGGTTGATGGCGGATAGTCCATCTTATTCAGCTTTTCTGTAGTAGTTTGATGTAACTATGTGGCTTTCTAGGTCATTTCAGAGGACCGTTAAGCGTCAAGTAAATGCTGTGGATCTGGAGTCACATACAGGTCAGAGCAATTCAGGACAGCAGATTTCCTCCCCTGTAGGGCGTCACTGAACCAGATAAGTTATTAGGATAATCCGGGGGACTAGCATTTAATTCTAGATTTATTAATTAATGCAGTTTAACTTTTTCCAGCTGCCATGGTGGGATTTGAACTTATCTATCCTGAGCGCTAGTCTGAGTTTCTGGATTACTAGTCCAATAATATTACTAGTTTGCTACTGTCGCCGGATGTCAGGAAGCTCTTCTTCATGCAAAAAATTATCAACATGTGCAATCACCTTCCAGATAGAGAAATGCAGGCAAAAAGCCCTAAAATCATTTTGGAAACAATTGGCTGTTACACTGGGGGCATGGAGTGTTTGGATCTATTTGGCTGAAAGAACCAAATGAGTTGAATGGCCTTCCTCATCCATAATTATCTTGTGATCTGTGACAGGATCCGATTAAAAGAATTTTGAGACTAAGTTTTTCAGGCCTCATTGTTATCCAGAATTGGGTTCTCACACACATCAATGACAGGCTTATGGAAATCACAGACGGGTGGCATAGCAGCAGCTCTGAACATTGCATCCACGGCCACTTGTTGTCTTGACAACTCTCCTGTTCTCTTGAACTAAATCAAATGCCAGCAGCACATTGAAAGCAATCCCCACTGTACTGAATTTTCTGCCAGCAGAAATGCAATGAAATAGTAGTTCATCTCACAGTCCAGTCAAGCGGGAATCTGGCTCAGCTTTATTACCTGTGTGATGCACAAAGCTTATCATTTGGTAGGCTTCCTCCTCACTGAGCATCTGTGCTGCCGACAACTCAACCCCCTCTTCCCCGCGCACCTCCCCGCCCCTGCTCCCGTGACTAGGCTAGCACACACTGGACCAATTGAAATTTTTAGGACTGAGATTAATAGATTTTTCTTTGTTAAGATGAATCAAGGGATATGGAAAAGAGGTGGGTAAATGGAGCTGAAGTTTATATCAGCCATGATCTAATTAATAGCAGAACAGTCTCGAGGGGCTGAATGGTCTACTCCTGTTTTATTTATTCAAAATAATGCACACTCCCTTAATGCCTTGATGTATGGCAATATTAGAATAGATAGAAACTAGCAGGAAGCAGATGTAAATCAAAGCTACCTGCACAATTTGTGTCACTGTAAATAAATAGCCTCAGTAACAGAAATTTCTAACCTTTCATAGAAAATGTGGAGTCATAGCAAATTTGCAATCTTCACATACATATTAAAGCATAATTTACCAAACTTGTTTGTCAACATCATCTGCTAATTTCTGTGACTGAATAAAAGTATGGAGTGCTTGATATTTCTGTAAAGAAGACCTGCTGAAATAAAAGCCTTGAGGGGATAACTTGTTGTAGTGAAGAAGACACAAGTTGTAAATTTGCCACTTTATAAATCTGAAAGAGTAAGCAAATACATGACATATGGTGTAAGCATAGAACACAGCACATGTCAAGTACTGGTGAAATATGATGCATGTGCTAATGCACTTTATTATTCGACTTGCATTCATTTTTTGTGGATCCATTTTAAGTTCCAAAACACCTTTTCTGCTTTGAAATAAATGAATATTAATTCGCAATTTATAATGTATTTTTAAAACTTATCGATTTACTACTAGATCCTATAAATCAGCATAAAGGATCCAGTGAATAGTTTTCAAAATATGTCCACAGATGGATTAATTCCAAAATTGAAGAAAAAGATCGAAAAAGCTGTAGATTAAAGAGCTTGTTGTGCGGTTGGATTTGCCAATAGCATGGAGCCTATCAGGAATGCAAGCTATTCTGCAGCCCAGCTGCATTTGAAGTGCAGAGGATAATCATACTTTTTATTCAATACCATCATTAAGGAATTAAAAATTATGATAATAACCTGTTAGCTTGATTACAATGGGTGCCACAGTAAAGACAACTTTAGCCATTTAGATATCACACACGCGTTTAAAAGATTGCAAACTGACCTGATCACCTACTCTCCTGGTAATCCCCCATTCTGGTCATCTCACCCTTCCTCGATGTTCCCCACTTATCCACATACTTGAAGGTAATTGCAAGCTACCTGGAGATGAATATTCGTAGTAGTTATTTAGCATGCTGATAATGATACCCCGGTGCCCAATATCGGCTATGCCTTGGGCCTTCATTCAGACGCAGGGACTGATCCCTAAACCATCCTACCCACCCCGCACCAAGGCTCAAATGTTTCCTTTCTTTATCATGCTAGGTCCCCACCTGCCAAGAATGAGGCACATTAATTTTGTCATGAACATTGATTTTAAACTGTTACTGGAATGAAGAAAGGACTTGTTAAACAGATCAGCTGGGGCTGGAAAAGATATTTGCATATTAACAGATGGTGATTGGAAGAACAATGGACCATTCCCTGACACATTAAATCCACAGTGGACCTTGATCATCAGGTATTGTGTTTAAGAGGACCATTCCAGAGACAGCTAAGGTTATATAATCCAAGACATGGTCAGACCAGTTAGTCACATGACTAACCTGCTGGGCAACCTGGGTTTTTCTGAATTGTACAAACAGTTTGAACTTAGAGTGTCTGTTGCTCCTGGACTGAGAAGATCTCTCCTCTCTGCTCCCATCTCTTTCACACAAGCCTCTGAATCTACTGAAGACACATGAACCCCAAGAGAGAAAAGTTTCCTACAGCGAACAAGGTTTAAGAAGAATACTGGGCCCCAATGAAAAGCAAAATCTACCTACAATCAAGGACTCTACAGTGAGCTCGAAGAACTGTAACAAAAACTCTTCAGATATTGCCTCAAACTTTTCCACTTTTCTTTCTTCTGCTCTTTTCTGTCTCTATCTGCATGTGTGTATCGTGTATGCCTGTTAGTGTGGGCAAGTCATGTATCCGTAGGCGTTAACTGAATTAGAGTTTAAGTTCAAGGTAGCAAATGTCAACATTTCTCCTTTAAACCTAAGAAAACCTGTTTGTGTTTTTTTTTTTGCCTTATAATTGGAAAGTGGTGAACAAGGATTCACCAAGGGAGAGCTAATAACACAGTGTGTTTAAAAATAAAACTTTGTTACAGTAAGACCAGGTCAAGGCTGAAAAGGAACCCTAGACCTCTTTGTCACCTGGTTGTAACACCTGATTTACTGAGTATTTCCAGTCTGAGCACTTCAGATTTCCAGCACTTGCAGCATTCTGTTTCTCTTAAGACGGATGTCCCGTTTGCTGTGTTGGAGGCTACACGGGAATACGAGGAGGCATGAGAAAGATAAAAGCAAAATAGTGCAGATGTTGGAAATTTGAAATAGAAACCAAGTGCTGGAAATGCTCAGCAGGTCTGGCAGCATCAGTGGAGAGAGGAACAGAGTTGATTTTTCAAACCTGAAATGTTAGCTCTGTTCCTCTCTCCAGGCATGACAAGAGTCTGGCTTCAATTTCAGCTCTGCAGCACCGGTGGTTTCAGTGCTATAGGGATAATAGTGTTAAAAATGGCATGGGGGCTGGTTCCGGCCACTTTCGGCAAGGCTCGTGGCAATATCCATGTTTTTGAGGCTGGTAGTGTGGTGTGCTGGTAATATGCAGAGTAAGCAGATCATGACATCAGTCAGTGTCTAACGCTGATTTGATGCCAACATATCATTATGGACCTATTTTTTTATATTTGTTCATGGGATGCGGGCATCACTGGCAAGGCCAGCATTTATTGCCTATCCCTAATTGCCCTTGAGAAGGTTGTGGTGAGCCACTTTCTTGAACCACTTCAGTCCATGAGGTGTAGGTATATTCACAGTGCAATTGGGAAGGGTGTTCCAGGAATTTGACCCAATGACAGTGAAGGAACATCAATATAGTTCCAAGTCAGGATGTTGTTTGACTAGGAGTGGTGCTTGCAGGGGGTGGTGTTCCCACGCATCTGTTGTCCTTGTTCTTTTAGGTGGTAAAGCTCACAGGTTATGAAGGTACTGTTGAAGGAGCTTGGTAAGTTGCTGCAGTGCACCTTATATATGATACACACTGCTGCTACTGTGCATTGGTGGTTGAGAGAGATGGGGCGCCGATCAAGCGGGCTGTTTTGTCCTGGATGGTGTCGAGCTGCACCCATCCAGGCAAGTGGAGAGTATTTCATTACACTCCTGACTTGTGCCTTTTAGATGGTGAACTAGCTTTGGGGAGTCAGGAGGTGAGTTACTCACTGCAGAATTCCCAGCCTCTGACCTGCTCTTGTAGCCACAACATTTATGTGGCTGGTCCGGTTCAGTTTCTGGTTAATGGTAACCGCCAGGATGTGTGGTCTTGACAGGGTGGATGGGGAAAGGACGTTTCCCCTTGTGGGGAACTAGGGGTCACAGTTTCAAAATAAGGGGTTGCCCATTTAAGACAGAGATGAGGAGAATTTTTTTCTCCCAGAGAGTTGTGAATATTTGGAATGCTCTTCCTCAAAATGTGGTGGAAGCAGACTCTTTGAATATTTTAAGGCAAAGATAGATAGATTCTTGATAATCAAGGGGGTGAAAGGTTGTCGGGGGTAGGCAGGAATGTGGAATTGAGGTTACAATCAGATTAGCCATGATCTTGTTGAATGGCAGAGCAAGCTTGAGCAGCTGAGTGGCCTACTAATGCTCCTAATTCATACGTTCATATGTTCTTGGAACCCACCTCCAGCCTCAGAGCAGGGCAAGGACAGCATTGCCAGTGGCTGTGAAGGTGACAGTGGCCCCTGAACTTTTACCCCAGCCTTCTGTGGCACTGCATCCATGTCCTCCACGCTAGATAGTTGGCATTGACTGCCACAGTTACATGCTCCCAATGCCTTCAGAGCAGTTGTCTGGAGGATGGATGTGTGGGGGGATCTTGCTGCTGAGTGGTCATATAAGCCCACCTCTTCCACAGATCTAGTGTTTTCTCCAGAAGATGGGCAGAGCATATTACCCGAAATGTTGAGTCCTAACAGTTCTTCTAAGAACCTTCTTTCAAGAAAACAACTGCTCCTTTCAGATGAATTCACATGGTGTAAACTGTAAATCGTCTTACTCAACCTTACCATTCTCACCATGAAAACCTTCAAACAACATTTATGTCTTCCCTTTTCCTCAACTGAGGATTCCCCTGCACTGTGGTTGACAGGGCCATTAAAATGTACTTTCTATTTCATGCACTCCCCCCTTCCCCTCCGTCCCAGAACCATGCGAGAGGTTTCCCCTCGTCCTCACCTTCCACCCCACCAGGCTCCATATTCAACGGATCATCCTCTGCCATTTCCTCCACATCCAGTGTGATGCCACCAACAAGCACATCTTCCCCTCCCTCCCCCTTGCAGCATTCCAAAGGGACCATTCCCTCTGTGATACCCTGGTCTACACATCAATCACCCACAACACCTCCTCCCCTTCCCACGGTACCTTTCCATGCAATTGCAGGCGATGCAGCATCTGCCCTTTTACCTTCTCTCTCCTCACCATCCATGGCCCTAAACACTCCTTCTAGGTGAAACAGTGATTTATGTGCACTTCTTTCAATTTAGTATGCTCATGATGTGGTCTCATCTACAACGGGGTGACTAAACGCAGACTGGGTGACCGCTTTGTGGAACACCTCCATTCAATCTGTAAGCGTAAGCCGAGCTTCCAGTCATCTGTCATTTTAATTCCCCACCTTGCTCCCACTCTGATCTTTCGGGCCTTGGCCTGTTGCATTGTTCCAATGAAGCTCAACACAAGCTCAAGGAAGAGCACCTCATCTTTCGACTAGGCACTTGACCGTCCTCAACATTGAGTTCCACAATTTTAGATTCTAACCTCTGCCCCCATTTTGCCTCCTTTCTCTTTGCTATTTTGGTTTCTTCTCTCGTGTTTCTCTCATTTCCTTTTTTGCTTTTAGACAGCAGGTATTAAGGACGCTGTCATTCACACTTCCTCTGGACACATCTCTTGTTTCTTTACTTGTCCCATTATCACTGTCTTTGGCATTGCACCATGAGACCTATTGGCATTTAATCTCTCCTACCCTCCATCTGATCACAGACCTTCCCTTTTGTTCTTCTTCCCACTTTTTCCCCTTTCACTTGCTCAAAACCTATTACATTTCTAACTTTTACCCGTTCTGACGAAAGGGCACTGACCTGCAATATTAACTCGGTTTCTCTCTCCACAGATGCTGCCAGACCCGCTGAGTATTTTCAGCATTTTGTGCTTTTATTACAGATTTCCAGCATCCACAGTATTTTGCTATTGACCTGCATGATTTTCTGCATGCAGTTACACACCAGCTGGATGTTGAGGGAGTAGAAACCCTTCCAGTAGAGGCAGGACAGAGTTGACATGTGGTGCCCACAAAGTGATATGCATGCAGTCAATGGCACCCTTCAACATGTGGATGTCTGCAGTCCTCGCAAAGCCACCTACTTCTCCCGGCAAGAGAGAATAAAATATAATTAGTTGTCAATGAATAGAAAGTCTCAGTGACCTCGCTTATGAAACAGTAGACAGAAAACTGCTAGATGTTGCAAATATCTCCAGCTCCAGCCTGGAAGGAGCCAAGCACATAAAAGTACATCATCGTGATCACCTTCCCAACCACTGGCAATTCAGTCTTTGCCCTGTTCTAAGGTGGCAGTTGTGGCTGCAGCAGATGGCAGATTTCAGTGAGGACTTTCGTACTGAAGCTCAGATGTTTCACACATTGTTCCTTACTGAGGCTCAGGTAGGAGAATTACTCCATGAACACTCTGGGTGAATAAGGCTTCATGCTGTAAATCCTTCTCCCCTGCCCTCCCCTCCTCCCTCTTCCAGCAGCTTGTGCTGCTCTGCATTGCCTCTTTTCAGTCATATTGTATTCCACAGGGAATTCCTATGCACCCGTATCTGTGAGCAACTTTGAGCCGAATTCTTGAAGTCAGAAAACAGTTGTTCAGCACCCTCCACACCATTGCCTTGCAACTTGCAAGAACTATGCAAATTTCCAAATACTTGTAGAATCATAACAATAGCCAGAAGAAATCACCAGAAACATATCTGATTAGTTGATGATGCCCATAAATAAGTGGGGTGCCCTTCCTGCTGCTCAATGCCTGTTCAGCTATGTGAGTTTAAGGGAGGACATTGGCTGGAGTGTTGAGCTCCAAAATTACATCAGTGATATCAAATCAGTTTTGCACACTGAGGGTGGAATTTAATGCCAGCAGTGCAGGTCTTAGTGGTGGATCTGGAAGGGGGCAGCATTGCCGTTCGGGGTGGAACCAGCTGGCTGAATGCAATTACATGGTGGCCGGCTAATTAGCAAGATGGAGGTGCGGGCCCAACCAATCAAGTGCCAGGCAGGAAGGAACATGCCAATACCAGCTGATGTGACGGCAGGTGCAGGTGTCATTTTTAAATAGCAGCCAGATCTCACTACAGATTTCTTTCCTGGGTAAATGTGAGAGCTGCTGAGATGTCCAACCTTATGGCTCCTGAAGAGTTCTCATTTTTGCTGCCCCTGAGGAGCTCTCCTCATCTGTGCTGCCCTTGGAAAATCATCAACCCCTCCCCCCCACACCCTGCCCCTCCACCATGTGCAGACAACCAACAACAGAGCGCTGCAGATATCTGGGAGAAGAAGCATTTTGCAGGGCTGATAAAGGGTGGCCCCACAGTTCAGCGATGCCTTCTGGCTGGTCCTCCTCTGGGCAGCACAAGAATGGTGGGACATGCTGTTCCCTACAGACAGGAAGAAGTGAGCTCCTGCCTGACCAAGGGAGCCTGGACAGAGAAAGCAGTGGAGATCAGCAGACATGGGGTCCAGCAGCGTTCATGGGTACAGTGTCGCAAGCAGGTCAATGACCTCTTCCGCACTGCCAGGGTGAGTATAATTAAATGCTTTGAACGCTACGGGTTTCATATGGGCGACACATGGTGGGTCTGCACACAGGAAGGGATAGGCCAGGTAGGTGAAAGAACTTTGTGCGCCAACACCAGTTGCTTCATTATAAATGGTTGCGTGTGGGTGACAGGCATCTGCCGCTCGTTGGCAGCGTCCTCCAAGTCTGGTGAGAGTGGACATATGGATGAGATATCCAGGAGCCCCCATCATGTGTCAGAAGGATGTCAGCTGATTAGGTGGTCAGCTGCTCGTTGTGTGAAGACTTACTTTCCCCTTATGCCTGCAGGAGAAAATGGCATACAACACGAAGGAGAGGGCCAAGACCAGTGCAGGTGCGATGTAGCTGCTATTTTGGAGCTCCAGGACTCAGGTAGTACTAACAAGCCCAATTTCTCACCCACAGAGCCATCAAGGACTATATAGTGCTATTGAGGGATTCTGCAAAGCAGATTTGGATGGAGTCTGAAAATGTGGCTTGGGTTTCAAATAGTTACTTTGTATCAGTCTTCACTACTAATGACAATGCTGCATTACCATTGCTGTTACATAGAAAGTAAACATGTATGAGTGGATGCAGAAACAGTCCTCACTAGAATTAGAACTGTGAAAGCGGATCAGACTTCTGGCCGTGATAGTATTCACTCCAGGATGCTAAAAGAAATGAGGGCTGTACTTATGTGAACACTGGCTGATATATTCAATACCTCCCTGAAATCTGAGATTGTACCTATGGACTGGAGAGAGGACCATGTGTTGCTGAAAATTTTTTAAAAAGCAGCATGTTGGAATCAGGAAACCTTCACCCCATTACTTCAGTTGTAGGCAAATTCCAGGTATCTATTATTGGAGAAGACCTTTGTTATATGATCATATAGAAAGAACAGAGGTTATTAGGGCGTATCAGCATGGCTTCAAGGGAAAGACTTTTTGCCAAACTAACTTGACCGAATTTTTTGAAGAGGATACAAAATTGGTGGATGATGGAAATGCAGTGGTTAATGTATAGTTTGAGGACTTGGGTTTCTTTCTGCATTGGAGAAACATACGGTTGAATTTTACCAGCCCTTTAGGATGGGTTGGGAAGAGGTAAGGCTGGAAAAATGGCGTGGGAAGGCATCGGCTGGTGTGCCTGACATTTTGTCGCTGCCATACCATTTTTCCAGCCTTGGGAAAGCTGGAAGACAGTCCACCCACCCAGAGCCCAATTGAGCCATTTAAGTGGCCAATAAAGGGCCTATTCCCACCTCTGCTGGCATTTTACCAGTGGCTGTGGGGCTCACCACCTTTGAAGAGACAACCAGATAACCCCTGGTGGCCTCGCAGCAGGCTCTGGAGGAATGGCCTCCTTTTTGGGCACGCATTAGGCTTTGGCCTACAGAGGGGGCCCTCCCTCACACCATAGCAATGCCCATACCTGCGACAGCAGCACCGCCTGCTCTCAGCGACACTACCAACCCCCCACACACAACCAACTCCACTCATTAGGTCCTGCCTGACTGGCCCCGGTGCTATCAGACCCCACTTGCCTGACTTTGACGGTGCATGACCATCGATGCACCCTCATCCTCCAGATGCAGCCTCAGCAGTGGCCACTGCTAGTGGTGGCGCTGCTGAGGCTGCTGAACTACCAGCCATCTGATTAGGCCCTTAATAGGGATGGTTCCTACCCTCTGTGGATGCGCTGCGTTCCGCAGTGCCAGGACTGGTTGGCGCATGGGCAGATGATGTCATCGCATAATGCGGGCAGATGAGGTTGGCGCATGCACAGATGATGTTATCACGTAACGTGGGCAGATGGTGGGGGGGATCCGGGCCGGAGAGAGCAGGGGTGGGGGGAGATGGCATCTGGGGAGCGGGTAGAGAGCGGGTGCGGGGAGAGAGCGGCCGAAGACCTTGCTGGTGGCGAGTGCGCTCTCCTCCTTCCCCCTGCCGCCCGCCTGCTCGCTCACAGCCCCCGGCCCGCTCACCGGCCCCTCCCCGGCCCACTCACTCCCTCCCTCCCCTCCCCGGTCCGCTCGCTCGCTCCCTCCCCTTCGCAGCCCACTCGCTCCCTCCCTCTCCTCCCCGGCCTACACCCTCCCCTCCCCTCCCCGGCCTGCTCCCTCCCCTCCCCCCCCCTCCCCGGCCCGCTCCCTCCCTCCCCTCCCCAGCCCACTCGCTCCCTCCCCTCCCTGGCCCGCTCACTCCCTCCCCTCTGGCCATTGTGTGCTGTCAAGTGTTTAGGTTACCATCGTGTGATTATTTGAGCAGCGCCATCTTTAATCCTGGCAGCTGCCTGATGTCGCAGACTGTGACGTTTTAGTGGCACAAGCGAAATATGCGCGTGTGCTATTGCAGCACCACCTAGTGGTGATGTTGTCAGCAAATGCAGCCTATTATAAAACATGACATAACGAGTAATGAAGCAAAGCATTAACACACAGAGTGAAATATGAAAGTTCTCTTTTACCTTAGCCCCTCATACACACACGCACACTGGTTAACCGAAAAAATGAGATTTTCTCTTTTGAGGTCTGTTACAAAAAAAAGACAAAAAAGAATGCTTTAGCCAAATACTTGCGAATTCTTGAAGAAAAAAGAGATGTGGAAAGATGTCAGTTGTCCCTTTTTGGTTTGGCGTCCCAAATACGCGTAGATTGCTGTCACTGGGATCTTTCTGGAACTGTTCTTTTCGGACAACATGGAAGATCAGTTTGGCAGGCTTTCCAGGAGAAATGCAGCATCAGTTTCTCTATTTCTTACACTTGAATTTTAGGAAATTCTCAAAGGGATGGAAGAGGATGCTGATGGTGACTGCTCTTTCAGCTGGTTTTCTCCAACTGCCTTCAAAGCAGCTCACACCCCAACACACTGTCTAAAGCAAAAACAAAAACAATGTCTCAAGAGTCAAGCCTCCTGACCCCTATAAATCTTGACCTGTCACTTCTCTGTAAACAGATGTCTCCCAAGTCAAAAAGCCCCTGCTGGGTATTTATCTGAAGACAGGTAACTTCCAGTAAATGTTGTTTTCAAACAAGACCTCTCCGTACCCTTTCAATGGCCCTAGTCAAAAAAAAATCCATGGAATCCTTTTCAGTTTTCGCAAATAAAACTATGTCCATAATTCTAAAGTACGAGTCCTCAAAAAAAATTTAACAAAAAATATAGCCGCACCGTCATAACAATATGTAAGTTATTCAATGAATTTACATGCATGACATGCTTTATATAGCCATAAAGATACTACAATTGCACATTTACTTGTAATGAAAGGCACTGGGCCATTCAGAACATGGCAATTAATTTATGATTGGATAACTGGCTTATCAGAAGCAAGGGACCTTTTTTAAGCAGAACACATTTAATCTCTGCTTCTTTGTATGATCACAACAGCAGGACTAAAAGTATTGCAAATAATGGCTAATTTTAAACTCAAATCAGTTGGTGGCATGAGTTTCCAGCAGATATTTTTTCCTCAATTGATACAGTACAGATATATATTTATTTTACAATTAGGAGAAAACTTAAGTAGAAAACTGAAGCTCCTCATTCTGTGTTGATTGGACAGGAGCTACAAGTGTTGCTTATCCAGTAGGAGGATCAGTTCCAATTAATTTTGCCAATTTAAATGTAACCTTAATTTGTGTGTTCTATTTTTAGTCTTACTGTCTCAGTATGTGCCCCTTCCAGCTTGGCAGATGGAATTGCATGCTGTGGATTTGTTGGGCCTCATTCACAAGCTTACTTTCTCTGTCCCGTGAGGTACTGAAGATTTTCACAGGATAAATTCATACTTTAGAAGCATGTTTAATTTTGGTATGTTGAAAATTTCAAATCTCCAACCCAGAGCTAAAGCCTACATTTTAAGACATTGATATGGATTTCAAACTGAGCCATGTTCTGACCCATGTTTCTTTTGTGGCATTCAAACTGTTAAGTAACTTGTGCCAAAATGGGGGTGACCCCATCCTGATACACAAGGCCACATGCCCCTTGCAGTACAGTGTTAGGGATTAGATAAAAGAGCTATACCAGCTAATTATTTCAATATGTATGAAGTTTGAGGTAATATTGCCCTTCTCCCTGTGCCGATGAAGGTCACTGTTACTTTTGTCTAGAAATTCCTCAGAACTGCTACCATTTTGCCACTGTTACTTCATTAGAAATGTGACAGAAACCCTCTTTATGTCATAATTCTGCCAGTAGAACAGAATCAGTGGGCTAGAATTTACTGTAGCAGTGCAATTAAATGCAACGACCATCAATTAGGCTTGCCCCAGCACCCTTCAGCTTGAAAATATTTTGCTGAAAATGTGAGCTGATAACAGTGCCGCAAGAGAAATGAAGCATCTGGGACCAAAGTGAACACGGCAACCAAGAATGTTTCTCCTTAACCATTCAGCTTTAAGAATTGGGAAATAAATACAGGAAGAATTGAGAAGGAGGGTGGTGTGAAGGGCGGCAAATTCAATGTCAAATCAGATACAGAAAGGGATGTAAAGTGAGGAAAAATATTGGATTAAAAGAAAACAGAGGCCGGAATTTTTCGTTGGGTGGTGGGGCCCCATCCACTGGCTGAAAATTCGGTGGCAAGCCCGTCTCTGCCAGGCCTGGGGATCCAGACCAGATTTTATTGGTCTTGGGCAGGAATTCCACCTCATTGAGGTAGAAAGTCCCATCTAATGGAGCTGCCGGCCAATCAGCGGGACCAGCAGCTCTTAGTCCCAGAAGCACCACTGGGAGTGGTGGCCACCGCTGAGACTACACCCAGCTTCGGGATGAAGATGAAAGGTTGCCCCGGAAAAATGGTAAGTTTTCAGTGCCTCACTGGGGACAATCAGCTGGGGCCTGGTGAGGCAAGGGTTGTCAGTTAGGGGCATGGGGTGTGTTGTGTGTTGGTGGCAGTTGGGGCTTCGGGGGCAGCCTGCCGTGGGGCACAGGGTGCTCGATCAGGAAGAACCCCCCCCACCCCCCGCAGCCTGCAAGAAGCCCACCTAGATTCATCAGGCGGGCTTTCTAAGGAGTCAGCTGCCCACCTGCCAAGCGTAAAATACCCGTGGCGATGGGTGGAGGCCCTTAATTGGCAGTTAATTAACCACCTAAGGGCCTTAATTGGCCTGGGGATGGTGGGCCATTTCTCGTCACTGCCTCCCCGTGTAAATTTGCAGCGGAGGCAGGAGCAGGTCGGGAAGGCCCCCCCTCCCACCTCCCACTCCATTCTACACAACCCACCACCCCCCCCACCCCCCGCCACCAGCCCGCTCTTTTGGGGGGGCGTAAAATTCTGGCCTGAGACAAAAAGGAAAATTTAAAATGTTAAAAAAAGCAAATTTAAAATTTCATATTTTTAAAATCTCCCTGGAAACTTCTAAACCTGAATGAATGAGACTCCACAATTATAACAGTTACTTTTTGGTGCCAGAGAGGTTCATTAACAGTCATTAACTCTTATCACATCATTAGAAATGTGTTTTAATTTGTAATGAGATGTCTTAAATTTCTGTGGGAGTTTAACAACTATATTTATATAGCCCTTTTAATGTAGTAAAACATCCCAAGGCACCTCACAGGAGCATTATCAATCAAAATTTGACATCAAACCACACAAGAAACTATTAGAACTGATGCTCAGTGAAAAAAGTAGGTTTTAAGGAGCATCTTAAATGAGGAGAGATAAATAGCTGCCAATGGTGGATTAAAATTGGGATGGCCAAGAGGCCAAAATTGGAGGATGCAGAGATCTTGGAGGGTTGTAGGGCTAGAGACGTTGCAGAGATAGGGTGAGGCAAGAGCATGGAGGAATTTGAAAAGAAGTATGAGAAGTTTGGAGTTGAGGCGTTGTCAGACCGGGAGCCCATGCAGGTCAGTGAACATTGCGGTAATGGGTGAATGGGACTTGTTGCGAGTGACAATCTGGCAGCAACATTTTGGATGTGCTCAAGTTTATGGAGTGTGGAAGATGGGAGGTTGGCCAGGATAGCATTGCAATAGTCAAGTCTAGAGGTAACAAAGATGTAAAAGAGGGTTTTGCAGCTGGTGATCTTAGGCAGGGTTGAAGTTGGGCGAGGTTAACAAGGTAGAAATAATCAGTTTTGGTGATGACACAGATATGTGGTTGGAACTCATCTCAGGGTCAAATACCACATCAAGTTTGCAAATGGTCTGATCCATGCTCAGGGAGAGGAATAATGTCAGTGGCAGGAACTGAAGACAGTGGCTTTGATCTTCCCAATATTTAGTTGGAGGAATGTTCTGCTCATCTGGTAATGGGCAACCAATGGGCAAACAGCAAGTTCTTAAAAAAGATGGGTAAGGACGAGATGATGTTTTTGTAAAGCTAGTGGTGGAGCTGTGCAACTTGGATAGCAACTTTTCTACATTCAAATTTAGTCGTACATATGTCCCTTGTCTGAAGTTGCTGTAACATTTACCATGACTAATGGCAAGCACCGTTAGTCTTGCTATTATTTTGACAGCAAATTATTGCCTCTTGTCCTTTTGTTGTCATAGGCCTGGGTATCCTCCTGGGAGCAAATAGAGTGTCATTGCTCAGAGCATAATGTCAAATTACAATCATAACATGACTGATGCCTTTGTGGTATAAGAGAGCGGTAAAAATTCTATGCAATTGCACTGTTTACCGAAATGGAGGATAAACTTATCTGCTAATATATTCATACATGCACCCTTTAAAAATCTCGACATTACATCAATCACAAGAGAGTCTGTTCTTTAACAATCCAGATAGTCCCAGATATCAACACATTGATTGCTCATTAGGGAAGACATTGCAGTATTTTTAGACTTCAGAAAATAAACTTGCAGGGCTATGGGGATTGAGCAAGGGAGTGGGACTGACTGGATTGCTCCACAGAGAGCTGGTATGGACTTAATGGGCCATATGGCCTCCTTTTATGCCACCTGTCTGTCCATTCTGCGAGCCTATCTATATCTTGTTGCAGGTGCTTCATATCATCCTTCCTGCTTGCCACTCCTCCAAGTTTGTTCTCACCAGCAAATTTTGAAATTCTACGCTGTATTCCAATATCCAAGTCATTTATAGATATAGATAGCAAACAAAGCAACGGTTCCAGCACTGACCTTTGGGGAACACCACTGGTTACGAACCTCCAGTTTGAAAAACAATCATTTACCACGAGTCGCTGTTTTCTGTACTTAAGCCAATTTTCTATCCAATTGGACACTGACTCACCTATTCCATGAGCCTCAATTTTGTTAACTAGCCTTTTATGTGTTACCTTGTTAAACGCTTTCTTAAAATCCATATAAACAAAATCCATCACATTCCTTTCATCAAACTTCTCTCTTACTTCATCAAAAAATCCAATTAGATTAGTCAAGCATGATCTGCCTTTTACAAATCTGTGCTGGCTCTCCTTAATTAACTCAAAGCTGTCTGTAGGTTATTTTCCCTGATTATTGTTTCTAAAACCTTACCACCTCTGTTGTTAAACTAACTGGCCTGTAGTTGCCAGGCCTATCCTTACACCCATTCTTGGATAAGAGTGTCACATTTTCCACTCTCCAATCCTTTGGCATGCCCCCGTATCCAGGGAAGATTGGAAGATTATGGCAAGCTCTTCCGCTATCTCCACCCACACTTCCTTTAGCAACCTGGGATGTAAGCCATCCATTCCAAGTGACATCTACCCTAAGCATAGCCAGCCTTCTTAGTACCTCCCCCCTCTAAATTTTTACCCTATCCATTGCCTCCACTCTCTCCTCTTCTACCGATATTTGTCAGATTCCAGTTCCTTAGTGAACACTGATACAAAGTACTCATTAAGTATTTTAGCCTTGCCATACACTTCTAAGTATATATTACCCTCTTTGTCCCTAATAGGCCCCACTCCACCCACTTAGTATTTGCATGTCGGTAGAAGATTTTTGGGTTCCTTTTTATTTTCTTATTTTCCTCTTCGCCTCCCATCTCAACTTATTATATGGCCACTTCTCACTTGAACAATTCACCTGACATGCATCATGCACCCTCTTTTTTTGTTTCACCATAATCTCGAGCTCCTTGTCATCCAAAGAGCCCTGTTTTTGTTTTCCTTACCTTTCACCCTTGTTGGAATATACCTAGCCTGTACCTGAAGCATTTCTTTCTTAAAGATAATGCCTTGTGCTGATACAGCTCTTCCTGTCATTCTTTGCCTCCATTCGACCTTGGCTAGATCCCTTTTCATCACATTGAAATTAGCCGTCTTCCAATCTAGACATTCTACCTTATTTTGTTCCTTGCTTTTCTGAATTGATACGATGGTCACTCTTACCCAAGTGCTCCCTGACAGACACTTGTTCCACTTGGCCCACCTCCTTTCTCAGCACCAGATACAGCAATGCCTCCTTTCTGGTTGGGCTGAGAACACACTGATCACGGAATTTCTCCTGAACACATTTCAGAAATTCCTCCCTCTCCTTTCCATTTACTCTAAAATTATCTCAATCGATATTTGGATAATTAATATTGAGGCTGCTCTTCTGACTGTCAACTTCTTATAACAAAAGCAATTCCATTTCTCAAAACATGGAGCATTCACTGGCTAGAATGTGCTTTGTCCAACTTTGGCGTCAGATTGCCTGCAAGAGTTTCTGGTCTGATCTACTTTCTATGTATTGTGACACTTAGCTGTGATTATTGATACTGTTGCATAATGGACGACTTTAATTCTCATTTTGTGCTGCTTTGGAGAGTAACTTGACATGGAGAACTTGTTCTCCAAATTGGTGGAAAATTACCATAGCACCTTTCCAGCAGCAACCTTGAACATAAGCTTTGCCACCATCCCCATATGCTTTGATTATTCTTGTAAAGATGAACTTTATTGAGCTCCATTTTCATTATATATTGCTAAACTAGCTTGAGTAGACTTGTACACCCTTCCAATCAGATGAGATGTAATAGCTTCTCACCTTTTCCATTTCCTGATAAACGTGCTATTTACAGATATGTATTCCTTAAAGAATCTGCCTGGTATTATGCTTTCCTTGTAAGGAGTTAAACATTTCTTTTCATCTCTTCTGTGGTTATTGAAAATCCATCTTTCTGTTTCTCCTACACCTAATATTTGATCTAGTTATCCTCAACTGAATCCCAAGCCTCGTTATCTTTTGTGACTGTTGTTTTTCAAAATAATTCTTCTTAGCCTTTAGGTTATCCTTGACCTCACTATTCATTCACCATGATCTAAACTATTCTCCTTTTTTTTCTTAGGGAGGTATTTTCATTTACATTCTTTAAAGTGATCTTTAAAAAATTGATTTTTATTCTATTTCATTTTCCATTGGTACTTCCCAAGCTATTCCACTGGTCTCCTCCTCAGAGTCTCAAATTGTGCTATTCTAAACTCTTGAATATCTGCACTTTTGTTATGTATTGTAGCTTTAATTCCATTTCAGCACAATACAGTAATCAATAGAACTCAAGTTTTCCCCTAATTTAGGAGTCAACCAGTTTTGATGGAGAATAAATCTAATGTAGTATAAGAATAGAATCTACAAGGTTAAAAATTCTATTGCAGTCCATCTGACTGGTTACAACAATTAAAATGTACCTTTTATTTATATCTGTTCGCCGGCTGTAAGTGTTGCTGGCAAGGCCAGGCTTTGTTGCCCAACTTTATTCATCCTTGAGAAGGTGTGGTGAACTGCCTTCTTGAACCACTGCAGTCCATGTGCTGTTAGGAAGAGAATTCCAGGATTTTGATCCAGCAACAGTGAAGGAATGTCAATATAGTTCCAAGTCAGGATGGTGTGTAACTTGGAGAGGAACTTGCAGGTGGTGGTGTTCCCATATGTCTGCCTCCCTTGTTCTTTTAGGTGATAGAGGTCATGGGTTTGGAAGGTGCTGTTGATTTATACATGATACACATTGTTGCCACTGTGCACCAGTGATGCAATGGGTAACTGTTTAGGTGGTGGATGGAGTGGTGATCAAGTGGGCTGTTTTGTCCTGGATGGTGTCAAGCTTCTTGAGTGTTGTTGGAGCTGCACTCATCCAGGCAAGTGAAGACTATTCCATCGCACTCCTGATTTTTGCCTTGTGGATGGTGGACAGGCTTTGAAGAGTCAGAAAGTGAGTTACTCACCGCAGAATTCCCAGCCTCTGATCTTCTTTTGTAGCCAGAGTATTTATATGGTTGGTCCAGTTCCGTTTCTGGTCAATGGTAACCCCAGGATGTTGATAGTGGAGGATTCAGTGATGGTAATGCCATTAAATGTTATGGGAAAATCATTACATTCTCTCTTGTTTGAGATGGTCATTGCTTGGCACTCGGGTGGTACGAATGTCACTTGCCACTTATCAGCCCAAGCCTGGATGATGTCCAGGTCTTGCTGCATGAAGGCATGGACTGCTTCAGTATCTGAGGAGTTCTGAATGGAACTGAATACTGTGCAATCATCAACGAATATACCAACTTCTGACCTTATGATGGAGGGAAGTTCATTGAGGAAGCAGCTGAAGATGGTTGGGCCTAGGACACTACCCTGAGGAACTCCTGTAGTGATGTTCTGGGGCTGAGATGATTGGCCTTCAACATCTACAATCAACTTCCTTTGTGCTAGATATGATTCCAACCAGTTTTCCCCAGATTCCCATTGACTTCAATTTTGCTCGGCTCCTTGATGTCAAATTTTGTCAAATGCTGCCTTAATGTCCAGGGTAGTCACTCTCACCTCACGTCTGGAATTCAACTCTTTTTCCAAGTTTGGACCAAGGCTGTAATGAGGTCTGGAGCCAAGTGGCACCAGCAGAACCCAAACTGAGAATTGGTGCTCATAATGTTGTCGCCTCTACATTGGGGAGACCAAACACAGATTGGGTGACCATTTTGCAGAATAGCTCCGCTCAGTCCGTAAGCATGACCCCGAGCTTCCGGTTGTTTGCCATTTCAACTTACCACCCTGCTCTCATGCCCACATTTCTGTCCTTGCCCTGCTGCAGTGTTCCAGTGAACATCAACAAAAACAGCGCCACAACTTTCAATTAAGCACTCCACAACCTTTCGGACTCAACATTCAGTTCAACATTTGCAGAGCATGACTGGCCTTTTTGTGATATTATTTTGTTTTATTTTATTTTATTTTTTAACCCTATGCCTACCTTAAACTTGGTTTTTCATGTTGTGCTTTTGGACAGAGCTGCTCATTTTTCTGCCATTAACAATCTCTCTCTGGACTAATGCTTCATTTTTCCCAACACCATTAGTACTCCCTTTGCCTTTTTCCTATGACATCTTTGTCATTTAATCTCTCCTGCTCTCTGCCCTATCACACACCTCCCCTTCTGTTCTCTTCCCCACCCAAATCACCCCCCTTCACTTGTTTAAAACCTATTGCATTTCTAACCTTTGTCAGTTCTGATGAAAGGTCACAGACCTGAAACGTTAACTGTGCTTCTCTCTCTACAGATGCGGCTTGAGCTGCTGAGTATTTCCAGCACTTTATGTTTTCATTATCTGAGAATTGGTGAGCAGGGTATTACTGAGAAAGTGCCTCTTGATAGCACTGTCAACTACACGTTCCACTCACTTTTCTGATGATTGAGAGTAGACTGATAGGGCAATGATTGGCAGGATTGGAGTTGTCCTGCTTCTTGTGAATAGGCCATACCTGGGCAATGTTCCACATGTCGACTAGATGTCAGTGTTGTAACTGTGCTGGAACAGCTTAGCTAGGAGCGCAGCTAGTTTTGGAGCGCATGTCTTCAGTCCTACAGCTGGGATGTTATCAGGGGCCCATAACCTTGCTGTATCCAACCCATTCAGCCATTTCTTGATACTACATGGCATGAATAGAAGTGGCTGAAGACTGGCATCTGTTATGCTGGAGATCTCAGGAGGAGGCCAAGATGGATCATCCACTCAGCACTTCTGGCTGATGATGGTTGCAAGTGCTTCAGTCTTGCCTTTTGCAATGGTGTGTTGGGCTCCCGCATCATTTAGAATGGGGATTTTTGATGAGCCTCCTCCTAGAACCATAGAACCATAGAGAAATTACGGCACAGAAGGAGGCCAATCAGCCTTTCGTGTCTGCGCTGGCTGAAGAATATAGCCGCCCAATCTAATCCCACCTTCCAGAACCTGCTCCGTAGCCTTGCAGGCTACAGCACTTCAGGTGCATGTCGAGTTACCTTTGAAATGAGTTGAGGGTTTCTGCCTCCACCACCATTTCTGGCAGTGAATTCCAGACACCCACCACCCTCTGGGTGAAAAGGTTTTCCTCATGTCACCTCTAATCCTTCTACAAATAACTTTAAATCTGTGCCCCCTGGTAACTGAACTCTCTGCCAGGGGAAACAGGTCCTTCCTGTCTACTCTATTTAGGCCCTTCATAATTCTGTACAACTTAATTAAGTCACCTCTCCGCCTCCTCTGTTAGAAGGAAAACAACTCTAGCCAATCCAATCTTTCCTCATAGCTGCTACTTTCAAGCCCTGGCAACATTCTTGTAAATCTCTCTTCTGGTTAGTTGTTTAATTGTACACCATCATTCAGGTCTGGACATGGTAGCATTACAGAGTTTTAATGATGCATTGTTTGTGCAATAGCTTAGCTCTGTCGATCACATGCTGCTTCCACTGTTTAGCATGCATGTGGTCCTGTGTTGTAGCTTCACCAGGTTGGCACTGTTGTATGATTGTCTTAAGAGTGATTTCCCTTTAAGATCTCAGTGTGCTAATGAGCTAAGTACCAGGATGTAGTCGTGTCACTCTGCAACTGTAACACCTAGAGTAAGGTTCTATAAATAGTTTGCTCTGTACTGTACATAATAGCTTAGCTGTTAATAAATCTGTTTGAGATTTTCAGCAAACTGGACTCCATGCATCTCATTTATGTTGCATCAGACAAAATAAAGAACTCATTATATGGTGGCAGCTGTAGTTGAAGGCCATGGGTTAAACAACTGTGAAAATGACCTTTCCTACAACCAAGAGAGATGAAGTTAAAAAAAAACTGGCCCAAACAGTGGAAAGGAAAATGAACTTACCTCCAGCTGTAGAAGACAGAGATCAGAAGGACAGGCTGCACGTAAATTCCTGCAATCGAGTGAGACATTGTGCGGACGGTTGAGGAAACTCCATTTAAAAAAACAAACTTTGATGTGCTTAAATGATTGATTTTCTTTCAAAGGCTCCATGGGAGATATAAAAAAATGGGGTAAATCTAATTGTCTCACAGAGTGATCAAGGACAGCGCCATTACTGGAGGTGTCCAATAGCAAAAAGCACAGGAAAACCCCAATCACTGCAGAGTCTCTATTCATGCAGCCAAAGTTTAAAAAATAAATCATTAACCCACTCAAATCTGAAGAAGAATTTCCATTCATGCAACCACAGCTAAAAAACATAATTAAACCACTTGAGCATTGGGAAAATAATCAAACACTGGCAAAAAAAAGCAAGTGAACTGCCAATTGAACAACTGTGTAAATGGACAAGCTTAAGTGCTGCAAGCAAGACCAACAGTGAACACTATCAAACACCTGCTCCTCTCCATCCAAGCAGCTAGTCTAAATAACATAGAATTTCTTAAAGTGGAAACAGCACAGAGTCATAGCACAAGTCTTAAAACAGGTTTTAAGCAAAATAACAGTGGAAAAATGAATACCAAATTTCCCAGCATGAACTGGAAGGCCATTGATATCCTATCTGAGTTCACATTTTTTAAATAAAGAATGCAATTATGCTTCACAGACCAAGTGATTGTGGAACCAGAGAAGCAGGCTGTAAAAATATTGATATCAGTTGGAAATGAGAGGTTGCACAGAATCAATACTTATGGCTTATCTGAAGAGGACCAGAAACTTCCCGCAAAGATATGGAAAGTGCTAGGAGATAAGCTCCGATTAAAAGTGAATTTTAGAATTCACCTCCTGGAATTGATGTTGTACAGGCAACAGCCACAGAAATCAATAGATCAGTTCATCAGAAGGTGCTGTAGCACGGGCAATCAATGCGCTTTTTCAGAAACTGAGCTGTTGGAGCACCAAATGGAGCTGATGATTGTCTCAACACCTATTGAAGTGTTTCAGAAAGACCTCCTGGGGGAAATAAAAAGGTCACAGCATTGATGTGCTGCTAGAAGATTGCAGGAACAGGACAATGGCATCTGTAAGCACTAGGTGCAGTCAACAGTATTGGCATGCTAGCCAGGTTGAAAAAAGCAAGCAAACTGTGTGGTAAGTGTGGTTTGTCCCACTCACTGCAAGGTTGTCCTGTATTTCAAGACCTGTGCAAGGCGTGCGATGCAAAAGGACACTGGGCCTGCCTATGCAAGAAATCTGGCTCCAAAGATGCAGCCCGAATTCACAGTACGACACAGGCAAACAGAAGACAGGTACAGCAATAGGGCAACGGCAGCAAGGAAAGCACCAGAGAACTGAGTAAGTGCAAGCCGATACATGAAGTCCACAGTGAAACAGACCCAAGACAAGAATCAGAGCAGAGAAGTTCTCAGCCAGAAGATGAGCAGGCATTTCACATTGTGTACCTGACACATTGTGTTGGTGAATCAAACAACTGGAAGCTTTTTCTACCAGTAACATCCTGTGCCCAAAGAAACATGGCAAACATACACTCAGATTGATTGACACCAGAGCTAGTGCAAATATACTACCATCCGAATCCTGAAGGATATGTACAGGGCTTGTTGGAAATCAATGATACAACCGACAACTGCAAAGTCATCTGCATACAATGGGTCACCCATCCCTTGCAGTGGCACACTGACAATGCAATGCAGCTATGGCAAGTCGGCATGGAAACCACAAATATTTTACCTGATAGACATGAGTGGACCAGCAGTGGCATGACCACCAGCGTGTAAGGAGCTCAACATCGTGACTATTCATGAGGTCACAAAGATACTCATTACAGCAGAAGAGACCAGGGGTACATGCATTGAATCAGTCCACGATCTACAACAAATGCACCTAGGCAGGTTCGATACCATAGGAGATTTCAAAGGTGATGCCGTACTGCACACAGAGAGGATGCTATTTTGTCAATCGACACTCCCAGAAAGTTCAGTGTGCATGCACAAGAAAAGCTTAAGCAAGTTGGATGACAAAGAACGCAATGGCATCATCTGTCGTGTGCATCATCACACAGACTGGTGCTGCTCAATTATGTGCATACTGAAGAAGGATGGAGCAATCAGGGTATGTCTAGATCCGAGTCGTCTCAACCTCTCCCTAAAGCGATGCCCCCACAAGATTCCAACATTAGAGGAATTGCATCCCAAGTTCACAGAAGTCAAATTCTTCTCCAAGTTGGATGCTAAACATGGATATTGGTTGGTACACCCAATTAAGGAATCTCAAGAAGTCACCACCTTCAGGACGTTCCTTCACCTTCGGATCTCCGTCCAGGGATCCGAACTTTGTGGGGGGAAGGTCAAGTGCACAAGGTAATTGTTTTGTGGGGGGAGAGGGCAGGTAATTAATTCTATGATTATTGGGGGCGGGTGGTTGGGAGAGGAGCAAGAAACATTTATTTAACTTTTTAAAATCAATTTTATATCAATATATCTTTAAAATAATTGAATTGAAATGTAGGGCTCGAAGGCCTTTAAAAACGATGTCAGCACATGCGCAAAGGCAGCTGATGCCATTGCTGGGGATGGAGAACCCACCCCCTTCAAGTCATCAGCATGGGTGGTCCACCCTGGCTATTTAAATGAGACACCGCACATAATATTGTGGCGGCTCCGCAATGTGCGGTCCGCACGGGAGATCCATCATTGTTTTCGCTCGCCACCGATTATGGTGGAGAGACTATAAATTTTGGCCTGCTGCTTTCAGAGATGATCCTTCAGCTTATCTGTCGGTAAAGATCTGTTTAAGCAGCATATGGACAGAATTATAGAAAATTTGCCTGGATGTATATGCATTACCGATGATATTGCAAAAATGAGCAAAACCAAAGAAGTGCATGATCGAAATCTTCATTCACTGATGGCAGTAGCTCGCCAAATGAATGTGAGTCAGATCAATTTATTTGGCTCCATCTGTTCAGGTTGCAGAATCCGTCCTGACCCAGGAAAAGTCAAAGATGTAAGATGTATGCCTATTCCACAAGACAAGGAAAATCTCCAGAGATGTTTTGGCTTTTTCAACTTCTTGGCACCATACATTCCATATTTTTCTGGCAAAGCATCATTACTAAGAGAGCTCTTAAAGAAAGACATAACATTTGTATGGCAGGAGGACAATCAGCATCTGTTTAAGTCTCTCAAACAAGCATTGTCAGCAGAAATCTGCATTCCGCAGTACTATGATCCAAGGAAGATCCTCACAGAAATGGCTAAGAGTGTGCATCGTGCAGGATGGCAAAACACTTGCTTTCGGGTCCAAATGGTTATCCTCAGCAGAATCCACTTACTCAAACATAGAACATGAAACACTTGGTCTGGTGTTTGGGATCCCAAGGTTCCTCACCTACCTTTTTGCTAAGCAGTTCACTGTGGAAACCGACCACAAACCACTGGCGATGATCTGGCGCAAACCACCAACAAGCTCATCACCTCAACTACAGTGACTCTTCGTGAAAGTACAGGGGTGTGACTTCGATGTCTGCTACAAACTGGGTACCAAAATGGTCACCTCGGATACGCTGAGCAGATTGCCAAAACTGAGCAAGAATGAAGAAGTTCCACTGGATGTACAAGTAGACAGCATAGACATTGAGGTGGAAGATGTGCTCAAAATCAATTAATTGCATTTTGGTCAGCACAAATGTGACCAACTACAATCAGAAACAGCCAATGACCCACAACTGAAGGCACTGTGGAGAGTCATCATAGAAGGTTGGCCTGATACGATAAAAGAGGTGCCAGAAACCCTCAGATGTTTTTGGCCTAATCGAGATGAACTTGGTATCTCGAGAGGCATCACCTTCAAGGGAAAACAAGTGATTGTGCCCAAAATTCTCTGATAGGACATCTTGTCACAACTTCACCAAGGCCATATGGGCATAAAGTGAACAAGACGACTGGCACAAGACACTGTTTATTGGCCAGGGATCAACAACAAAATTGAAAGGTTAGTGAGGATGTACGAGGCTTGCCAGAGCCACCTGTCACAACAACGCAAAGAACCTCTACACCCATAGGAGATTCCATCAGTCCCTTGATCCAAAATTGCCACTGACCTATTTTTCATTAATGGAGATGACTTTATCCTCGTCACCTATTATTTCTCCAAATTTTCCATGTTTTTTAATTCGTTCATGGGATGTGGCTGTCGTTGGCTAGACCGGCATTTATTGCCCATCCCTAATTGCCCTTGAACTGAATGGCTTGTTATGCCATCTCAGAGGGCATTTAAGAGTCAACCACATTGCTGTGGATCTGAGTCACATGTAGGCCAGACCAGGAAAAGATGGCAGATTTCCTTCTCTAACTGACATTAGTGAACTAGATGGGTTTTTACAACAATCAACAGGGGTTTCATGGTCACCATTAGACTCACTTTTTAATTCCAGATTTATTAATTGAATTCAAATTTCACCATCTGCCATGGTGGGATTCAAACCCATGTCTGCAGAGCACTAGCCTGGGCCTCTGGGCTACTAGTCCAATGACATCATCAATACACTGTTGCCTCCCCAATTGCCAGACAAGTAAAAGACACTTCAAGCGCAGTCATTGCAGACACATTGAGTGCCATATTCAGTCTATTCGGTGCATCCGAAGAAATAATTTCTGACAATGGGCCAGAATATATGGGCAAACCTTTCAGGGATAGGTGTGCCAAATGGGGCATAAACCATGTGATGTTCTCACCGCATTACCCTAGATCTAATGGTCTCGCTGAGCGAATGTTTCGCCCAACAAAATCACTTATCCTGAAGTGTAGGACAATGAAACAAGATTTTCGTGTTGCCATGCTCCACTTCAGAGCTACACCTATGGATGTGAGCTTACCGTCACCAGCACACAAGTGCGAACGACTCTGCTAAGCCATCATCTGTCCAAATTCTCCAAGATGCAGGAAACACTGCTCGAAAAACAAGGGAGAATGAAGATGGTGCATGACCAACATGCAGGAGCAAACCTCAGCTACAGGTAGGACAAAAGGTCAGGGTCATACACCGCACAATGAGAATATGGTTACCGGCACAGGTATCCAAAATATGCAGAAAGTCTAGGACCTATGAGATTACAACATCTAATGGAGCAGTGTTGAGGAGGAACTGAAGCCAACTAAGAGAAGTGTGCAATACTCCAATTGAGCACACAGGACAAGAATGCATTGCGACAATCAGGGTGTGATGGAACAACAGGACAACAACCAACACATTGACAACATGCATGCAAACCAAAAACAGCCAAGAGTGAAATCCATATCCCCAGAAGGTCATACTATAATAAGATCTGGAAGAGTTGTCAAACCACCAAAACGATATATGGACTTTTAAGCCTCTGCACTTGTAAATTTCACAATCCCTATCCTTATACCTGTAAATTTTATAGTCTCTATCACTAATTTTGATTTTATCTAATGTTATGTGTTTTCATTTGCAGCATACGAGACTTATCTTTGGAAAGAAAGGGATGTTGTATGTTCGCCTTAAGATTGATGTTCCTTTAAGATCTCAGTATGCTAAGGAGCTAAGTACCAGGAGGTAGTCATGTGACTACAAGCCATAGCCACTCTGCAACTGTAACACCTAGAGGAAAATTCTGTAAATAGTTTGCTCTGTTCTGTACATACTAGTTTAACTGTTAATAAACCTGTTTGAGATCTTCAATAAACTTAACTTCATGCATCTCATTTATTTTGCATTAGACAACATAAAGAACTCATGACAGGCAACTCATTTTTAGCTATGCCCAGTGCCTCTCCTGGCATGCCCTCCTACACTCCTCATTGAACCAGAGTTGACCCCCTGACTTGAAGGAAATGGTAGAGTGAGGGCTTTGCTGGGTCATGAGGTTACAGATTATGGTTGAATAAAATTCTGCTCCTGCTGCTGATGGCTTACAGTGCCACATGGATGCCCAGTTTTGAGCTGCTAGATCTGTTCTGAATCTATACAATTTAGCACAGTGATGGTGTCACACAACATGATGGAGGGTGTCCTTATTATGAAGCTGAGACTTCATTTCCACAAGAACTGTACAGTGGTCAGTCCTACCAATACTGTCATGGGCAGATGCATCTGAGACAGATAGATTGATGAGGCAGAGGTCTCGTAGGTTTTATCCCCTTGTTGGTTCTCTCACCACACGCCACAGGCCCAGTCTGGCAAAAATGTCCTTCAGGACTCAACCAGTTTGATCAGGCATGTTGCTACCGAGCCATTCTTGGTGATGGACATTGAAGTCTTCCATCCAGAGCACATTCTGTGGCCCTTCGACTCTCAGTGCTTCTTTCACATGGTATTCAACGTGGAGGACTATTGATTCATCAGCTGTTGGAGGGTGGTGGGTGGAAATCACGAGGAGTTTTCCATGGCCATGTTCAACTTGATGCTATCAGACTACATGGGGTCTAGAGTCAATGTTGAGGACTCATAGTGCCATTCCCTGCAGACTATAGATGACTGTGCCATCACCTCTGGTGGGTCTGTCTTGATGGTGGGACATGACATACCCAGAGATGGTGATGGAAGAATCTGTGACAGAGGATGTAAGGTGTGACTCAGTGAGTATGACTATGTTAGGCTGTTGTTTGACTAGTCTGTGGGTCAGCTCTCCCAATTTTGGCACAAGTCCCCAGATGTCAATGAGGAGGACTTTGCAGGGTCAACTGAGCAGAGTGTGTTTTTGTCATTTCCAATACCTAGGCCGATGCTTGGCTGCTGTCTGGTTTTATTCTTCTTCGACTTTTTTGTAGCGGCAAGATACAATTGAATAGCTTGCTCGGCCATTTCAGAGGGAAGTTAAGAGTCAGCAACATAGCTGTGGATGTGAGCGCGCCTGAGTCGGCCAGCATTTATTGCCCATCGCTAATTACCTTTGAGAAGGTGGTGGTGAGCTGCCTTCTTAAACTGCTGTAGTCCTTGGGGTGTAGGTACACCAACAGTGCTGTTAGGGAGGGAGTTTCAGGACTTTGACCCAGCGACAGTGAAGGAACGGCGATATAATTCCAATTCAGGATGGTGTGTAACTTGGAGGGGAACTTGCAGGTGGTGGTGGTGTTCCCATGCATCTGTTGCCCTTGCCCTTCTAGGTGGTAGCGGTCGTGGGTTTGGAAGGTACTGTCTAAGGAGCCTTGGTGAGTTGCTATTGTGCATCTTGTAGATGGTACACACTGCTGCCACTGTGCATCGGTGGCGGAAGGAATGAATGTTGAAGGTGGTGGATGAGGTGCCAATCAAGCAGGCTGCTTGATGGTGGTGATCCTGGATGGTGTTGAGCTTCTTGTTGAGCTTTTTGAGTGTTGTTGGAGCCTGCACCCATCCAGGCAACTAGAGAGTATTCCATCACATTCCTGACTTGTGCCTTGTAGATGGTGGACAGGCACTGGGGAGACAGGAGGTGAGTTACTCGTTGCAGAATTCCCAGCCTCTGAGCTTATCTTGTCGTCACAACATTTATGTGACTGGTCCAGTACAGTTTCTGGTCAATTGTAACCCCCAGGATGTTAATGTGGGGGATTCAGCGATGATAATGTCATTGAATGTCAAGGGGAGATGGTTGGATTCTCTCATGTTGGAGATGGTCAATGCCTGACACCCGTGTGTCACGGATATTATTTGCCACTTATCATCCCAAGCCTGAATGTTGTCCAGTCTTGCTGCAAATGGACGCAGACTGCTTCAGTATCTGAAGTGTTGCGACTGGTGCTGAACATCGTACAATCATCAGTGTATAACCCCACTTCTGACCTTATGATGAAGGGAAGGTCATTGATGAAGCAGTTGAAGATAGTTGGGCCTAGGACACTACCCTGTGGAACTCCTACAGCAGTGTCCTGTGGCTGAGATGATTAGTCTCCAACAACCACAACCTGTTCCCACATTCTCCCATTCTACCCAGAAACATACATTTCAACAAAAATAAATTGTGATCAAAATATACTTATTGTCATAGAGTCATTGACAGCACAGAGGAGGCCATTCAGCCCATCGATTCCTTGTTGGTATGAAATTTTTGATTACGATTCTTTGGCCAGGGTTCTTCGCCACAATTTCACTTGCAATGGAGTGGGATCGCCAAGGAGCATGAAGGAAATTTGCCATTGTGAGGCCTGGCACCAGCTCACTGCCCCAACTGAGGTTTCTCCTGCCCAGCCCTTGACAGAACTGTTACTGGATGCACCTACTTCACCTGTCACATACAAACTGCAGTGGAGAGGTAGGGCCCAGGTCCCCAGAAGATTTTCTTCCCATCCCTCCCATTCACCCCCAGTTTCCTAAACTGCCATGGGAAGATGGTGACAGACAGTGGCAGGAGGCAGCAATAATGGCCAAGATTCCATATCTACCCACAATGTACCACCATTCATATTGTATTCCCAATCTCATTAACTTGCCTGTGTGCAGATCATATGTACACATGCCACTTTTCAACTCCACATTGGCAGCATCTGCGCACATCCCTGCTATGCATGCTTTGTTAACAAGCAGTTCCTTATTGGATGTCCAATATTGTTTGTGCTCTTTCCCCTTTTTTTTGAGCTAGTCCTGAATTTGTGTACAGTTGAGTTTTGAACCTCTTGGGGGGTGAAAATAAATGTTCAACAATTTTTCTCACAATATCCAATATACTATTTACTCTTCAATGAAGAATTGTAGCTTACAAAGAAAAATTAGAAGTCTCTATTACAGAGTAACATTACCTCATTGACCAGTGCATGTGATTGATCAGTAAAACCCTCCTTCTCACCCATTCACAGGAAAAGTTTAAGCAGGTACTCATGAAGACCAGTTAAAACAGTTGTCACTCAGCATTTAACTACCTCTAAACCTCAGAACAAAGAACAGTACAGCACAGGAACAGGCCATTCGGCCCTCCAAGCCTGCGCCGATCTTGATGCCTGCCGAAACTAACACCTTCTGCACTTCCGGGGCCCATATCCCTCTATTCCCTTCCTATTCATATATTTGTCAAGATGTCTCTTAAACGTCGCTATCGTATCTGCTTCCACCACCTCCCCTGGCAGCAAGTTCCAGGCACTCACCACCCTCTGTGTAAAAAACTTGCCTCGCACATCCCCTCTAAACTTTGCCCCTCGCACCTTAAACCTATGTCCCCTAGTAACTGACTCTTCCACACTGGGAAAAAGCTTCTGACTATCCACTCTGTCCATGCCGCTCATAACTTTGTAAACCTCTATCATGTTGCCCCTCCACCTCCATCGTTCCAGTGAAAACAATCCGAGTTTTTCCAACCTCTCCTCATAGCTAATGCCCTCCAGACCAGGCAACATCCTGGTAAACCTCTTCTGTACCCTCTCCAAAGCCTCCACGCCCTTCTGGTAGTGTGGCGACCAGAATTGCACACAATATTCTAAGTGTGGCCTAACTAAGGTTCTGTACAGCTGCAACATGACTTGCCAATTTTTATCCTCTATGCCCTGACCGAAGAAGGCAAGCATGCCGTATGCCTTCTTGACTACCTTATCCACCTGCGTTGCCACTTTCAGTGACCTGTGGACCTGTACACCCAGATCTGTCTGCCTGTCAATACTCCTAAGGGTTCTGCCATTTACTGTATACCTCCCACCTGCATTAGACCTTCCAAAATGCATTACCTCACATTTGAAGCATAGGTAACCATGATAGTCATCACATTCTATTATAACAACTGAAATCCTAACTGCCATTCAGTTTTGTTATTTAAATTCTTTAATTTTCCAAAGTCTCTTTTGAACTGCCAATCATTCATTCCTGTCTGGATGGGCTGGATTTCCAGTGTTGTAATCATTTCCCTTTGCCAAATGCTGGAGGCTACTTGGGATAAAACAATATCTATTTTATTCAATCTGCCAATATAAAATTTAGTCATCTGTAACTGTGAAAAATAATTTCCCACTGTACCTAGTTTTTCCCTCGCCAGGTTCTGCAATGCCTGAATGGATTATCTCAGATTACCTCCATATTGAAATCCATTTTGAAGGCTAGATTGGACCTCTTTCGATAGGATAATGTGTTTACAGACCAGAATTTTATATGTTCTTATATTGCATATTTGTATAAAGTTTATAACAGGAAGTTCATGATCACATTCATCAAAAGTGGTTAACTATTTTGATGTGTGATCTGTTGAGGTGAGGGGGTGTTGGTTCCAGAAAGTGTGACATTTGCCATTTCAGGCATCAATTCCTGATGTTTTTGGTTCCAACTCATACCTTTACTTGAGTTTCTGTGCTAGTGCCTTTCCTGACTCACAGCGGCAGAAACAAAAAGCAGAGAGGAAATAGAGAAAAAGAAGAAAAGTAAAGAGAAAAAGGAACAGTCACCTAGGAGGATGAGGGTGCCACCCCTAATGGGACACCATCATTATCATTGGCCTCTGTCATGAAGACCCCACCTGCCAAGAATGAGGCATATTAATTTCATCACATGAACATTAATTTTAAACTGTTGCTGGACTGAAAAGATAACTTGTTTAAATAAATCGCAGCAGTAGCTGGAAACATATTTTGCATACTAAGTGACAGTTGCCTGGAAAGACAGTAAAACGGCCCCCTGATCCAATTAACCCAAATGGATTTTGATCACCAGACATTGAATGTGGAACAAGCCGGCATTCCATTCCACCACCCCCGCCCCCCCTCCACCACCCCCCCCCCCCACCCCACCTTCCCCCACTGCGGGTGTCTGCTAAGATGAAAAGAATCCACAAAAATGCAGATGGGCTTGATAAAAAAAACAACTAGTCACGTGACTAACCTGCCCAGGTTTGGTTTTGAACTGCTCACAGTTTGGGTCAGACTACAACTGAAGTTGAAGAAAGATCCTCTCTCCTGCCTGGCTCTCTCGCTCTCTCATGATTTTCCAGATCCACTGAAGACACTTAAACTTCAAGAGAAAAGACTCCTACATCGAAACAAGTTTGAAAGCGTCCACTGGGCCCCAACGAAACGACAAGATAACAGCAATCAAAGACTCTACATCGAACTCAAAGGACAGTAAATAAACCCCAGCTATTGCTTCAAACTTTTCCCTTTTATTCTTTCTACTTTTCTGTCTCGATCTACGTGTCTGTTTATCAGGTATGCATGCTAGTTTAGTTTAGTTTAGTTTAGAGATACAGCACTGAAACAGGCCCTTCTGCCCACCGAGTCTGTGCCGACCATCAACCACACATTTATACTAATCCTACACTAATTCCATGTTCCTACCACATCCCCACCTGTCCCTATATTTCCCTACCACCTACCTACACTAGGGGCAATTTATAATGGCCAACTTACCTATCAACCTGCAAGTCTTTGGCGTGTGGGAGGAAACCGGAGCACCCGGAGGAAACCCACGCAGACACAGGGAGAACTTGCAAACTCCACACAGGCAGCACCCAGAATTGAACCCGGGTCGCTGAAGCTGTGAGGCTGCGGTGCTAACCACTGCGCCACTGTGCCGCCCCCACTCGATGGACTGAATGGCCTAAACCTGCTCCTACGTTCCCATGGCAAAAGCCGAGACCCACCCCTGCCGTTGACAATGCAGCTGCTCACACAAACCGAAAGAAACCACACTTTGAAATTGGTTTTGGTCAAAACAGCCACAATTCACACAATCCCTCACCGAGGTGAGCAAACCTCTCAAATCCAAAGATCCAAACCTGCCCGCAATCCAAGTGCAAATAGGAAAACAGATGGCAGTAGTGATCTCACCAATGCCCTGTATAACTGAAGCATAACATCCTTACTTTTGTATTCAATTCCCCTCACAATAAATGATAACATTCTATTAACTTTCCTAATTACTTGCTGCACCTGCATACTAACCTTTTACGATTCATGCATTAGGACACCCAGATCCCTCTGCATCTCAGAGCTCTGCAATGTCTCACTATTTAGATAACATGATTTTTTTATTCTTCCTGCCTAAATGGAGAATTGCACATTTTCCAACATTATACTCCATTTTCCAGATCTTTGCCCACTCACTTAACTTGTCTATAGCCCTTTGCAGGCTCTCAAGTGGTCACGTCGCAGATTTGTAGTCGTTTTAACTGAATTAGAGTTTTAAGGTTAATAAACTTTGACCTTTCTTGTTTAAATCTAAGAAAACCTGTCTGGTTGATTTATTTGCCTTACAATTGGAGAGCAGTGAACAAGGATTCACTGAAGGGGGAGCTAAAATCACAGAGTTTGAAAAAAAACCCTGTTATCGTTAAACAAGGCAAAGGCTGAGAGGGAACTCCTAGACCCCTTTCTCACCTGGTCATAACAGCCTCCTTGGTCTTTCTGGCTGAAGGACCATCTACGCAGCAGGGCCCAGTGATGGAGGCTGCCCCTGCATTGACACCAGTGCAGCAGCCTCTGGAGGTGCACCCACTGGCACCTTCATGACGAGGACATCTGCTGTGGGCATCTCAGCCACAAGCAGAGACAAGCAAACAGGCTGCCTCTACCTCATTCCAGGTCATAAGGAGAGCACCACGTAGGAGTGGCCAACAGCGGAGGCCACTGCTTTGGGCAGAGCACTAAGTGGGTCACTGAGGTTTATGTCACCTGTAAATGTGCACTTTTTACTTTAATCAACATAATGTAAATATTGACACATAATGCAAGACTTGCGAATTCCGTTCTTTAATGATGACACTGGAAAACAGTAAGAGATGGTGAAGGAAGCAAGGGTCCTTGAAGGGGCCAGTAAAACCTATGAAGAGATGTGGATCATTCCTTGGCAGGAAGAGTTGACCTATTCCAGGCTGCGTCTTCAATGGAAATCAATGAGATGACATGCTTGAGGTGGTCTGTCCAGAGCTTCAGAGACCTTGTCTCAGGGAAAGCAGCTGTCTAGGAAATAAAAGCTTCTGGCAGCCTTTCTCTGGCAAGCCCATGTCTGAAGTTGCTCATGTGTAGGAATTGAAGGGATCCTTAAGGTACTAAGCTCAGTGTTCATTTCCAGAGATACATTGACATCTACGACCACTTCTTGCAACCCTCAGGTGGTGGCACAGAGTTAATGCCTACAATCCTGCTGTGCATTCTCTCCATGTGCTTTTTTTCTGGCACTGATTATAGACTTTTTAAAAATTGGATGGAGAGAAAACAATGCTAAGGACACGTGAGTCCTATAGACACTTGCCCCCATAAGAGTGCAGGAAGCCGATGAAGATGAGGTGTGGCGGTGCATTCTCCTTTTAAATCAAATGTACTTGAAGTAGCCTTTATGACAGGCAATGTGAGCTGCCAGAATAGTTTTGAATAAAAGAATGTTAATAGAGGTTTCCCTTTGCAGAAGTGAGTTCTCCTGACATGCTGTGAGAAAAAGATTATGAAAGATGAAGAAGGCAGCAAAGACTAAATGAGTGGTAGAGGATGTGTATTGGCAGGAGTGCCTAGATTTATCTTATCTATCCTTGTGAGGACGTTGAACGACTTCTGGTGCTGTGTGGCAGTTCTTGGGCTGGTGCAGGTAAAACTAACTGACTCTGCCACCTCTTTTCATGCAGCCAGCCCCACTTTCATGGGACTTCCTGCACCCAATGGCCAAGAATTGTGCTCCTTTGTCCCTGACTAATGCCAAAATGACCTCCAGGGATGCATCTGATAGTTAGGTGCCATTTCAGCAGCTTCAGCCATTCTTGCAGAAAAGAGATCTTTAATTGACTGCCTTTTAAAAGCAATACCAGTACTGTAATGAAAAATCTATCAAGAGTGGCATTATCCCTCCAAATCCACTTCAAAGCCATCCTGAAATGAAATGAAGGTCCTGGAAAGCAATTGCAGAGGGCCAGCTCGGGGATGCAGATTTGTGAGCGGTATTCCTGCCCATTTGTAAATCTGCCAAGGGGACAGAAATTTGAACCTTCCTGTTAAGCAGTGTAAAGACAAGTGTTACAACCAAGGCGGGAATAATGCTCTGTCAATTCAGTCCCATTACTCCACAGGTCACAGTATATTATTAAAGTTTCCCACCTACTGGAAATTAGCCAAATTAAACATTTTATTAACCCCCAGAATAAAACACACCAAACCAGATATCTTTAAACAACAAAAACTAATTATTTATTGATAAACTAAATCTTAAACAATATTGAGATAAATCGATGTCTGAGAAGACTTTGTAATTTCTTATTCCTCCTAACCCTCATGCACACACACATACATTCAAAAAAAACAATGGTTAACCGGTTTTAAAAATGATGGGCTGGATTTTATTAGTGTGTCGCGCTCTGCAGCAGTGCACTGTGAGATGGGCGGCCTTCCGACATGGAAGGGCTGCTGCATAGCCCCTGCGATATTACGTGTGGGGGCTGATTTAAGTAGAGGAGCAGAGTGGCCGCCCCCGATGGCATATTGTGTCGATCACCGCATCCCTGGCAACGGCATCTGGCACCACCGTGCCAGCCCCGGCGCCATTTTTAAAAGGCTTTTAGCCCTTCGAAGTAATATAAATTTTTAAAGGTAAAGTAATCATTTATTTTTTGATTGAAAATAATAATGATATGGAGGCCCTTCACTACCCCCCTCTCCCTCAATGGTCATTTCATTGCCTGAGATAACCAAAACATGCCTTTTTCCCGACCCGAACTTTACCCCCAATCTTCTAACTTTTGCCCTTCAACCCCTTCCCACCATCCTCACATCCAATCAAAAGTATTTTCCCCCTTCCCTCATGCCTCCCACCCTGAAAATTTTATTCCTCCACCCTCCCCACCAGGTTCTTATCTCAGAACTCCATATGGAGTTCCAAAGGCACACAAGGGATGAATAGCGGCTGTAAAATTGGCGTGGGATGGCCACTGCCAGCAGGTAAGTGAATTTCCATCAATTTCATCTAATTTGAATACGTAGATGAAGGCCCTGCCGCCAAGCAGTGGGGGGGGGCGGGGGGAGGGGGCAGGTGGTGGTGCAGGGGGCTGCACTGAGATCCTCCCACCACTGGTAATATGCAGTGGGCCCTTCTCAACATTGGGAGTCGAGGCGGGCCTCTATCCGAAGAATTTTACGGACCCCCCCGCCATGACCCATGGCGTCAAGGAGCTGGTAAAATTCAGCCCGATGTCTTAAATTAGAGCTATTTCTAAGGAATATTAAAATAACTGGGTTGTACATCCTAGTGTTATTTTCCCAGAGCGGTGAGATGTCCCATAGTTAAATAGTCAGCTGCCACTCATAGACTCCAGGCGGGCTTGATGAACAGTCTGTAATGGATAGGCATTCACAGCATTTCGGCTGCAGCAGGCGTCACACAAATCTTTCAACAAGGAATATAACAACAGGTCTATTTAGATTTTGAATTAGCAATTTAACAGTAGAAACTTTACTGCATTTCCAGAGCACCCAGAAACACAGAAGGTAACAGAAAGTCACTCCTGAGGCAGAGACTTCTCAGAGTCTGGAAGTAAAAAGGAATTTGCTACCTCCAATAATGCAAAGATTGCTTTCCAGGCAAAACACAGTCTGTAGGCCAATGTAGATTTTTTGCTGAGAGAGACAAATTCTTCCTTCAGGGGAGAGCAGGCTTTGCTGGTCTCCAGCTCGAACCAGTTCTAGCCAGTCTTTACACAAACTGATACAATACGGCATGTGATTGGTCTCTCTTCCTGTTGCTTAGGAAACAGGCTTGCAGCTCGCACACTGTTTCCAGAGAAGATAAAGAAAGTTTTAAACAGAGGAAAAAAACACTCCCATGACACAAGAAACTACTATCATGTCACAGTAAAGCATGATTTTAGTAACAAGCTGATTTCTTCTTTTCTCCTATATGATTTGAGTGCTTGTTGCTTTTGGCATTAGATTGAACAAGATGGAGCAATACAATCATAAGTGTTCAATTGACATTGGATATTTTCAGCAATTTTAACAAAAATCTCTCATTCTTAACTTACATATGAACATATAAACATGTGATTAGGATCAGAGGTAGGCCATTCGGCCCCTCGTGCTTGCTCCGCCATTCAATAAGATCATGGCTGATCTGTTTGTGTTTCGAATTCCACACTCCCATCTACCCCTGATAACCCTTGATTTCCTTGCCTAACAAGAATCTATCTACCTCTGCCTTAAAAATTTTCAGTGACCCTGCCTCAACCACCTTCTTAGGCAGAGAGTTCAAAAGTTGCACAACCCTCTGAGAGAAAAAAATTCTCTTCATCTCTATCCTAAAAGGGCGACCCCTAATTTTAAAACAGTGCCCCTTAGTTCTGGACTCACCCACAAGAGGAAACATCCTCTCCACATCCACCTTGTCATGACCATTCAGAATCTTATAAACTTCAATCAAGTCTCCCCTCACGCTCCTAAACTCCAGTGAAAACAAGCCCAGTCTGTCCAACCTTTCCTCATCAGACAACCCTCTCAATCCAGGTATCAATCTAGTAAACCTCCTCTGAACCGCCTCCAATGCATTTACATCCTTCCGTAAATAAGGAGATCAAAACTACAAACAATATTTCAGATGTGGTCTCACCAACACTCTGCATAACTGAAGCATAACATCCTTACTTTTATCTTCAATTCCTCTTGTAATAAAGGATAGCATTCCATTAGCCTTCTTTATTACGTGCTGTACACGCTTACGAACTTTTTGTGACTTCTGCACGAGAACACCTCGATCCCTTTGCACCTCATACTTCTGCAGTCGTTCTCCATTTAAGTAATACTCTGTTTCTTTATTCTTCCTGCCAAAGTGAACAACTTCACATTTTCCCACATGATATGCCATCTCCCAGATTTTTGCCCACTCACTCAACCTATCTATATTGGTCTGCAAGCTCCTTGTGTCTTTTTCACAACATACTTTCCTCCCTATCTTTGTGTTATCTGCAAATTTAGCTATCATGCCATTGCTCCCCACATCTCATTGATATAAATCGTAAAATGTTGAGGCCCCAGCACCCCTGTGCGACTCCACTTGTCACATCCTGCCAATCAGAAAGGGACCCATTTATGCATACTCACTGTTTTATGCCAGCTGGCCAATCTTCTATCCGTGCTAATATCTTACCCCCTACACCATGAGCTCCTACTTTGCGCAATCACCTTTTATGTGGCACCTTGTCAAATGCTTTCTGGAAATCCAAGTACAGTCCATCAATAGGCCCCCCTTTATCCACAGCACATGTCACTCCTTCAAAGAACTGCAATAAATTGATTCAACATGATTTCCCTTTCACAAAACCATGCTGACTATTCCCGATTACCGTGAGTTTTTCTAAGTGCCCAGCTACAACCTCCTTAATGATCGCTTCGAACATCCTGTCCATCCATCTGATTTTGGGACAAAGCATGACTCTAGGCCCCTTTCTCATTCAGTTATATAGCTATTCCCATTGCTTAGTATTTGCAAGTCTCTGTAAGGCCAAGTACATACTTATAAAATCATAGAATGGTTGCAGCATAGAAGGAAGCCATTCGGCTTGTCATGTCTGTGCTAGCTCTCTGCAACAGCAGCTCAGTGAGTACCATTCTCCCACCCCTTCCCCATAGACCTGCATTTTTTTTTCTCTTCAGATAATTATCCAATTCCCTTTTGAAAGCCACAATTGAATCTGCCTCCACCATACTCTCAGGCAGTGCATTCCAGATCCTAACCACACGCTGTGTACAAAAGTGTTTCCCCATGTCACCGTTGGTTCTTTTGCTATTCACCTGATCTCATGTCCTCTGGTTCTCCACCCTTCTGCCAATGGGAACAATTTCTCTCTATCTACTCTTCCAGACCCCTCATGACTTTGAACACCTCTATCAAATCTCCTCCCAACCTTCTCTCCTCTACTGAGAACAACCTCAGCTTCTCCAATCTATCTACTTAACTGAAGCCCCTCATCCCTGGAACCTTTCTCGCAAATCTTTTCTGCACACTCCCTAAAGCCTGTACATCCTTCCTAAAGTGCAGTGCCCAGAATTGGACACAATACTACAACTGAGGCAAGACTATTATTTTATAAAAGTTCATCATAACTTGCCTTCTTCTGTACTCTATGCTGCTTTTTTTAAAGCCAGGATCCCGCATGCCTTTTTAACCAATTTTTCAACTTGCCCTGTCAACTTCAATGCTTTATGCACATATACCCCCAGGTCTCTCATTTTTTAAAATTTATTCTTGCAATGTGAGCATCGCTGGTAAGGGCAGCATTTATTGCCTATCCCTAAATGCCCTTGAGAAGTGGTGGTGTGCTGACTTCTTGAACTGCTGCAGTTCATGTGGTGTAGGTGTATCCACAGTGCTGTTAGGATGTTAGAAAGGAAGTTACAGGATTTATGATCCAGTGATAGCAAAGGAACAGCGATATAGTTCCAAGTCAGGATGGTGTGTGGCTAGGAGGGGAATTCACAGGTGGTGGTGTTTACACATGTCTGCTGCCCTTGTTCTTCTAGGTGGTAGGGGTCACAGGTTTGGAAGGTGCTGTTGAAGGAGCCTTGGCGAGTTACTGCAGTGCATCTTGTCGATGGTACACACTGTTGCCACTGTGCGTCAAAGGTAGATGGAGTGAATGTTTAAGGAGGTGGATGATCAAGCGGACTGTTTGTCTTGGATGGTGTTGAGTTTCTTGATTGTTGTTAGAGCTGTACTCATCCAGGCAAGTGGAGATTATTCCATCACACTCCTGACTTGTGCCTTGTAGATGGTGGACAGCTTTGGGGAGCCAGGAGGTGAGTTACCTGCTGTGGAATTTCCAGCCTCTGAGCTGTTCTTGTAGCCACAGTGTTTATATGGCTGATCAAGTTAACTTTCTGGTCAATGGTAAATCCCAGGATGTTGATGGTGGGGATTCAGTGATGGTAATGTCATCTAATGTTAAGGGGAGATGGTTAGATTATCTCTTGTTGGACATCGTTATTGCCTGGCACTTGATACATCAGCTTGAATGTTTGAATGTTGCCCAGGTCTTTTTGCACACAGGAAAGGACTGCTTCAGTATCTGAGGAGTTGTGAAATGCTGCTGAACATTGTACAATCATCAGTGAACATACCCACTTCTGACTTTGTGTTGGAGGAAAGGTCATTGATGAAGCAGCTGAAAATGGTTGGGCCTGGGACACTACCCTGAGGAACACCTGCACTGATGTCCTGTGGCTGAGATGATTGGCCTCCAACAACCACAACCACCTTCCTTTGTGCTCAGTATGCTTCCAACCAGTGAAGAGTTTTCCCCCTGATTCCCATTGACGTCAATTGTACTAGGTCTCCTTGATGCCACACTCAGTCAAATGCTGCCTTGATGTCAAGAGCAGTCACTCTTACCTCACCTCTTGCATTCAACTCTTTTTTCCACATTGGACCAAGGCTGTAAAGAAATCTGGAGCTGAGTGGCTCTGGCAGAATCCAAACTTAGCATTAGTGAGCATGTTATTACAGAGTTAGTGCCGCTTGATAGTACTGTTAATGATACCTTCCCACTTTGCTGATTGGGCAGTAATTGGCCAGATTGGAATTTTCCTGCCTTTTGTGGACAGGCTATACCTGAGCAATTTTCCACATTGTTAGGTAGATGCCAGTTTTGTAGCTGTACTGGAAAGCTTAGCTAAATGCTCTGCTCGTTCTGGTGCACAAGTCTTCAGTACTACATCCAGGATGTTTTTGGGGCCCATAGCCTTTGCCGTATCCAGTGCCTTCAGCCATTTCTTGATATCATGTGTAGTGAATTGAATTGGATGAAGACTGGCAGCTATGATTGTGAAGGACCTCAGGAGGAGGCCAAATGGATCATCCACTCAGCATTTCTGGCTGATAATGTTTGCAAAAGCTTCAGCCTTGTCTTTGGCATGTGCTGGACTCCTCCATCATTGATGATAGAGATGTTTTTGGAGTCTCCTCCTCTGGTTAGTTGTTTATTTATCCAGCACCATTCATGACTGGATGTAGCAGGACTGCAGAGCTTTGATGTGATGCATTATTTGTGGGATTGCTTAGCTCCGTCTAAGCCATGCTGCTTCCACTTTTTAGAATCCATGCAGTCCTGTATCATAGCTTCACCAGGTTGGCATCTTGTTTTTAGGTAATAATACAAAGAAAAATACTGCCGATACTGGAAATCTGAAATAAAAACAGAAAATGCTGAAAATACTCAGCAGGTCTGGTAGTATCTGTGGAGGGATAAACAGAGTTAACTTTTCAGGTATGTGACCTCTCATCCGAACTGGGAATAGATAGACATGTAATAGGTTTAGGACAAGTAAAAGGGGAGAGGATGGGAAAAAGGACACAAGGGAAGGTTTGTGATAGGCTGGAAGGCAGGAGAGATTAGGCATATTGTTAGGAGAGTCCATATATTTTTGTTAAATTTTGAGAATCTATATTTTAAAAAAACTGAAAAGGATTTCAGTGGCCATTGAGACATCTGGAGAAGCTGAACTTTATGGATGCCTTTGGAAGGAAGGTAGGGTCAATGGGAGATTCGTGGTTTTGACCAGTAAACAAATACTGGAAACCAGGTAATTTCAAGGAAACCAGCACGGGGTTTGACCTCAGAGCTACCCTTTGTGTGACAAGGGAGATTTTATGACTTGGCATGTGACTTATTTCTGGAAGGTTTTGGTTTCATTTTGAACTGTTTAAAAGCCAGTGGGTTTGGACTAAAGCAGACAATTGGAATTTGATTTGGACCTGCCAGGAGATCAGAAGAAGAACCAGAGAAGTATTACCTCTCTGTAAAGAATCTTTGCTCTTGAAAAGAAAAAGTTTGTATGAAGTGCTACTGTTGCCTCCTGTATTTTTGAAGAAACCCTGCATTTGCAGAAACCTTGCATCTTTAAAAGGACTTCTGCATCGAGTGTGAGAACTAACACCTGTTGCTACACCCCTGATGGAAGACATATGTGAAGCCTTCTACAGTTGAATTACTTTGAATGCCTACCCAACAGAGACATTTCATCAACCTTGCCTGGAAAGTCTTCAAGTAGCATCCAACTATTCGACTTTGTGAAACCTCGCCAAACCAAAGAACCTCCTCCCAGATCATTGCAATCTAAGATTTTTTTTTAATCCTTTTATTCCCTTGAAACAGCTGTAAACCAAAATCCCTTTTTTTCCCATTTAACCAGTTTTTGGATGTATGTGCGGTGTACATGAGGGCTATGGAAAAAACAAGGAGCTTTAATATCTCAATTCGTATATATGTTTACTTCATTATTGGTTAAGGCTTGGTTTTATAATGAATGGTTAATTTTGTTGTTTTTGATGGTGTGCTTTGTTCTGGGGACAAATAGAGTATCTAATTGGTTGTTTCAGTGGGAAAATTTATTGATATGCCATGACCTGTGGAGAAGTGGGACTGAATTAACAGTGCACTCCTCCCACCTCGGTCGTAACATCATAAATAGCAAAAGGGTGGTAAAAGGAGGAGTGGGGACGATTTGGGACCAAAAAGGGAATTTACTCATGGAGGCAGGGGGCATGGCTGAGGTATTAAATGAATACTTTGCATGTGTCTTTGTGTGCATGTACACCAAGGAAAAAAATGCTGTGCAGGTCATGGTGAAAGAGGAGGTAGTTCAGACACTTGATGGGCTAAAAATGGATAAAGAGTTTTTTTTTGTTTGGTCGTGGGATGTGGGCATCGCTGGCTAGGCTAGCATTTATTGCCCATCCCAAACTGCCCTTGAGAAGTTGGTGGTGAGTTGATGAAGGTATATGATAGGCTGGCCATACTTATTGTTGATAAATCATCAGGATCAGATCAGATGCATCCAAGGTTATTGAGGGAAGTATGTGAAGAAATTACAGGGCACTAGCCATAATCTTCCAATCCTCATTTGATACAGGGATGGTGTCAGAGCACTGGAGAATTGCAAATGTTATATCCTTGTTCAATAAAGGGTTTAAGGATAAACACAGCAGTTACAGGCCAGTTAGTTTAACCTCAGTGGCAGGAAATCTATTAGAAATAATAATCCCGGACAAAATTAACAGTCACTTGGAAAGCTGTGGATTAATTAAGGAAAGCCAGCATGGATTTGTTAAAGGCAAGTCATGTTTAACCAACTTTATTGAGTTTTTTTGATGAGGTAGCAGACAGGATTGATGAGGGTAATGCAGTTGATTTGCTGTACATGGACTTCCAAAAGGCGTTTGATAAAGTACCACATAATCGGCTTGCCAGCAAAGTTGAAGCTCATGAATAAATGGGACAGTAGCTGTGTGGATATGAATTTGGCCGAGTGATAGGAAACAGAAAGTAGTGGTAAACCATTGTTTATCGGACTGGAGGACAGCGGTGTGCTAAAGGGATTGGTACTAGGACCACTGTTTTTCCTGACATATATTAATGACCTAGACTTGAGTGTACAGGGCACAATTCCAAAATTTGCAGATGACACAAAATTTGGAAGTACTGTGAACTGTGAAGAGGACAGTGATAGACTTCAAGAGGATATAGAAAGGCTTATGGATTGGCAAATGAAATTTAATGCAGAGAAGTGCGAAGTGATACATTTTGGTAGTAAGAATGAGGAGAGGCAATATAAAATATAGGATACAATTCTAAAGGGAATGCAGGAACAGAGGGGATGTTACTGGACTAGCAATCCAGAGAACTGGATGAATGCTGCAGAGATCACGGCAGCTGGGGAAATTTAAATTCAATTAATTAATAAATCTGGAATAAAATGTTATTCCCATTATAATGATCATAAAACCAGCAGATTGTCATAAAAAACCATTTGGCTCACTAATGTCCTTCTGGGGAGGAAATCTGCCGCCCTTACCTGGCCTGGCCTACATGTAACTTCAGACCCGCAGCTATGTGGTTGACTCCTGACGGCCCTCTGAAATGGCCTAGCAATTCACTCAGTTGTATCAAACCACTACAGAAACATTGAACTAGAGTAAAACCAGACAGACCACCCGGCATCAACCCAGACAACAGAAGCGATAAAGGCACAGCCAGGCCAGTTGACCTTGCAAATTCCTCCTCACTAACATCTGGGGACTTAAGCCTCAAGGAAGAGCTGTCCAACAGACTAGCTAAACAATAGCCTGACATAGACATACTCACTGAATCATACATTACAGCCAATCTTCCATCATTTTACCTGGATTTGTCCTGTCCCACTGGCAGGACAGAGCCACCAGAGGTTGGCAGCACAGTGGTATACAGTCAGGACCGAGTGGCCCTGGGAGACCTCAACATTGACTCTGGACCCCATGAAGTCTCATCACATCAGGTCAAACACAGGCAAGGAAACCTCCTGCTGATTACCACCTACTGCCCTCCCTCATCTAAGGAACCACTACTCCTCTATGTTGGACAATCCTTAGAAGAAGCAGTGAGGGTAGCAAGGGAACAGAGTGTACTCCAGGTGGGAGACTTCAATGACCATCACCAAGTTGGTAACACCATTACTGACTGAGCTGCCTGAGTCCTGACTGGGCCTGCGGCAGGTGGTGACAAAACCAATAAGATAAAAAATCCTACTCGACCTCTCCCTCAACAAACTACCTGTTGCTAATGCATCTGTCCATGACAGTATTGGTAGGAATGACCACCGCACAGTCCTTGTGGAGACAAAGTTCTGTCTTCCGCCACTCCTTTGTAACTCTGCTCTGCTCTGCTCTCGGGCCTCCCGATATTCTTGCAATGGTCTCTCCCTCTCTGCCACTCCTGTGCTCTTGGGCCTCCCACTGTTCCTACTGTTATTTAGATATAATTTAAAAGCAGATCAGCATTTGTCTTCAACAGAATTATCTTTTAATTTAAGTATTACCTGTTCCCCACTGGGTTTAATTAAAAAAGATTATAACTTTGTGTTCCTTTTAAAGAAGCTGAAACTTTTTGTGAAGTAGTCATTTAGTCTTATAGGAGAACTAAGAAGACAAAGCTTTCTTATTTGTCAATATTGATTAAAACAAGTTAATATAAAAAATATTATGCATATCTTTAAGTAGGGCATATTTTATCCAGTTAATATTAGTTGCAAAGTTTGTAACTCTGCTATTTGTAATGTTTATCTCTGTAAACAAATGCTTATAAAAGTGTGTAATGATTGGCTCCAGTTCTATCCTTCACCATGTGGCTTTCTGGAACATAACATCCACTGAGAAAACAAGATGGATGAATTTCTGTATCTATTCATTATGGCTGTTACCAGTAGTCCTAGTTTATTGCACTGGTAAATATTAAACAAGAACAGCAAAAAAGTCCCCATGCATTTCATGGATAGGCGGAATGCAAATGGAGGGATTAAAGAGTCAGATGTGTGGTTGAGGAGGTGGACAGGATGTAAGGCAGGAGGCTATCATGAAGCTAGGGTGGGGAAAGGCGAGATTTGAAAACAAGTCCACACATTTTGAAATGGCCCATTCTGAGGCATGAGGAAACAATGGAATGTGGAGAAGACAGAATAATGGGAATAAAGATACAGCCAATGGTATTTGAATGGTGTAGAAAGCTGAAACATGGAGGAGAAGAGATAGGAGAGGAGGCAAACAATGCCAGAGGTGAAATGATTTTTATAACAAAGCAGTTTTGAGGAAGGAATCTGGGCTCAGAGTTATGCAGGACACCAAGATGCCTTGTTTTTTGACTGAGATAACAGCTTGGAGGTTAATGGTGATAGATGTAAGAAGGGAAAAGAGGATAAGGTGAGATGTTATAGTGCGTGATGTCTTCTTTAGACCTGCCAGTGGCCACGGCCATGACTTTCCCCCTGACCTTAATAGCCAGCATGTTTTCTGCAAGGGGAGGATGGTGCATGGGTTGACTCATCCTCCCCTGATGAAAACTTCCTGTATCAAGTTGTGAGTGACCTTTTTTAGCAAGAAAGAGGGGAGTGTGATAGTCCTGTGAGGTGTTCAGAAAACATGCCAAACATGGTAGACTAGCTACTATGCAGCGTACGCATTATGAGGTGTGCAATAGTGGTGAGTGGGTGAGTTGGATTGTAAGCAGATGTAATGAAGTGTGGTGCAGTAATTGTAGGAAAGTGAAATGGGCAGGAGAGTATTGTGAGGAGTGAGATTGTAGGTATGCAGGAGTGAGCAGAGAGTAAGTGCGCAGTATTCTTACCTTGACAACTCTGCAGAAGTCATTGAACGTTTTGTGGCATTGCAGTCATGTTCTTGTAGCTAAGCTCCTGGCATTGGTCACTTTCCACTGGCAATGGACTTGTTGTCTGGAGGGCTTTCTGCACCTTGGAAGGAAAACAATCTCTCCCCTCCAGTCCACTCCCTGGTCCATGGCCTCCAAAGCAGCATCAAGGAATGATAGTACCCTCCTAGTTCTTGCTGCAGCCATTTCTAGTTCAGAGCTACTTCCTTCCTTTTGCAACCAGCATACACCTCACCTTTAAGAGCTCCTGGCTTCCTTTAAGTGATTCCAGGGAAGCTCAATATCTGATATCTCGAAAAGGTTTGGACTCTATGAATAGTACTGCTGGCTGCATGTCTGAGTCACGATAATTATTAGGCAGCACTTGTATTAAGTTCTACCTGGAACAACACGAATAGCCATGTGCAATGTGTCCCCAAAGCCCTGCATGCCAGTCAGTGGGTGCAGCTGAACTCCTTGGGCAATAAAACAAGAGTCAAGTAGTGTGCTAGAGACATAACAATGCAAAAAGCATCTGTGAGAGAAAGAGAGAGAAAACGAGAGGCAAAAAAAAGATGAAAACAGTAGAGCTGCAAGGAATCATTTTCCCATTTAATGCTCCCAGCAAGGGTCTTTGCTCACCAAGAGCAAATATCAGAAATTTGGACATGGGCTGTGTAGAATTGTCCAAGTATTTAAAATCAATGGCCAGTAAATCACATGCAATATGTACCTGTATTGCCATAAAGACAGGGCTAAATTGTGGCGAGTCGAAGAGACTTAGTAGTTGGCAGGAAAAAAGACAGAGGCGCAAGGGGAGAGCCAACTGTGCAACAGCCCCAACAAACAAATTTCTCTGCAGCACCTGTGGAAGAGCCTGTCACTCCAGAATTGGCCTTTATAGCCACTCCAGGCGCTGCTTCACAAACCACTGACCACCTCCAGGCGCGTATCCATTGTCTCTCGAGATAAGGAGGCCCAAAAGAAATTGCCAATATATGCTACAGGCAGGTGAAGCTTCCCACTGAGAGCACGAAGCTGGATAATTATTCTGTTCACAGCAATTTTGCAATACTGACCAGCAGAGCATGGTACGGTGCTTGATTACAACTGGTTTCCAAGCACTTACAAAATTGTTCAATGAAGAAATTTGAAATGTATTTTGTACATTAATACAATGAAACCTGTTGATTGGGCACTTAAAAGCGAAGATCCATACTGCAGCATTGATGCAGTTCACACAAGTGGAAGAAACATTATTGGAGACGTTGCAGTGAGTTGTAAAGCTGGAGTCTTAATTTTTTAAAATTTCCATTACACTTTTGAGGGCCAATTTTAATTCTTGACAGAAGCCCATGGCAACAGGTGAATGTTAAATATTACTGTTCAGTTGGTTGTCCATTTTGGCCAGTTGGTGACAAATATCAGGTGACCCAGAGGCTGTCTGCCAGTACCAAGGGAAGGTTGCCAGATTTAACTTGGGTGAGGGGGGAGTGTTCTGAGGTTCTAGAGGCTGGTGGAGAGGTATGGCGTGGTGCAGCAGAGGCCTGAACTTTCGTTGTAGAGACCCAGAGGTACACTGCTGCTCCTCCTGAAGATATTGCACTAAAAAAGGCTTGTCACGTGTCTATGTGGCCTCACTGGCTTGCTCTCAAGTTTACCTGGCAGAATTGTCACTAAGGGTGCAGGTTGAACTGCCTTTGGGGTCCTATGTATGTCAACATAAAGTATAAATGTAAAGTAATTTACGAAAGTGCACACTTTAGCAAAGAAGAACTCAGATATGTTAGCTGCATTTATCTATGCACCCTTCCTTAGTCATAATAACTTTGCTTTAAGTCATATAGGTCTCAAAATCTCCAGCCCTATGAGTGGTATTTGGGCTCCAAAATGACGTCAATGTTACGTGCATACAGTTCTGCTGCAGGCTTATCAGATGCCATTTTGGTGAGTGTGTTAATGCATGCATAGGGAGTATCTGCTGGACACATGCAGAGTAGATAGATCATGATGTCAATCAGCATGTAATGCTGATTTAATGTCAGCACCGCCATTTTGGAGCACAACACTTGAGGTAATGGCCTTTCTTAACCTTGCACAGCCGAAGATGCATTCAGCAGCAGCAAGGACCCACCACCAGTGCCATTTAAAGGGATTTTTCAACTATTTTCAACTTCAAAGTTGTTAAATTGTACAGGGACTGGTGTGGCATGTGCTGAAATACTTTGTACTAACTTCAAGGATTTTTCACAAACCACTTGCTCCTAGATATAGGTGCAGTTCTTTGCTGTCTCCTTGCACTACATCATGACAGAGAGAATGAGCAGAGGTGACACAGAGCAAGACAAGCTGCTGGAAGAGGAGGAGGAGGAAGAGAAAGGCTCTTAACAGGAGGTCACATCCTCCCAGCAAGTTCAGGGAGCAGTTGTCCTACCTAAGCCTCAGTGAGGAAAAGTGCATCAGATGTCTGGCTCACTAAAGACATCCTCACTGCAATCTGTCACCTACTGCAATACCACCCGACAACAGAGCAAGGAGGCATTGCCAGTGGCTGTGAAAGTGACTGTGATCATGAACTCTTATATGTCTGGCTCCTTCCAGGCTGGATCAGGTGATATTTGCAATATCTCCCTGTTTGCCATTCACTGTTACATAAGGGAGGTCATTGAGGCTCTGTATTGTAAGAGAGCTGAATACATTTCATTCTTTATTGCGAGAGAGAAATACGTGGAGAGACCACACAGCTTCATGAGGATTACAGACTTCCCTATGTTGCAGGGTGCCACTGGCTGCATGCACATTACTTTGTAGGCACTGCATGTCAACTCTGCCATTTACTGTCACTGAAAGGTATTCCAGTCTCTCATCATGCAGCTGGTGTGTGACCACTGTGTTATGCAGATCAATGCCTGCTGTGCTGGCAGCAGTCATAATGCCTTCATTCTGCAGCACTCCGCTATGTCAGCTGCATTTAAGCCACCATGACAAATCAGAAGGTGGCTGCTGGGCAACAAATGCTATTCACTGACAACATGGCTCAAGACTCCCATGCACAAGCCACACACACATGAGCAGAATGCATATAAGAAAACCATGCTGCCACAAGAAGGTCAAGCAGACCATTTGGGTGCTGAAGCAATGCTTTTGTTGCATGGACCACTCTGGAGAAGTCCTTCACTACTTGCAGAACACTTGCTAAGATTCATGATGGTCTGCTACATGCCGCACAACCTCACCATTATGAGGGCTCAGCCCTTACTACCAGCTATAAGTCAATCAATTGAGGAGGCAGAGGAGGAGGTGAAGGAGGAAGAGGAAAAGAGGAGGAAACTAACACAGCCCCTTTCTGGCCAGACTATCTGTGAACCTTTCATCTGACTGTTGTACTAGTAAATAATGTCAGAAGTGGGGATGTTCGCTGATGATTGCACAATGTTCAGCACCATTCACGACTCCTCAGATACTGAAGCAGTTCATGTAGAAATTCAGCAAGACTTGGACAATATCCAGGCTTGGGCTGATAAGTGGCAAGTTTCATTTGCGCCACACAAGTGCCAGGCAATGACCATCTCAAACAAGAGAGAATCTAACTATCTTCCATTGACATTCAATGGCATTACGATTGCTGAATCCCCCACTATTAACATCCTGGGGGTGACCATTGACCAGAAACTGAACTGGAGTAGCCATATAAATATACCATGGCTACAAGAGTAGGTCAGAGGCTAGGAATCCTGCAGCGAGTAACTCACATCCTGACTCCCCAAAGCCTGTCCACCATCTACAAGGCACAAGTCTCTCTCTCTCTCTCTACACGTGTCCAAGATGAACACGTCGGCAGGACGTGTCACTGGCTGCAGAAGCCTGAGCTCCGGGTTTCAGAACTCGAGTGGCTGCTGGAATCACTGTTCTGCATCCACGAGGCAGAGGACTACATGGATAGCACGTTTAGGGAGGTGGTCCCACTGCAGATTAGGAGCATGCTGGCAGAGAGGGAATGCATAACCACCAGGCAGTCTAAGAGAACCAGACAGGCAGTGCAGGAGTCCCCCGAGTCTATCTTGCTTGCTAATCGTTTTTCCATTTTTGATACTGGTGAGAGCAATGGTTCCTCGAGGGAGTGCAGCCAGAGCAAAGTCTGTGACACCACGGGTGGCTCAGCTGCATAGGAAGGGAGGAAGAAGAATGGAAGAACAATAGTGATAGGGGATCCGATAGTCAGGGGATTAGACAGGCGTTTCTGTGGCAGTAAATGTGACTCCAGGATGGTGTGTTGCCTCCCTGGTGCCAGGGTCAAGGATGTCACAGAGTGGCTGCATGACATCCCTCTGTGGAAGGGTGAACAGCCAGAGGCCATGGTCCACATTGGTACCAATGACATAGGTAGGAAGAGGGATGAGGTCCTGAAAGCTGATTTTAGCTAGTTAGGAAGGAAATTAAAAAGCAGGACCTCCAAAGCAGTAATCTCGCAGTGATTGTGAGCATAGGAATAGGAGGATTTATCGATTGAACACCTGACTGGAAAAGTGATGTAGGAGGGAGGGCATCAGATTTCTGAGGATTTTGACCGGTTCTGGGGCAGGTGGGACCTGTACAAGATGGGCGTGCTGCACCTTAACAGGACCGGAACTAATATCCTCGCAGGCAAATTTGCTGGTGCTGTTGGGGTGCATTTAAACTAGCTTGTCAGGGGGATGGGAACCTCAGGGGTAGCTCAAGTTGAAAGGAAGTAAAGCTGGTAACAGAAGGTAGAAAAGTAGCAAGTGACATTAGAAGGCAAGCGAAACAAAGGCAAGCATCAACGAGGCTTAGAATGCAGAATGTCAGGAAGACAATGTTAAGGGCACTCTACCAGGGGAAACATCTTACCTGCATCCACCCTGTCTATCCCTTTAAGTATTTTGTACGTTTCAATGAGATCACCTCTCATTCTTCGAAACTCTAGAGAATACAGGCCCTGTTTCCCCAATATCTCTTCATAGGACAGTCCCGCCATCCCGGGAACAAGTCTGGTGAACCTTAGTTGCACTCCCTCTACGGTAATAATATCCTTCCTAAGGGACGAGGACCAAAACTGCACACAGTTCTTCAACTGCAGTCTAACCAAGTTCAATACAATTGAAGCAAGACTTCATTACTCCTGTACTCAAATCCTCTTGCAATAAAGGCTAACGTACCATTAGCCTTCTTAATTGCTGCACCCGCATGTTAACTTTCAGTGAATCATTGACAAGGTCACCCAGGTTCCTTTGTACATCTACACTTTCTAATCTCTCACCATTTAAGAAATACTCAGCACATCTATTCCTCCTACCAAAGTGGATAACCTCACATTTTTTCACATTATGTGCCATCTGCCACATTTTTGCCGACTCACTAAGTCTGTCCAAATCCCCTTGAAGCTGCTTTGCATCTTCCTCACAATACTCATTCCCACCTAGTTTTGTGTCATCTGCCAACTTGGAAATACTACATTTGGTCCCCACATCCAAATCATTGATATTTTTTGTGAACAGCTGGGGCCCAAGCACTGATCCCTGCAGTACCCCACTCGTCACAGCCTGCCAATCCAAGAATGACCAATTTTATTCCTACTCTCTGCTTTCTGCCTGTTAACCAATCCTTAATCCATGCCAGTAAGTTACCTTCTATCCCATGTGCTTTAATTTTGCTAACCAACCTCCTGTGGGAGACTTTATCAAAAGACTTCTGAAAAAATCCAAGTATGCTACGTCTTCTGACTCCCCTTTATGAATTCTGTTAGTAACATCCTCAAAAACTCCAACAGGTTCATTAAAAATAATTTCCCATTCATAAATCCATGTTGGCTAAACCCAATCAGATTATTATTATCCAAGTGTCCATTTACCACATCCTTTAGAATAGATTCAAGTATTTTCCCAACTACTGATGTAAGGCTAACAGGTCTGTGACTCCCTGTTTTCTCTCTCCCTCCCTTCTTAAATAGTGGGGTAACATTTGCAACCTTCCAATCTGCAGGAACCGCTCCAGAATCTATAGAATTTTGGAAGATGATCACCAATGCATCCATTATCTCCAGAGTTACCTCTTTCAACACTCTGCAGCTTCTAAATCAGGAGAGATTGTGGGACGAGGAGTAAGTGCAGTGTGAGAAGGGAGATTAGGTATGAGGATACTCTCATCTTTGATGGTTTCAGCCCCACTGCTGCCCACTCTCTCCGTGATAGCTGCTCCAATGATGCTGCCAGTGCTGCATCAGAGAATCTTGGAGCATGCTGTCTCCCCATTGTTCCATAATTCACTCTTCTTCCTGCTTGGATTTTCTTCCACAGTTACAGCATCTGCTCCAGCCATAATGCACCTCCCCTTTAAGAGTTGCTAGCTATCTTAAAGTTGTGCAGGCGAGCTTTAAGCACAAATTTGGGTCTTCTGCTGAGGCTTGAAGCCATTTAGCACTGGCTGCATGGAGCAATCATGCAAATTAGCAGGCAGCATGAAGATGGCATGCTGCCTGCATCTGAAGCAATGGGTGCAGGTTAATATCGCATCATGATCTCTGTGTCGCTTTTTGGGGGCTATCAAATTGAACCCCCTTATAATCTCTAAGGGATTGGAGAAAGACCAAGGTTGTTATTCGCAGCATTTAATTTGACAAGGTGGAAGTTTATCAGCATATGCTTTGTTGTACTTCTTTGATTAGATTTACTCTTTTGCCAATTTATCTATGTGACTTCCATGTATATAACAAATCAACATTATCGAGAATTGTAATCACATTTTGGCTATTTGTTTTGTGTGTTTGAAACATTGCAACTTGGATTTTTTCGTAGGCTGTCTCAGGCAGAATAATGTTTGCTAGATAAAGAGCTGGGGGAACATTGACAATTAAGGATTTCACAGAAGATTGACTGAGGCAGAGCCATTGATGGGCAATGTTACATAGGTGGAAGTTAAGCATTCTTTATGGTAAGTAGAATATTGGCCCAGAAGCCCAGCTGTAGGGATTGCATAGGAGATCAAGGTTGTCTGCAGTCTGGTTCTGCCTGTGACAGTGGCTGAAGAGGGGGCTAGAACTAATGACAAGGGTACAAAGTTCATGGTTTGGTCTAAAGGCACAGAGGGGTTTAGTTTGGTGAAAGCATGAAAACAGGCATTAAATGGGTGCTGTCCTAATAAGACACCCTTGTTTGAAAGTCTGGTTTTAGCTACAATTTTGGTCCTAATTGCTGATTACCATAAATTGAAATTGCCTGGAGCTACTAAAACAGCGCTCAAGCAGTGATTAACACAATTTTCATAGAGCAGTATATATGGGTTATTCACATCTACTTCGACTGAAGGTAGGTGACTAGGCTGGCTGACACAGAATGGCAGGTTTCAACATGATGCAGGGACTGACTGAGAGGATGCACAGATAGTTGGCTGTGACACTGCAGGTCTTGGTGGAGGAGATCCAGAGGAAGAGGGATGTCCTGTACCAGTAGAGGGAAAGGAAACCACCTCACCTTCCTTTCCCTCTCTCCTACAGCTGTTGGGGCTTTTCTGCCTGGTCTCATGTTCTCCTCTCATTTCTTCTCCAGGCTAAAGGAGATCGCTAGCAAAATGCCCACGACCAAGAACTCCCTCTCTCTTGGTGACTCCTATAAGATGTCCAATAAGGTAGAGTAGCGCAGCACTCTTTTTGGGTAAAGTCCTCAGAGAATTTCTGGAATAAATATTGATAGAGCATTGGTGAAGTCTTCACAAAGTGTCTCAAAGTCTCCTGATGTGTTTCCAAAGTCCTCTTCAAACCTCCAGGAGAAAGTGAACAGTAAAAGTTGAGTATCCCTTCAAGTAACACTCAAGATGTTTAGTCCTATTCCACTGGTCACTGTTTAGAGAGGGCGTTAGGTCAAGTCATAGCCACCCAAATGCCATGCAGCCTCATTAATGAGCGCTAGCAGCAATTTAATTACCAATCAGTCCTTTAAGCATCCTCTGTGTGACGCTTCCCAGCACAAACTTCAAAGATGGCGCCTTGTGTTAAATGGGAGCTGAGCTGCGGTTTCAGCTCAAAACCCATATAGAGCCACCTCGGAGGCACTTTAGTGCCTGAATGAGCCATCGAAATTCTCAAATGACTTTGGACGTCTCAATGTTTAACTGGAGGCTATGGAATCTCATCCAAGACTGGATGTTGAACAAGCAGTTGACAATACAAAGGCAGAGGGTTGAAGAAAGCTGGTGGAGAGGGAGAGCTGGGTGTCATCAGCATGTATAAACACCTCCATATATATCTTATTCTTCTTTGGCCTCCTTATCTCGAGAGACAATGGATATGCGCCTGGAGGTGGTCAGTGGTTTGTGAAGCAGCGCCTGGAGTGGCTATAAAGGCCAATTCTAGAGTGACAGGCTCTTCCACAGGTGCTGCAGAGAAATTTGTTTGTCGGGGCTGTTGCACAGATGGCTCTCCCCTTGCGCCTCTGTCTTTTTTCCTGCCAACTACTAAGTCTCTTCGACTCGCCACATTTTAGCCCCGTCTTTATGGCTGCCCGCCTGACTCCCACGACTTGTGATCAATGTCACACGATTTCATGTCACGTTTGCAGACGTCTTTAAAGCGGAAACATGGACGGCCGGTGGGTCTGATAACAGTGGCGAGCTCGCTGTACAATGTGTCTTTGGGGATCCTGCCATCTTCCATGCGGCTCACATGGCCAAGCCATCTCAAGCGCCGCTGACTCAGTAGTGTGTACAAGCTGGGGATGTTGGCCGCCTCGAGGACTTCTGTGTTGGAGATACGGTCCTGCCACCTGATGCCAAGTATTCTCCGGAGGCAGCGAAGATGGAATGAATTGAGACGTCGCACTTGGCTGACATACGTTGTCCAGGCCTCGCTGCCATAGAGCAAGGTACTGAGGACACAGGCTTGATACACTTGGACTTTTGTGTTCCGTGTCAGTGCGCCATTTTCCCACACTCTCTTGGCCAGTCTGGACATAGCAGTGGAAGCCTTTCCCATGCGCTTGTTGATTTCTGCATCTAGAGACAGGTTACTGGTGATAGTTGAGCCTAGGTAGGTAAACTCTTGAACCACTTCCAGAGCGTGGTCGCCAATATTGATGGATGGAGCATTTCTGACGTCCTGCCCCATGATGTTCATTTTCTTGAGGCTGATGGTTAGGCCAAATTCATTGCAGGCAGCCGCAAACCTGTCGATGAGATTCTGCAGGCACTCTTCAGTGTGAGATGTTAAAGCAGCATCGTCAGCAAAGAGGAGTTCCCTGATGAGGACTTTCCGTACTTTGGTCTTCGCTCTTGGACGGGCAAGGTTGAACAACCTGCCCCCTGATCTTGAGTGGAGGAAAATTCCTTCTTCAGAGGACTTGAACGCATGTGAAAGCAGCAGGGAGAAGAAAATCCCAAAAAGTGTGGGTGCGAGAACACAGCCCTGTTTCATGCCACTCAGGATAGGAAAGGGGTCTGATGAGGAGCCACCATGTTGAATTGTGCCTTTCATATTGTCATGGAATGAGGTGACGATGCTTAGTAGCTTTGGTGGGCATCCAATCTTTTCTAGTAGTCTGAAGAGACCACTGCTGACGAGGTCAAAGGCTTTGGTGAGATCAATGAAAGCAATGTAGAGGGGCATCTGTTGTTCACAGCATTTCTCCTGTATCTGACGAAGGGAGAATAGCATGTCAACGGTCGATCTCTCTGCTCGAAAGCCACACTATGCCTCAGGGTAGACGCACTCGGCCAGCTTCTGGAGCCTGTTCAGAGCGACTCGAGCAAAGACTTTCCCCACTATGCTGAGCAGGGAGATTCCACGGTAGTTGTTGCAGTGACCGCGGTCACCTTTGTTTTTATAGAGGGTGATGATATTGGCATCGCGCATGTCCTGGAGTACTGCTCCTTCGTCCCAGCACAGGCATAGCAGTTCATGTAGTGCTGAGAGTATAGCAGGCTTGGCACTCTTGATTATTTCAGGGGTAATGCTGTCCTTCCCAGGGGCTTTTCCGCTGGCTAGAGTATCAATGGCATCACTGAGTTCCGATTTGGTTGGCTGTACGTCCAGCTCATCCATGACTGGTAGAGGCCGGGCTGCATTGAGGGCAGTCCAAGTGACAGCATTCTCCCTGGAGTACTGTTCTAGGTAGTGCTCAACCCAGTGGTCCATTTGTTTGTGTTGGTCAGTGATTATGTCCCCTGATTTAGATTTGAGGGGGGCGATCTTCTTGATGGTTGGCCCAAGAGCTCTCTTCATGCCATCATACATTCCTCTGATGTTTCCGGTGTCTGAGGCCAGCTGAATATGACTGCATAGGTGTTGCCAGTAGTCGTTTGCGCAGCGCCTGGCTGTTCTTTGTGCAGTGCTTCTGGCTGCTTTAAGAGCTGCGGATGTTAAATCGCTGGGGGCTTTCTTGTGGTTCAACAGTGCAATGCGCTTAGCGGCTATGACAGGTTCCAGCTCTTCATTATGAGATTGAAACCAGTCTGCATTTCTCTTCGCACTTTTGCCGTAGGTGGTCAAAGCTGACTCATAGATGGCGTCTCTGATGTGGGCCCACTTGGTCTCAGCATCCCCTGTGGGAGTGTTTTGAAGGGCTGTTACAAGTGAATTTAGAAATTTTTGTAACAGCTGTGGGTGAGAAATTCTGCTCATGTTGATGAGCAGGTGGCCCTTCTGCTTGGAATGATGCAACTTCTTTGGTCTGAGTCTAACCTTGCTGCACACCAGGGAGTGGTCGGTGTCGCAGTCCGCACTGTGGAAGCTGTGTGTGATTTGAACACTGTTTCAGGCGGCTCGCCTTGTGACAATGAGGTCTAGCTGGTGCGAACGACGCGATCTTGGGTGCCTCCATGAAACCTGATGACAGGGTTTAGTGTGAAAGAACGAGTTGGTGATGCAGAGGTTATGATAGGTACACAACTCAAGCAGTCTCTGCCCGTTCTCATTCATCCTTCCAATGCCCTGGCGCCCAAGGCAGGAGGGCCATGAGTCATGATCGGCCCCAACCCTGGCATTAAAGTCCCCCAGCAGGAATAGGGGATGCTGCTAATGATGTTATGGAGTTCCTCGTAGAACTGATCTTTCGCTTCAGGTGGGGAGCCGTGTGTTGGAGCATAGATGCTGAGTAGGTGTACTGGACCAGAGGTGGTGAGCAGTCGGATGGACAGTATGCGTTCCGAGCCATTTGAGGGAGGCTCTATCATGTTGAGCAAGGAGTTTCTGATGGCGAAGCCCACTCCATGCTGTCTTGGTTCTTCTGCCCTGCCAGAAGAAGGTGTAGATGTATAAACACCTCCATATATATAAACATCAGCATATATATATCCCCCCATGTTTGCAGTGATGTCATCAAGGACAGCATTTACTTGAGTAATCAGATAACAGTGTGGGTGCAGGAAGAGTACCATTGCTGAGGATGCTTTGGTTACATTTGGTTAGGTAAGAATGGAACCAAGTAAAGCCATGCCCACCCATCAGGTTAACAGAGGAGATGCACTATTCTCAATTAAAAATGAATTTAATTGACCAATATTAGGTGAGAAGGGAAGCTTATTTAAAATTGACTCCTTTATATCTGGCATGGTGGAGTTGACCTCCTATTGTTCCTTTGCCTTCCTTTGGCTTCACAGAATCACAGAATTGTTACAGCACAGAAGGAGGCCATTCAGCCCATCGTGTCTGCACTGGCTCTCCGAGTGAGCAATTCACTTCGTGACATTACCCCACTTTCTCCCCGTAACCCTGTACATTTTTCCTTTTAAACTATCTAATTCGCTTTTGAACGCCTTGATTGAACCTGTCTCCATCGCACTCTCTGGCAGTGCATTCCCGATCCTAAACACACGCTGCATGAAAACGTTTTTCCTCATGTTGCCTTTGCTTCTTTTGTCAATTACCTTAAACCTGTACCATCTCATTCTTGATCCTTTCACGAGCGGAAACAGTTTCTCCCTATCTACTTTGTCCAGAACCTTCATGATTTTAAATACCTCTATCAAATCTTCTCTCAGTCTTCTCTTCTCCAAGGAAAACACATCAAAGTTCACCAATTTATCTTCGTAAAAGAAGTTCCTCATCTCTGGAACCATTCTTGTGAATCTTTTCTGCACTCTCTCCAGTGCCTTCGCATCTTACTGTGAACGTGGTGCCCGGAACTGAATGCAATAGTCCAGCTGAGGTAAACTAGTGTTATACACTCAGGTCTTTCTGTTCCTGCACCACCTTTAGAATTGTACCCTTTATTTTATATTGTCTCTCCATGTTCTTCCTACCAAAATGAATCACTTCACATTTCTCCACATTGAACTTCATCTGCCAACTTTCTGCTCATTCCACCAACTTGTCTATGTCCTTTTGAAGTTCGATACTAGATTTTCAATTTTTCCCTTTTCTGTTTCTACCTGTTTAAACTTACACTACAACTAAAGCATTAGTGTGAAGCAGTTTGCTTAGCATTGACACTGCAACTATGGTGTCACTGGAACAAAGTGCAGTGAAACCTCCTGGAATAGGGAAACTACTGTACTTTGCTTCAGTCGGTTCAGGCCTTAACCTCCAAATTACACTAACCAAGTTTAGTTTTGATGTGAAAGTAAAATTGCTTTGAAACAATACTAAACCTATGGTATAAACATGCCCTGAGTGAGACTCATATTCATTTCTGTATCAGGTCCACAGAAATATGTTGGATAATTCATCATTAGTTTTTTCGATCACAGATCATCTCTATCAGAAAATGGACTCCAAACGAACATGAATGCCAATCATAGAAACAGATTTATACTTTTAAATTAGCATGACCAATGTTCCTGCCTTCGCAATCTCTACTTGCCTTGGGATAAATAAATGGCACAGATACCCAGAGGTTAGAATTTGGAAAATCAAACCCTAATCCATGCATCATGGCATTAAAAAATAGCAGTTATTTGACGTTCAAATGAGTCAATGTTGGAAATATTCCAGCATTCTATCCCTGCTAAATTCATGTTTTTAGAATAAATTTGAAAAAGGCAAAATCAAAATAATTTGGTTTAACTTTTAGGATTAACTGCAGGTAATTAGAATATAAGACTATATTTGCTTTTATTTATGACGCATGCTAAAAACTACATTGAAATGTAAAATTTAGCTAAATCTTATTTAGTCATATAATATTTGGAGCAGTTACTACTGTGAAACATAAACAAAAATTGTTTTACTGCAAGTGCTGAATGTGTTTAATAATTTTAGAAAATGTGTGGAAAACTGTTGATAATTGCTTCTAATTTTACATCAAGTTTCTCATTTGGAGCCCAACAGGATGTACAAAATCAGAACACCAGCAGTGCCATTTAGCAGTCATAAACCAGCTGGCACCTATCAAGCTTAATCCACTTATATCCTACTTGCTGTTCCAAACAAAAAAAGGTATGTGGATCTGTATTAAGATCATATTTTTATAAAGAAGCCTGTCTTGTTGTTAAATGGCAGTTCACAAATATACAGCTAAGTCAGAGAAGATCAATCCTTATTTCCAAATAAATATAAATACTTAAGATGTTAACAGCACAAACCACAGTTTACTGCAAAAATAAATTTATATCACACCGTCTTTGGGTAATTCTCAAGTGTAGTTGCAATCTGTTGCTTGGAGTAATAAAACTAATTACATCTTGCACTTAGCATTTTTGTTAACAAGTTAGAATATTTAAACCTAATTAAATCCACAATGATTTGCATTAAAAACCCCTTCCATTTAGATGTGCAGTAAACTTTGTTTTGCTTTGTAGTACTTAGATTCATCGAGGCTTTTTCTATAGAAGTGATGTGAATTGTAGTACAGCTACAGAGTTGATACTAAGCAGAGTGTTAGAAGTCAGTGCTCTCATGTAAAGAAGTGATTGAGACTACGTAAACTATCTTACTTATCAATCAGCTTTTAACTGGAGAAGAACCAAAGAAAATTGCCTCTGAATTCAACATGTATTACCATTACACTATACTCCTCTCTGAAGGCTGATTTTGGCAACTGTTCAAAAACAGTAATTATAGGGAATGGCATGGCATGGAGGTTTGTGATTTTTCTGTTCTAATGGAATGTATATTCGATCAGTAACCTATTTAGGGGCTAATATAATTTGAGAATCCAGAAGATCCCAAAAGGATAGACTACAGATCAAGTATTTAAAATCAAAGAATGATGATTTCCTTAAGGCACACTAATGTACAGGCAGAATAAATTCATAATTGAATTCAGCTTGTTTGTCACCCTTGTCTTGCTGACTTCCATTGGCTCCCTATTTCCCATTCCATTAAATTCAAAATTATCATTCTGATTTACAAAACTCCAAGGCATTCCCGTCCTGCAGCCAAAATATCCTCCACCCCATGTGCCAGAGCATGCTCTCTGAGAGCTTTGCCTACTTATCTCTATTCCCTTTTTTGATTGCAGTGTTGATGTCATATTGCAAAGCTGCTCACTGTTCTGGGCACAAAGGCAAGATACCATGAGCCAGTGGCCATCTGACAGTTTTGATTCTAATCACCCTTCTTGAAATCAAACACCATCAGCTTTCACACAATGCATTCTATCAAGCTGCCAAGTGCTGAAAAACACAAAATTTAGGCACAGGCTAAGGAGAAAATTTTGTGAAGCTTCCAGTGCAAAAGTTCATTCATTTAAAGCATGGTTTGCAGAATCAAGCATGGAAACCTTTGCTCTTGATTCATAGTGCTCAGGTTTTATGCAGATTTCTTCTATTTTTGAATTTTTTAATCCACCACCTAAACCAGTGGTGCTAAAACTGGAAATTGCAGGAAATAGAGCTGCTCAATTTTAACTGCTCCCCATTTGGTAAAATCCCCACCTTGTACTTTCATGCACCTTGCATTAAAAGCTACATTAAATACCCCAACATACCACTGGAATTGCCAACAAGAACAGGTAAGGGTACACACTTAAAACATGATAAGCTGTGTTTTATTCTTACAGGTGCTGTGTATTTCTAGCTTTTTTTTTTAAGAGCAGGAAAGAGCTGCCTGTGACATTAGATGACATGTTTGACATTCCAAAAATATTGCAACTTCATGATACAATTCTTCATGCCAGCCCGAGTTTCTTGGTAATGCCAGTAGAGATATGCCTAAAGAGGCTGAGGTTTAATCAGGAGAGCTGACGGAGTTGTTTCATCTCTTTCAGGAAGACCTTTTCACATCATGTAACAGCCATATAGCATTGCCAATGGCCATCAAAGTTATTGTGACCCTTAATTTGTATGTGGCAGGACAGCACTGGGGACAGTTGCAGTGACAGACAGTAAATTATAAAACACTTCTATAAGAGACCTTGCATTTCCTTCTGGGAGATTATGCTGGAGATGCTGCAACAAGATTTAATGCAGTAATAAGTCAAAGCAAGCAGTCAGGTTCTCTGAGGCCTCCTGGAGGTACTGTTGGAAGAGGTGAGAGTGAGGAGGGGCATAATTTTTCCCACAAGTGTCAGGAAGATGACAGAGATTAATATATACCAAGCCTGAAGAGAGGTGGCATTGATCGTCAGTTCCAGCAGTATCACCTTCAGAACCTATGTTTCATGCAGGAAGAGGTTCCATGATCTCACAAAAGCAGCATGGATGAATACTGTGCTTCATTTCTCCATCTCTCTCTCTCAACAAAATCTAGCAACAGTCCTTATGCACCCTGAACAATTCCTTTCATTGTATCACATCCTTCAACACCTGCAGATGCACACTGGGATTGTTCCCTAATACTCAGATTCTCTAATCAGGATACAGTGTGATTCAGCAATTCATAGGTCAGTAATTTGGATACACTGTCACCACCATTTAAAGGAGCGAGCAGGGAAGCCAGCAACCTTCTTTTTCATAGTAGAAACTTTGTCAATTCTTTACTGTATTGTATTTCTCACCCACCAAATGAAAAACAATGCACAAGTGAAGAGTGGTGCCATTCAGAAACAAAGGGATTATTTAAGTAATTTTTTAACATTGGAGTAACTAAATAGAAGTAGTTATCTTTCTGTCCTGTCACCCAGTTTCTCTTACCAGGCTACCAGACTGCCTACTATTGACAACCTGTGAAGAGACTATCTGTAATGAGAATACTGGTAAGTATAAAAAACTTACCTCTGGTAATAAAAACTGAAAGTGGCGTCACAGGAAAGCTGTGACCTGATTGGCTGGTAGGGAATTTTTTTTACTGAATTTGAAAATAAAACATTGATAAAAATTGATTAAAACCTGAATTAACTAATTAATAAGGAGAGTAACTAAACCAGAGGGAGGAGATTACTGTATTTAGTTAGCATTTAATATTTATAGTAGGAATCTAGCACGAGGGACCATATAGTTACAACAATTCAGTAAGGATTTAATAAATATTTATTTATTTTAAATTAATTTAATTAGTGCTAGAAATGTATGTTAGAGGGGAGAAGTGCTTCACCTGTGAGATGTGGGAGTTCCGTGACGCTTCGAGCGTTCCGGATGACTACATCTGCAGGAAGTGTACCCAGTTGCAGCTCCTCACAGACCGCATGGATCGGTTGGAGCGGCAACTGGATGCACTTAGGAGCATGCAGGTGGCAGAGAGTGTCATAGACAGGAGTTTTAGAGAAGTGGTTACACCCAAGGTGCAGGCAGATAGATGGATGACCGCGAGAAGGGGCAGGCAGTCAGTGCAGGAATCCCCTGTGGCTATCCCCCTCTCTAACAAGTACACCATTTTGGATACTGTTTTGGATACTGTTGGGGAAGATGGCCTATCAGGGGAAAACAGCAGCAGCCAGAGCAGTGGCACCACGGCTGGCACTGTTGTTCAGCAGGGAGGGACAAAGCGCAGAAGAGCAATGGTTATAGGGGACTCTATAGTCAGGGGCACAGATAGGCGCTTCTGTGGACGTGAAAGAGATTCCAGGATGGTATGTTGCCTCACTGGTGCCAGGGTCAAGGATGTCTCTGAAAAGACAGGGAGCATTCTGAAGGGGGAGGGTGAACAGCCAGACGTTGTGGTACACATCGGTACCAATGACATAGGCATGAAGAGTGACGAGGTCCTGCAGGGGGAGTTTAGGGAGTTAGGTAGAAAGATAAAAGACAGGACCTCAAGGGTTGTAATCTTGGGATTACTCCCTGTGCCACGTGCCAGTGAGGCTAGAAATAGGAAGATAGTGCAGCTAAACACGTGGCTGAACAGCTGGTGTAGAAGGGAGGGTTTCAGATATCTAGACCATTGGTATCTCTTCAGAGACAGATGGGACCTGCACAAGAAGAATGGGTTGCATCTAAACTGGAGGGGCACAAATATCCTGGCTGCGAGGTTTGCTAGCATCACTCAGGAGGGTTTAAACTAGTGTGGCAGAGGGGTGGGAACCAGAGCAGTAGGACAGCAACTGAAATAAATGAGGGGGAACTAGTAAATAAAGCCAATAAGACTAAGTGGAAGAGCAGGCAGGGAGATGTTGTGGAGCATAGCGGGACTGGTGGTCTGAAGTGCATTGTTTCAATGCGAGAAGTATAACATGTAAGGCAGATGAACTTAGAGCTTGGATTAGTACTTGGAACTATGATGTTGTTGCTATTACAGAGACTTGGTTGAGGGAAGGACAGGATTGGCAGCTAAATGTTCCAGGATTTAGAAGCTTCAGGCGGGATAGAGGGGGATGTAAAAGGGATGGGGGCGTTGCATTACTTGTTAAGGAGGATATCACATCTGTACTGCGGGAGGATACCTCGGAGGGGTCGTGCAGCGAGGCAATATGATTGGAGCTCAGGAATAGGAAGGGTGCAGTCATGATATTGGGGGTTTTCTACAGGCCTCCCAACAGCCAGCGGGAGGTAGAGGAGCAGATATGTAGACAGATTTTGGAAAGATGTAAAGATAACAGGGTTGTAGTGGTGGGTGATTTTAACTTCCCCTATATTGACTGGGACTCACAGAGCTAGGGGCTTAGATGGGGCAGAATTTGTAAGGAGCATCCAGGAGGGCTTCTTGAAACAATATGTAGATAGTCCAACTAGGGATGGGGCCATACTGGACCTGGTATTGGGGAATGAGCCCGGCCAGGTGGTCGAAGTTTCAGTGGAGGAGCATTTTGGGAACAGTGACCATAATTCCATAAGTTTTAAGGTACTTGTGGATAAGGATAAGAGTAGTCCTCGGGGGAAGGCTAATTATAACAATATTAGGCAGGAACTGAAGAATTCAGATTGGGGGCGGCTGTTTGAGGGTAAATCAACATCTGACATGTGGGAGTCTTTCAAATGTCAGTCGATTAGAATCCAGGACCAGCATGTTCCTGTGAGGAAACAGGATAAGTTTGGCAAGTTTCCGGAACCTTGGATAACGCGGGATATTGTGAGCCTAGTCAAAAAGAGAAAGGAACCATTCGTAAGGTCTGGAAGGCTAGGAACAGACTAATCCCTTGAGGAATATAAAGACAGTAGAAAGGAACTTAAGCAAGGAGTCAGGAGGGCTAAAAGGGGTCATGAAAAGTCATTGACAAACAGGATTAAGGATAATCCCAAGGCTTTTTATACATATATAAAGTGCAAGAGGGTAACTAGGGAAAGGGTTGGCCCGCTCAAGGACAGAGAAGGGAATCTATGTGTGGAGCCAGAGGAAATGGGCGAGGTACTAAATGAGTACTTTGCATCAGTATTCACCAAAGAGAAGGACTCGGTGGATGATGAGCCTAGGGAAAGGAGTGTAGATAGTCTCAGTCATCTCATTATCAAAAAGGAGGTGTTGGGTGTCTTGCAAAGCATTAAGGTAGATAAGTCCCCAGGGCCTGATGGGATCTACCCTAGAATACTGAGGGAGGCAAGGGAAGAAATTGCTGGGGCCTTGACAGAAATTTTTGCATCCTCATTGGCTACAGGTGAGGTCCCAGAGGACTGGAGAATAGCCAATGTTGTTCCTTTTTTTCAGAAGGGTAGCAAGGATAATGCAGGAAATTATAGGCCGGTGAGTCTTACATCAGTGGTAGGGAAATTATTAGAGAGGATTCTTCAGGACAGGATTTACTCCCATTTAGAAACAAACGAACTTATTAGCGAGAGGCAGCATGGTTTTGTGAAGGGGAGGTCGTGTCTCACTAATTTGATTTGAGTTTTTTGAGGAAGTGACAAAGATGATTGATGAAGGAAGGGCAGTGGATGTTATCTATATAGACTTCAGTAAAGTCTTTGACAAGGTCCCTCATGACAGACTGGTACAAAAGGTGAAGACAGAGGGTAGCAGTGGAAGGGTGCTTTTCTGAATGGATGGCTGTGACTAGTGGTGTTCCGCAGGGATCAGTGCTGAGACCTTTGCTCTTTGTAGTATATATAAATGATTTGGAGGAAAGTGTAGCTGGTCTGATTAGTAAGTTTGCGGACGACACAAAGGTTGGCAGAGTTGCGGATAGTGATGAGGATTGTCAGAGGATACAGCAGGAAATAGATCGGTTGGAGACTTGGGTGGAGAAACGGTAGATGGAGTTTAATCCGGACAAATGTGAGGTCATGCATTTTGGAAGATCTAATGCAAGTGGGAAGTATACAGAAAATGGCAGAACCCTTATGAGTATTGACAGGCAGTGAGATCTGGGCGTACAGGTCCACAGGTCACTGAAAGTGGCAACGCAGGTGGATAAGGTAGTCAAGAAGCCATACGGCATGCTTGCCTTCATCGGTCGGGGCATAGAGTATAAAAATTGGCAAGTCATGCTGCAGCTGTACAGAACTTTAGTTAGGCCACACTTAGAATATTGCGTGCAATTCTGGTCACCACACTACTTGAAGGACGTGGAGGCTTTGGAGAGGGTACAGAAGAGGTTTACCAGGATGTTGCCTGGTCTGGAGGGCATTAGCTATGAGGAGAGGTTGGATAAACTCGGATTGTTTTCACTGGAACAACGGAGGTGGAGGGGTGACATGATAGAGGCTTACAAAGTTATGAGCGGCATGGACAGAGTGGATAGTCAGAAGCTTTTTCCCAGGGTGGAAGAGTCAGTTACTGGGGGACATAGGTTTAAGGTGAGAGAGGCAAACTTTAGAGGGGATGTGCGAGGCAAGTTCTTTACACAGAGGGCAGTGAGTGCCTGGAACTTGCTGCTGGGGGAGGTGGTGGAAGCAGGTACGATAATGACGTTTAAGAGGCATCTTGACAAATACATGAATAGGATGGGAATAGAGGAATACGGTCCCCGGAAATGCAGAAGGTTTTAGTTTAGACAGGCATCAAGAGGGCCGAATGGCCTGTTCCTGTGCTGTACTGTTCTTTGTTCTTTGTTCTTTGAGTTCTTTATGTTGTCTGACGCATCATAAATGAAATGCATGGAGTCCAGTTGGTTGAAGATCTCAAACTGGTCTATTTACAGCTAGACTATTATATACCGTACACAGCTAACTATTATAGAACCTTACTCTGGGTGTTACAGTTGCAGTGTAACACTGGCTCTGCCTCACATGACTGTGTGCTGGTATTTGGTTAATTCGCATACTAAGATCTTAAGGAGACATCATTCTTAAAGGCAATCATGCAACACTATCCACTGGAACGCCTGCTCCAGAAAATGTTTTTCTCTCGAATGTTGCAGAGTGTGTCCAGTGGATTCTCAAACTGTACAACTTTCTGCTTGAGGAGTAATCTTTGTACTTCACATATATGCATTTGTCCTGCATTGTACATGAGCTCAGGCCACATGAGACAGGCTGCACACATCACTCTAGACTCTGAACTTGCCATACCTAGTTTTTCATCTACCCAATGGACATTATTCTTAAATTATTGAATTATTTCCATTCAGTGACCTTATAAAAACTGATGTCCTGCCAATGTCCTGGGTCAATAGATTGAAAATTGGAGCATTTTTTTGCCATTCTTTTTAAAGACGCAGGGGCTGGGATTTTGTGGGGCCCTCAGAGGTGGGGGATGGGCATGGAGTATCGCGACGGGTGGCGGGGCAAGCCCGTCACCTCCACATCACCAAGCAATCTTCCCGTGGGTGGGAGAGTCTGATTGAAGCCTTTAAGTAGCCTATTAATGGTCAATTAAGGGTCTCTTTCCGCCATCGCTGCAGTCTTACCAGTGGCGGGGGGAGGGGGTGGCCTCCACCATGTGGAAAGGACATCTTGTAACATGAAGTGCCATCCCTGCAGGCTTGGGAGGTGGGTCAATTTGTGGCCCATGGAGGATCCCCACTGTATCCCCCAGGACACCCTTCCCCCGGAGAACACGATCACCCCCTCCACTCCGCCTCGCCTCACCAATCCACCGAACAGGCCCCGGCAACCCCACCTCACCTACCTCTGGTCCGGGGTTCCAGCTGGGCCTGGGTCCGAGGCCTCTGCAGTACCAACAATGGCCACTACTCCTGTACCTCTGATTGGACGGCAGCTCCAGGAAGTGGGATCACTGTCTATAAAGTAAAACTTAGTTACAGGTCCAGAGGATCACTCCGGAGGGGCGCAAAAAGGCCAACGTGGGGTTCTCCACACCTTTTTGGGCAGGCGCTGGAAGCCCTGGCTGCCATACAAAATCCAGCCCATTGTATCCAATCCCAATGTATCTAAATCATATCAGAATCAGACTAATTATAGGCACTGGGGTTTTGTTCTTCTCTCTTCTTCTCCAGGGACTGAATTTTGTATTCCTGCCACCACTTGCGGAACATGGCAGCCATCCCCCACAGGACCCATGCCGCTGCCGTGGCACAATTATGCGGTGGGAAGCCATTTAACATATTCATGGAGGCTGCCTCCCCAATCACGTGGCAGGGTCAGCTGGCGCCATTTTCCAAACACTGCCAGCCCTGCAACAGTACATCGTAAACAGAATTGACCCCTTCCCCACCCACCCCCACCCGTCAGAGTGCAGAGTTCAGCCCTTCCCCATACCCATCAGAGTGCAGAGTTCACCCCTTCCCCATCTCAGTGGCGCCAGCTTTCCCTGGACGGGAAAGTAAAGGCCCATGAGCCACACATCGGCTGTGCATCTGGAACTGTAGGTAAGATCACTGCGGTTTATATTTTAATTCATACAAATATGTTATTTAAATAGGCGAAGTTGGGTCCCATTGAAGAGCAGTGGGGGGACCGGCACATAGCTTTCCTGGTGCTGGGAAGATCGGGTCCAACAATCCCGGTGTCCGGTTCTGTGGCAGCCACTACTGCTCCGATTTTCCGCAACCCCACCCCCGGCCACAGAACCCGATGTCAGGCTGGGAACAATATCCAGTCTAAGACTCTGTTAAACTCCCTTCTGACATAAATAATGGTGTAATCAAATTAATGTCACATGATCAGTTATCTCTGCCTTACAGATTACATTAAATGCTTTTTAAAATATATTTTTCTAACATGGGCGGCACAGTGGCGCAGTGGTTAGCACCGGAGCCTCACAGCTCCAGAGACCCGGGTTTAATTCTGGGTACTGCCTGTGTGGAGTTTGCAAGTTCTCCCTGTGTCTGTGTGGGTTTCCTCCCGGTGCTCCGGTTTCCTCCCACATGCCAAAGACTTGCAGGTTGACAGGTAAATTGGCCATTCGCAATTGTCCCTAGTATAGGGAGGTGGTAGGGAAATATAGGGCACAATGGCGCAGTGGTTAGCACCGCAGCCTCACAGCTCCAGCGACCCAGGTTCAATTCTGGGTATTGCCTGTGTGGAGTTTGCAAGTTCTCCCTGTGTCTGCGTGGGTTTTCTCCGGGTGCTCCGGTTTCCTCCTACATGCCAAAGACTTGCAGGTTGATAGGTTAATTGGCCATTATAAAATTGCCCCTAGTATAGGTAGGTGGGAGGGAAATATAGGGACAGGTGGGGATGTAGTAGGGATATGGGATTAGTGTAGGATTGGTATAAATGGGTGGTTGATGGTCGGCACAGACTCGGTGGGCCGAAGGGCCTGTTTCAGTGCTGTATCTCTAAACTAGACACTGTTTCTTACTGAGACTTTGTAATGCAAAATTTCAACTAAAATATTGAATTTAAAGATTTGAATCAATCTTTTGAAGCACTGTGAAATACAACATTCATCTGTCTCTTCAACAAACTATTGATAGCCATGTCAATGCTATGCCATGTTGTATCTTTATTTGATTATTGGTTATATTCAGTAACTCTTGGCTATAATAAACACATCAGCCTCCTGTGCACTTAACTGCAGACAAGTAATTCAAGCAATGTTTTTCATTGAAGCCTAACAGGAAGATGTAAGACCCTGCTTGAGGAGATTTAACCTTTAATTATTACTGGAAGTGAGCTGCATATTGCTTTCAATTGTATTGTTTTTGTTCATAAAAGTGAAGGTTGCAGCTATTTATTTATAATGTTACAGTATTTTGAAAACATTTATTTGACTTGCTGCAGTGCAGATTAGTAATATGGCTGGGAGTGAAAGTTCCATCTGTTGTTCCAAGAGGTCTTAGAAGCATACTATTGTTCTGGGAACAAGGGGTTTAAACTCTTATATGGGATAATCGAGGGGTGAAACAGATTTACAGGAATTGATGTCGCTACCCTGCTGAGTTACAGTTTGCTGACACTTTAAAGGACTGTTGAAGGATGTGTGAAGTTAGTTAAGGGACAGGTGGTAACTTTCTAAGCACTTTCCTGGTATCCTCAAGACATCACAACGCAGACAAGTCATTGGGATAGCTGGTCAGTTGGCAGGTCATGTACTATAGCTCTATTTCTATCTGAGCAGAAACTGTCTGGTTTATCTGTCTGAAACAGAGAGCAAGGGTTATATTGGAATGAACACTAAAAGGTTCACATAATTTAAAGCTCTGTCAAATATGAAATTTCAATTTATGCCAGGGCTGTGAAGCTAGCTGTAAATCATAGATGACAAGGCACCATAATAACATAATCACTTTATCCATCTCCCACATATACACAGAACAATGCTATCATTATGGAACATCATCGATGACTTGCAAAACTAATACAAGCATACAGTGAGCAGCTTTGATATTCACTCATTGTAGCTTAAGAAATGGCACAATTTGTTTCTTCCATGTTTGATGAAGTAGAGTTAGTTCTTACAGTAAAAATCTTTTGATAATGTAATTCTAACTGGACTAGGAATAAATTATTGCAAATATGTTTTGTCATGGAACTGTTTTCTTTCTCTCTGTTTAAAAACAGCATGCCTTTAAAAACTAAAAGGCACAGTGTTCCCGCAGCTGCACCCATTTCCTAGGCAACAGCAGGAGAGAGAGGAGGTCACATGGTGTATTGCAACAGTTCACCATGCAAAGACTGGCCAGAACCAGTCTGATCTGGTGTTTGGCGAAGTGTGCTCACTGAAGGAAGGTTCCCTGAAATAAAAAAAAAACAAAGTGCTAGAAATACTCAGGATCTCTCTCACTCTTAGAAGAAAATCTACATTCCTTCAGGCCTAAACAGGACAAAACCCATGGGAAAAGAATATTTGTATTGTTGCAGGTAGCAAATTCCTTTTTTATTTCCAAAATCAGAGGTCTTTGCCTCAGAAGTGACTCTCTGTTATCTCTTTGTGTTTGCTGGAATTCTCAGTAAAGTTTCTACTGAAAGACTACTAGTTTTAAAATCCAAATAGACCTGTTGCTATACTCCTAGTTGAAAGAACTGTGTGATGCCTGCTGCAACTGAAGTACTTTGAATGCCTATCCCTTAGGGTCCATTCATCGAATTCGCCTGGAGACTTCAAGTGGCATCTGACTGTTCTACTCTGGGGACACCTCACCAACCAGGAACATAACCCACAAAGACTTACAACCCAGCTTCTTATTTATTTCTAAGAAACATTATTTTTAAACTGGTTAATCATTGTTTTTTGAATGTCTGTGTGTGCATTCGGGTTAGTGTAAATAAAAAGTTATAAAGTCTTTTCGACATAGGTTTACCTCAATAGTGTTTAAGATTTAGTTTATTAATAAGTAGTTAATTAGTTGTTGTTTAAAGATACCTGGTTTGGTCTGTTTTATTCTGGGGGGTTAATAAAGTGTTTAATTTGACTAATTTCCAGTAGGTGGGAAAACTTTAATACTATGCTATGACCTGTGGAGTAGTGGGACTGAATTGACAGTGCATTACACCCGCCTCAGTCATTACCAGAAAACAACTAAAATCTAGGTCTCAGAAATAAATTTCATTTTGAAAACTTCATTTATCAAGACATAACGTTGATCATTGATACAGTTATAGATCTCCGGGTCAAGTGATCCAGTACAACAAGGTATTTTGATTTTATGATAGATGGAAAGAGTGGCTCCAGACCCAGTACCTCCGAATCAAAATCACAACAGCAAATACCTTTCTTTTACAGAAGGGTACCACACAGATACTATTCTCACATGGTTTATTCAAATGAATAGATTAACCATATAAGGGGACACTAAACTGTGATCTGGTTTGTCTCATCGATCATACAACTCACATCCTGCAGCATCCACTTGTCTCAGAGGGCCTCAAGTGTAGCACTAGACACTGCGTGATCCTTCTCCAGGCCACCAGGCCACACACAAGACCAAAAAGAGACACAGATGGTCAGAACAAGCATCTGAATTAGGTAATGTCTATGTTGGGGGGTGGGGGGTTAATTTCCCAGGGCATTTAATTATCTTTCTTTTATGTAGCGCAAGACAGCTAAAATATTTGTAGATAGAATAAATGATTGTTCCTAACACAGGAAAATTGGGCAGCCAAAACAACACAGAAGAAAAATGGAACACCTGTACAACTTGCCTAATGTTAGATTGTTATAATAGTCTTTGCATTTCAATGATTTATGGTATAGGAAAAACTTTTGAGATTTTTCTGATATAATAAGCGGCAACTAAAGTTATTTCCATTTGAGATTGTCTATTGAATCTAAGTATTAATTTGCTTGAAAAACTTATATCTTCAAGCATAGAAGGTTTTATTCAATCAAACACTAACTTACTTCTTTCTTCGCTTCATTTCCAGATAAATGAGTCCTTGTTTTACCAGGAACAGTACTTGGGCAAACAAGCACAGGTAGTATTTTATATACATCGATATTTAAACTTACTTTGGCAGCCTTGTACTGTTCTTGTATTATCATTTAACAAGATAAACTGGATTCCAGCTGCATCCCAGACAGATCACACCATTCAACCAATCAGGTTTCTTAATTGTGTTCCTGTTTATCCTATGTGGTAGGAGAGGGTCCTAATCTCACTGTTTTTAACAAATTGGATTAATAGTGATATTAAAACCGTGAGTAGTTTAGGAATGAGTCTCTTGCTAATGCTAAATACAGCCTAAAATAACTTATATTTTTAAAGAAAGAGCATTTTAATATTATAAAATGTTAAATATTTGCATGCATTGTTTGCCTTTCTATTTAAATTTTAAATCTGTATTTACACTTGTGTATGCTTTTCTTGAGTTAGCGATGCTTTGAAGGTCATCCTCAGGTAAAGTGAAATATGCATTAGGAAGCCTATCATCTTCACTGTATCACACACTGCCTTGGAAATGGGGTCGGGTTACAGGGTTCAAAAATGTGCCGTTACTGAATGTTGGCTTGAATCCAATTGTTGGTAAAGTAGCAAGATTTTTGCTTTTTTTTAAAGGAAACAACAGGCTGGATTTTAACAAGGCCTCGACGTTGAAATCCATGGCTGGAGGGGCCTGAAGATGGCTCCGGATGAGGCCGGACACAGACCTCGACACCGGCACGGCTGGCCCAATCCTCCCAGTGGCGGCAAAGATCCATGGCGGCCACCCACCACCCCCCTCCGGCTGCTGGGCGATGGGATCACAATTTAAATATGCAAATCAATAAAGTTAATAAATTTAAATTCACTTATCTTTAATGTTGAGGGCCCGCAGTGATCATCGGTACGGTGGCCGGCATTCCCGTGCCTTCAGATCCCCATCCGGGGAAACACGCGTCACACTGGTGGAGAGGGGGAGGAGGTATGTTTATCAGTACGGGGTGTGGGGGGCGGGTGGTGGGGAACTGGGTCAAATACATGTAATGGGTGTAGGGGATGGTGGGAAGGGTTGAACCTTAAAGTTTGTGCAGTTTGGGGTGGGAAGGTCACATGTAAAAGGTAAGTGTTTTTTGGGGGGAAAGGACAAATAGTTATTGTAATTATTGTTGGGGGTGGTGGTTGGGAAAGGGGCGTAAGAAATATTTTTTTTTAATTTTGGGGAATCTTTCTTTAAAAATGTAAATATGATGAAAGGGCTGACTGCCCTTTAAAAATGGCACCAGCCCTGCGCACAGGCAGTTAACGCCATCGCGGAAACAAACAGCTTGCCCCCTCCACGTGATTGGGGGGAGGGGGGGGACGGGCCACCCAGAATATTTAAAAGAGCCGCCGCGCTTAAAATCAAGGCAGTTCTTTGGTGCGCAGCCTGCACAGGCGGGCCTCCATTTTGTGAGCTTGCCGCCGAGATCGGCAATGGGCTCTTAAAATCCAGCCCAACATATTTTAAATGGAGCGTTTGAAATTCCTACTCCATTTGGACTACATTCTGATTTTTAAAAGGCCTCTTATTGTACATGGCCCCATCTGGGTCAGTCAGGAGCACGATACACATATGTAAATTGGGATCCAATTACTTCAAAAGGACCTCGACAGTATCTCAATTGTGCAGTGCACTCATGGTGGTTGCCCTGGCAGCTATAACTAGATCTGAAGGCCGATTACTTTCCCTGATGGGGCCAGAAGAAGTAGGAATGATGCCAGGTGTTTTGATCAGGAAGTCAGCCAGTGGCATGTTAATGAGCCCTGGCTGTTAAATTCAACTGGGCTTCTGTCTGCTGCTCCTGTTCAGACCAGGTGCTCAAGAGGCCATTGCCTCCCCGGCAGTTAAAATTCCCACCATAGTGTTTATATGTTATATTTTTAGTAGTTTCTACCACAAAACAGGCAGGAAGGATTACTTTTTTCATTTCACAATAACAAGGAGTCTTCCATTCTTTAGTATTTCCATCTCTCATTTTCATTAAAAATAAATCCTTTGCAGCATTGCAAAGGCTATAAAAATGCCCAGAACAAGTCTACTGCCTTCTAGGTTAATCTTCATCAACAACAGCAGAGATATAAGTGTCATGAGTTTCTTTGTGTTATCTTAAGCAACGCAATGAGGTACATGGATTGCAGTTCCTTGAAGATCTCTAGAAGGTTTATGAACAGCTAAACTAGTACGTACAACACAGAGCAAACTATATAAAGAACCTTTGTCCAGGGTATTACAGTGCAGAGTGACTATGGCTTCTAGTCAAATGGCTACATCCAGGTAATTAGCTCATTAGCATACTGAGATCTTAAAGGGACATTACTCTTAAAGTGATCATACAACAACCCCTTTCTTTCCAAAGATAAGTCTTGTACGCCACAAGTAAAAACACATAAAATTGGATAATATCAAAATTAATTATACAGGAATAGAGATTGTAAAATTTACAAGTATAAAGATCAGCCTTGTGAAATTTACAAGTGCAGAAGCTTAAGAGTCCATATATCATTTAGGTGGTTTGACAACTCTTCAGATCTTGTTACGGTATAACCTTCTGAGGAGGTGGATTTCACCCTTGGTTGTTTTTGGCTGCAGGCATGTTGTCAATGTGTTGGTTGTTGTTCCATCACTGCATGTCAATCATGCACTATCTTCATTCTCCCTTGTGTTTCGAGCAATGTCTCCTACATCTTGGCGAATTTGCATCTAAGCTGTTGCTGTTTTTTTCTGAAGTTTCTCCATCGCTGCATTCAGTTTCTGTTGCTCTGCCTTCAGCCTGCTAACATACTCTGTTACTTTTCTCAGGGTGACCATTTTTGAGGTCTTGTCATTCTTGAAAAGTTCCAGTACCTCATCTCAAAAAGCCAACAGACAATTCTTCAACTCAATCTTCCTCTACCTCTTCAGGACATTGTGTGCCCTTTGCTTCTCCTTATCCTCAGCATATGAAGGCCTGGGCTTAAGGTTGAGAACTTTTTGGGAGAGCAGTACTTGGCCTCATGAAGGTATCTATCCTTTCTGGCTCATTTTGGTGCTGGCAGCTCTCTAGACAGTAGAGGTGGGGGTGTGGCATTGTTGTACTGCTGCTGGATTTCCAGACTGCACCATTTGATGCTGGCCAGAGTCTGTCAGCGGGTTCCAGTCCTTGGAGATTTCCCCTTGGCAATGTTCCCCACTGCCAGCCTTTGCTTCTCAATGGTTACAACATCAATCTTTTCTTCTGAGTCACAGGAGCGCGAAGAAACACTGCCTGTTGACAAAGAACTTTCACCATCTGAATTTGGGTCTTCATTATATTGGTGTGACATCTCTGAGAAGGGGCTGATACTCTCCATATTAGAACCACTGAGATCCTGGAAGAACTGTGACTCAATCTCAGACATCGAGGGCTGGACACAAGGAATGCATCCTCACTGAGGTGCAATACGGTATCGGATTTGAAATCTCCTATGGCGTCAAACCTGTCCAGGTACATTTGTTGTAAGTCCTGGACATACTCAATGCGGGTACCCTTGGTCTCTTCTGCTGTAATGGGTACCTTGGTGATCTTTTGGATAGTCACAATGTTGAGGTCTTTATCCGCTGGTAGTCCTGCCACTGCTGGTCCGCTTGTGTCTACCAGGTCAGATATTTGTGGTTTCCATGCTAACTTGCATTGTTAGTGTGCCACTGCAAGGGATGGGTGACCCAATGTATGCAGTTAACTTTGCAGTAGTCAGTTGTATCATTAATTTTCAATGACCCCGATATATATCCTTCAGGATTCAGACTGGTAGGATATTTTTAGCAGCTCCAGTGTCAATCTTAGTCCTGAGTGTGTGTTTTGCCAACTTTCTTTGAGCACATGATATTGCTAGTAGCAAAAGCTTCCAGATCTTTGACTTCATAAGCACAATGTGCTGAATTTTATAAGCCTGCGAAAAAAATGCCAAAGAGCCGCCACGATTCCAAGTGCGGTGGCTCATTTAAATAGCCGGGGCGGGCTGCCACCTCCCCGATCATGTGGAGGGAGTGGGCTGCCCATCCCCGGCAATGGTGTCAGCTGCCTGTGTGCAGGCATTGATGCCATTTTTAAAGGGCTGCCAGCATATTTAAATATTGAAAGAAAAATTTACTGAAATGAAATATGTCTCTTTTTCTCCTCTCCCACTCCCAATAACAGTTAAATTAATTATTTTCCCTTTCACCCCAAAACACTTTCCTTTACCATCTGACCTCCCCCCCACCAACAAAAAAACTGCCCAAACTTTAAACTTCAACCCTTCCCACCATCCTCTAAACCCATGATGTTAATTTGAACCCCCCTACCCCCACCCAACACACTCTGAGAAACTTATCTCCTCCCATTCCCTACCAGTGTTGCACCTCGTTCCCTTGGACAGGGATCCGAAGCCGCGGGAGTGCCGGCCACTCGGCCGAAGACATCAAGATTAATGGTAATTGCATACTAATCTATTAATTTGCTTTATTTGCATATGGCGATTGTGCTCCCGGCACCGAGCGGCAGGGGGCCCGCCACCTCCAGGAGGATCGGGCCAGGCCCTGTGAATGTTGAGGTCCATGGTGGGCTACATCTGGGGCCATCTTCAGGCCCCCCCCCGCCACGGATCCTGACGTCGAGGGCTCCTTAAATTCCAGTCCAATGTGTCAGGTTCACAATATGAAGTGCCTACTCATCTTCTGACTAAGAATCGCTCCACTCTGAGTTTGGTCTCAAGTCTATTTTGCTGTAGACATCATGTATCAGCTTGCATTTACGCAGGTCTCTGGCGCTGTCCTTGCTGCTGTTGCCATGTTGCTGTGCCTATCTTCTGTTTGTTTGTGTCCAATTGTGACTTCTGGTTGCGTCTTTGTAGCTGGATTTCTTAAATAGGCGGACCCAGTGTCCTTTTGCACCGCATGCCTTGCACGGATCTTGAAATGCAGGACAACTTTGCAGTGAGTGAGACAAACCACATTTACCAAACAGCTTGCTTTTTGATACCTGGTTAACGAGCCAATACTGTCGGTTGCACCTCTTGCCTGCAGATGCTGTTGTCCAGCTACAATGACTTCGTATTTCCCGCCATCTCTAGATGCGCATCAATGCTGTAACCTTTCTTTTTCACCAAGAGGTCTTTGTCTCAACACCTATTGAGGCTTTTCAAAATCATCAGCTCCATTATTTGCTCCGACAGCTCAGTTTCTGAAAAATCACATTCGTTGCCCTTATTACAGCATCAAATTGATCTATTGATTCCTGTGGCTATTGCCTGTAGGACATCAATTCCAGGTAATGAATTCTAAAATTCTCTCTTACCTGAAACTGATCTTCTAGCTTTTTCCATATCTTTGCGGGAGCTTTCTGGTCCTCTTCAGATAAGCCAGAGGTATTGATTCTGTATAGCTCCTCATTTCCAACTGCTATCAATATTTTCAAAGCCTGCTTCTCTGGTTCTGCAACCGCTTGGTCTAAGAAGCACAATAGCAATCTTTGTTTAAAAAGTTTGAACTCGGATAGGATATCAATAGCTTTCCAGCTCATGCTGGAAAATTTGATATCCATCCTTCTGCTGTTCTTTAGCGTTCTGCTCTATATTTAACTTTGTTCTACACTGTATTTATTATGATTTTTCTATTTGTGGCTTAAAACTTGTATTAAAACTTGTTCTATTAGCTCTGTGCTGTTTCTCCTTTAAGAAATTGTTTTTTCCCAGGCTAGCTGCTTTGACAGAGTGCAACAGGTGCTTGACAGTGTTCTCATCTTTTTTTCTCTTTCAGCACTTTGCTTATATGTTTACACAGCATTTCAAGGCAGTTCAAGCTTTGCCCTTTTGCTTTTTTTGCTGAAGTTTATTTAACTTCTTCACACTTGATTGGTTTAATGATTTTTTTCAGCTTGACTGCTATAATGGAGCTTCTGGGGTTTTCTGCACTTTCTTCACTATCGGACTTTTTTTTTCCAGTTCGCGCACTTTTCAGGGTTTTCTCCTTTTTTCTCGTTCACATGGAGCCTTTAGAAAATGAGTTTTTTTAAACTCTTCAAAGGCTTTGCTCTTTTTTAAACGGGCTTTCTGGTTCGTCAGCACAATTACTTACCCGAAAGCTTGCTTTTCAGACATGCTTCTGTTATATGGAACTTTCCTCAGCCTCCTAAGGTATGTAGATATCTTTCACTCTTTTCAGGCACTTGTTTTAAAGTTTCCTCACTTGTTTGCTGTTTTACCCATGGTCTTCAAGCTTATAACTTGTCTTTTCACCACCGCTACCAACATATCACGAGTTTCTTTGTGTTATCTTAAGCAACACAATGAGTTACGTGGATTCCAGTTCCTTGAAGCTCTCTAGAAGGTTTATTCACATTTAAACAAGTACTTACAACACAGGACAAACTATATACAGAACCTTTCTCCAGGGTGTTACAGTGCAGAGTGACTATGGCTTCTAATCACATGGCTACATGCTGGTACTTGGCTCTTTAGCATACTGAGTTCTTAAAGGGACATCACTCTTAAAGCGATCATACAACAATAAGAACACTTAGAGTTCATCACTGTGTCATGGTCCTGTAGTTTTGTTTTCGGAATATGCGGTTTGCCTTTAAGGCTTGCAAGGGATCAGTATTGCTTTAAGAGCTGGCAACCCTCAGGAGTTATAGGAAGGTGTATTTTCATTGCCTTAGAAACAGCCATTTGGAGACTGCGATTTAAAGAGTACATTCTCATTACCATAGTTGCAGCCACTGGAGTGAGTCTGATACGATACAGAGGACACAGCTGTGATGAGCACACCTGAAAAAGAACTCTCAACCATTTAAACTGAAGGAAGAGGATTTTAGTCTATTATTATATCTCAAAATTCTAAGAAAAAGTCAAGCCAAAACAGAGATGTCTGGTAATTTAAATTGAAGGGAAGTTAGACTGTGACAATATTTTATCCCTCAAAAACTCTAAAGTCAGATTGATTCTGTTGAAAGTGTTTACAAGTTGTTAATTGTTGAAATTCACTGGAGAAGGAAAACAACATTCTGTGAGGACTTCAAGCAACATTGGACTGTAAATTTGCAAGGACTCCAATTTTTTCTATTTTAAATGTTGTTTATATCTTCATAGTGTTTAATAATGTAAGTAACAACATGAAAAAAGGAAAGAAGGTACCAGCCCTTCGCTTTGCAAGCTGGAACGTCAGAACTATGTGTCCTGGCCTGTCGGAAGACCTTACACAAATCAACGATTCTCGGAAGACCGCCATCATTAACAACGAGCTCAGTAGACTCAATGTGGACATTGCAGCACTTCAGGAGACTCGCCTCCCCGCGAGTGGCTCTCTAGCAGAGCAAGACTACACCTTCTTCTGGCAGGGCAGGGATCCTGAAGAACCAAGACAGCATGGAGTGGGCTTCGCCATCAGAAACTCCTTGCTCAGCATGATAGAGCCTCCCTCAAATGGCTCGGAACGCATACTGTCCATCCGACTGCTCACCACCTCTGGTCCAGTACACCTACTCAGCATCTATGCTCCAACACTCTGTTCCGCACCTGAAGCTAAAGACCAGTTCTATGAACAACTCCATAACATCATTAGCAGCATCCCCAACACCGAACACCTATTCCTGCTGGGGGACTTTAATGCCAGGGTTGGGGCCGACCATGACTCATGGCCCTCCTGCCTTGGGCGCTATGGCGTTGGAAGGATGAATGAGAACGGGCAGAGACTGCTTGAGTTGTGTACCTATCATAACCTCTGCATCACCAACTCGTTCTTTCACACTAAACCCTGTCACCAGGTTTCATGGAGGCACCCAAGATCACGTCGTTGGCACCAGCTAGACCTCATTGTCACAAGGCGAGCCGCCTTAAACAGTGTACAAATCACACGCAGCTTCCACAGTGCGGACTGCGACACCGACCACTCCCTGGTGTGCAGCAAGGTTAGACTCAGACCAAAGAAGTTGCATCATTCCAAGCAGAAGGGCCACCCGCGCATCAACACGAGCAGAATTTCTCACCCACAGCTGTTACAAAAATTTCTAAATTCACTTGTAACAGCCCTTCAAAACACTCCCACAGGGGATGCTGAGACCAAGTGGGCCCACATCAGAGACGCCATCTATGAGTCAGCTTTGACCACCTATGGCAAAAGTGCGAAGAGAAATGCAGACTGGTTTCAATCTCATAATGAAGAGCTGGAACCTGTCATAGCCGCTAAGCGCATTGCACTTTTGAACTACAAGAAAGCCCCCAGCGATTTAACATCCGCAGCACTTAAAGCAGCCAGAAGTACTGCACAAAGAACAGCTAGGCGTTGCGCAAACGACTACTGGCAACACCTATGCAGTCATATTCAGCTGGCCTCAGACACCGGAAACATCAGAGGAATGTATGATGGCATGAAGAGAGCTCTTGGGCCAACCATCAAGAAGATCACCCCCCTCAAATCTAAAGCGGGGGACATAATCACTGACCAACGCAAACAGATGGACCGCTGGGTTGAGCACTACCTAGAACTGTACTCCAGGGAGAATGCTGTCACTGAGACTGCCCTCAATGCAGCCCAGCCTCTACCAGTCATGGATGAGCTGGACATACAGCCAACCAAATCGGAACTCAGTGATGCCATTGATTCCCTAGCCAGCGGAAAAGCCCCTGGGAAGGACAGCATTACCCCTGAAATAATCAAGAGTGCTAAGCCTGCTATACTCTCAGCACTACATGAACTGCTATGCCTGTGCTGGGACGAGGGAGCAGTACCCCAGGACATGCGCGATGCCAACATCATCACCCTCTATAAAAACAAAGGTGGCCGCGGTGACTGCAACAACTACCGTGGAATCTCCCTGCTCAGCATAGTGGGGAAAGTCTTTGCTCGAGTCGCTCTGAACAGGCTCCAGAAGCTGGCCGAGCGCGTCTACCCTGAGGCACAGTGTGGCTTTCGTGCAGAGAGATCGACTATTGACATGCTGTTCTCCCTTCGTCAGATACAGGAGAAATGCCGTGAACAACAGATGCCCCTCTACATTGCTTTCATTGATCTCACCAAAGCCTTTGACCTCGTCAGCAGACGTGGTCTCTTCAGACTACTAGAAAAGATCGGATGTCCACCAAAGCTACTAAGTATCATCACCTCATTCCATGATAATATGAAAGGCACAATTCAACATGGTGGCTCCTCATCAGAGCCCTTTCCTATCCTGAGTGGTGTGAAACAGGGCTGTGTTCTCGCACCCACACTTTTTGGGATTTTCTTCTCCCTGCTGCTTTCACATGCGTTCAAATCCTCTGAAGAAGGAATTTTCCTCCACACAAGATCAGGGGGCAGGTTGTTCAACCTTGCCCGTCTAAGAGCGAAGTCCAAAGTACGGAAAGTCCTCATCAGAGAACTCCTCTTTGCTGACGATGCTGCTTTAACATCTCACACTGAAGAATGCCTGCAGAGTCTCATCGACAGGTTTGCGTCTGCCTGCAATGAACTTGGCCTAACCATCAGCCTCAAGAAAACGAACATCATGCGGCAGGATGTCAGAAATGCTCCATCCATCAATATTGGCGACCACGCTCTGGAAGTGGTTCAAGAGTTCACCTACCTAGGCTCAACTATCACCAGTAACCTGTCTCTAGATGCAGAAATCAACAAGCGCATGGGTAAGGCTTCCACTGCTATGTTCAGACTGGCCAAGAGAGTGTGGGAAAATGGCGCACTGACACGGAACACAAAAGTCCGAGTGTATCAGGCCTGTGTCCTCAGTACCTTGCTCTACGGCAGCGAGGCCTGGACAACGTATGCCAGCCAAGAGCGACGTCTCAATTCATTCCATCTTCGCTGCCTTCGGAGAATACTTGGCATCAGGTGGCAGGACTATATCTCCAACACAGAAGTCCTTGAAGCGGCCAACACCCCCAGCTTATACACACTACTGAGTCAGCGGCGCTTGAGATGGCTTGGCCATGTGAGCTGCATGGAAGATGGCAGGATCCCCAAAGACACATTGTACAGCGAGCTCGCCACTGGTATCAGACCCACCGGCCGTCCATGTCTCCGTTATAAAGACGTCTGCAAACGCGACATGAAATCGTGTGACATTGATCACAAGTCGTGGGAGTCAGTTGCCAGCATTCGCCAGAGCTGGCGGGCAGCCATAAAGACAGGGCTAAATTGTGGCGAGTCGAAGAGACTTAGTAGTTGGCAGGAAAAAAGACAGAGGCGCAAGGGGAGAGCCAACTGTGCAACAGCCCCAACAAACAAATTTCTCTGCAGCACCTGTGGAAGAGCCTGTCACTCCAGAATTGGCCTGTATAGCCACTCCAGGCGCTGCTTCACAAACCACTGACCACCTCCAGGCGCGTATCCATTGTCTCTCGAGATAAGGAGGCCCAAAAGAAAAAAAAAAAGTGTTTAATAATTTAGTTCTTCTGATTAAAGAGTTAATTTATTGATTTAAAGATACCTGGTTTGGGTAGCCTCATTCGGGGGTTAATAGATGGTACAATTTGGCTGGGTCTTTCTTTAATTTGGAAAGTTTTAAATGATATGTTAGCCGATCTGTGGAACGACAGGATTGAATTAACAGTGCGTTGGTCCCACCACAGTCAGAATCGTATATTTTGATTGGGGGCGTTGACAAAAGCGGTCGGTCGTAACAACTGTCACAAGTGTTGTCACAGATCTGGGGTCAGATTGCATTAGACAGTAACATGCATTTACTGAGGTTTGATACCATTTTGGATTGACGGCAAGTGTAGTCAACCTGTCAGAAAATGCACACATTTTTGAAAATTTGTAACTATAAAATGGTAACTTCACTTTATAAATAGGAAGGCTGCTTGAATTTCTCTTCTTGTATCATTTTGGAGTTTGCAAAGTTTATCCAGACCTCTACCACCAGCCCCACCCCACAACCCCCCTGACTGCTTTAATGTCCTAGCCAGCACAGCACAGTTGCAGACCAGGTAATTTGAGTACAACAACATCAACAGCAACTTATATTTGTATAGCACCTTTAAAGCAATAAAACATCCTAAGTCACTTTATAGGATCATTATAAAACAAATATGACACCAAGCCACATAAGGAAATATTAGGTCAGATGACCAAATGCTTGGTCAAAGAGGTAGGTTTTAAGGTGTGTTTTAAAGGTGAAAGGCGCAGTAGAGATAGGGAGAGGTGTAGGGAGGATATCCCAGAGCTTAGGGCCTAGGCAACTGAAGGCGCGACCACCAATGGTGAAGCGATTAAAATTGGGAATGCTCAACAGGCCAGAATTAGAAGAAAGCAAGTATCCCGTAGGGTTGTGGACCTGGAGCTGATTACAAAGGTAGGGAGGGGAGAGGCAATGGATAGATTTGAAACAAGGATGAGAATTTTAAAATCAAAATGTAGCAAAAATGTTAAAATCATTTTAAAATCAAGAGGTAACAACTTAAACATGGTATCTAATGTAAGTGAGAATAGAAGCAAAATACTGCAGATGCTGGAAATCTGATAAAAAACAGAAAGTGCTGGAAATACACAGCCGGTCTGGCAGCATCTGTGGAGAGAGAAACAGAGTTAATGTTTCAGTTCTGTGAGAATTGGACAGCTTGCATCGAAAGTAAAATCTGTTCTGCTCTAATGCCCCTTGTAGCAGTCACTGAGGAGTCCTCTGAATTTTTTTTTATTCATTCATGGGATGTGGGTGTCGCTGGCTCAGCCAGCATTTATTGCCCAACCCTAATTGCCCTTGAGAAGGTGGTGGTGAGCTGCCTTCTTGAACCGCTGCAGTCCATGTGAGGTAGGTACACCCACAGTGCTGTTAGGAAGGGAGTTCCAGGATTTTGACCCAGCGACAGTGAAGCTCGGCAGTGAAGTGCAGCTAGGCCTCCATTTTATTTCTGGATCTAACAAAACCAAGGCCTCAGCGCCAGCAATGTCAAAGGTCAGCCCTTTTTTAATCGCAGAGTTGATCGTACCCTGGCCCTTGAGGAAGCTAGCAACTCGGTAAAAGTAAATGGCTCTATCTCAGTGCTGCTTTGACATCACGCCAAAGCTGATGAATTCCTCAGCCCTCCTGTAAAGTGCATCAGTGACATGGTAAATGCATGCCCACACTGCAACATGGCTGATTTAACAGAGATCGCCCATGCCTTCCGGAAATGAGTTTGTGCTGTATAATTTAAGTATGGCAGTCACCTTCATAACCACAGAGCCAGTACTGCAGGCAGATAAGTGACACTGCAGTGGATAACAGAGCTGCCCCACTGCCTCTTTAAGGTCCACATATGACCTGTACTGCCTGATGTTTTATGGGAGGGATCATTTCTAGTGTGCTGCATCTTCTTTAATTGCTGCCAGAGTCTTGTTTGTTCCATCTTGTGCTGTTCCTCCTCTTCCTTCATGATAATAGAAAGGGTATGTCCATTGGGAATGCCAAAGCTGTTCCTGAAAATCTGTCACTGGTCTGACCCTATTAGAAGCAATGAGAAGCAAGTTCTGGTGCATGTAAGTATCATGACAAAATAAACAAATTACTGCTAAGTGTTTCCCAGCCCCAGAAATCATTAATGAAACTCTACAGGCTCAGAAACGTTTCACTTCCACCTGTCTCAGCTGATCCTGGCAATGGCTATACCTAGTAATTGTCTGTCTAAGCTACTCTGATTGGGTGCAAGTATAGAAGCAGGGAGCTGCAGTGTCATTAGGCCTTAACATCATATATTTAAATAAGTTTCCCCCCTTCCCTACCTTGGTGGCGCCAACTTTCCCTGGAAGGGAAATTGAAGGTGCGTGAGTGCCGCCTGTCGCATGGACGATCCCAGACAGCCGGTAAGATCGCATGGAATTGTAGATAAATTTATTCATGAGGTGTATTTAAATATTTAAATTCGGGTCCCATCGCCTCACCGCCGCCGGGAAGATGGGGACCGGCAATCCCAGTGTCTGGCTCCATGGCGGGCTGCTGCCGCTGCAATCTTCCGGCCTCCCCGCCACAGAGCCTGCCGCGGAAGCTCAACAAAATTCAGCCCGTGATGTGTAAGATACCACAGGAAAGCCCACCAAGGCATGTGCATCTGAGCTGGTGTACGTTATCATGAGTCATGTGTCAGTGCATCTTCAGAGTGAGTGACCTCCTCTGAGAAGCCTTCATCTTCTTGTACCATATCTTCTAAGATGCCAGATGGGCCTGTGGGAGATGAAAGACATGAATTAGAACTGGCAAGGTAAGAAGGTGTTAAGTCATCATTTGCGCCTTATCATATTTCACAGGCTGCTAACATCCACTCAGTATATGTGAGTGTTGTATGTCATGTGGCTGTGCGATATTTAATTCTGTCAGCAGATAGCTGAAAGGCCCCCATCTCTCCATCTCCAATGGTCAGGCATGCTGAGACTCAACTTATCTCCACTCCTCCTCCTCCACTGGCGGAATGGAGATTGAAGGCCGCTTCCAGTTCTCTGCCTCTCCCGAGTGTTCTGTGCTCTCTTCTGCAAGAAAGGAAAGAAGAAACCTATGAGTGAGAGTTATGGAATGTTTTGAGAGGATGGATAGACAATATCTGTTGAGGGTCACTATGAGGGATAGGAATGACATTGCATTAAGATGAAGGTGAGTGTAAGTGATAGATGGCCAGATGAGGATGTGAGGAGGTGCATAGATAGAGAAGGGTGGTTGCACCTGCAAGATACGTTGCTATGAGGAGTGATGTGCAGGAGTAAGCTTGGGAAGGCAGAGTGAGGGATTGGAGTTAGACTCTCTCCTTTTATGACCTGGGAGAAGCCAATAAAACTATTTCAGCACTGCATCCGAGAGCGTGGAACCATACTCCTGCTGCTAACCTCCTCTGCAATCTCCAGCCACATCGTCTTGTTCTAAGGCAGGCTTCTCCCTCCCAGGACAGGGAAGAGAATCTCTCTGTGGGCCTCACAGACTGTAACATCAGCTCTAGGGAGGCATCTGTGAAGATGGGAATTAAGCATTGCAGGATACAACATATCTAAAAAAGAGAGATAGAAAAAGGGGAAGTAGAGTAGCTGTACTTTTTAGGGATAACATAATGGCAGTAGAAAAAAGGGAAACAGCTATCAGCAAGACAAAAATAGAATTCATATAGATAGAGATAAAAGATAATAAAGGATTAATCACACCAGAGGTGTAGTCGACAGATCACCTAACAGTGGAAGGGAGATGGAAGAAGAAATATACAGGCAAATTAGGGAGTTGAGTATAAAAGGTAGAATAATAATATTCATGGGGGATTTCAACTACCCTGATATTAATTGGACAGAAGAGGTAGGTAAAGAGAATAAGGTGATATTGGAGTTTCTACAGTGTGTACAGGACCCTTTTCTAACCCAATATGTAAAAAGTCCAACAAGGAAAGAGTGGCTATTAGATCTAATAATGGGGAGTGAACCAGAGCAGATAAGAGAAGTAAAAGTAGAATAGCTGGTCAATATTGACCATAATATAATATGCTTTAAGATGATAATAGAGAAGGACATGAGTATGACAAAAGACAGATTAATAGATTGATGAGAAGCTGATTTTGAGGGGCTAAGGATAGGACTTAGGAAAATAAAATGGGCAACAATATTGGCAAACAACAATGTATAACAACAATAGGAAACAATTAAAACAGTATTGCTGAGAAAAGAGACAGGCTGCCAAAGCTTTTCATTTTACGCTCATCAGTCAGGCTTGCTAGAAGATGTATACGCAGGGACCTGTCTCTGCAGGCAAAAGGAACATGTCCAGATTTGAATTAAACAAAAGAGTGGGGGCAATAGTTCCCTGGTGCATTCTCCATGGCAACGCCTCAACCAGTCACAGTCGACTTGCCAACCAATCTCTTGCGGGATAAATTGTTGCTCCCTTTGAAATTTGGCATTCTTGCATCTGTCCTGATGAGTGCAAGACTAAAAGCTTTGACAGCACGTCTCTTTTCTCAGCAATACTCAAGTTCTGTACTACCAAGTGGCTAATTAAACAGTGTTCAACAGAGTGCAGGAAAAATATATTCCGCTAAAAGGAAAGAACGAACTAAACACTGGTGAGACTCTATGGATCAATAAAGACATAAGGGACCAGTTGAGGGTTAGGAAAGAGGCATATATTAAGCAAATAGATAACTAGATGATAAGAGAGAATACAAAGAGAATAGGAGAAAAGTCAAAAAAACAATTAGGAAGGCAAAGAGGAACTATGAAATTAAATTATCAAGGCTCATAAAACAAAATAGTGAAATATTTTACAGGAAAATCAATAAAAAAGGAAGGCTGTGATGGTAGTAGACCATTTAAGGTTAAACAGAATAATACCACAGGTAATGATAGAGGACAGAAATGTTAAATAATTATTTTGCTTCAGTGTTTCCCAAGTAGACATGACATTGAATGATGAGATCTGCAATGAAAAATGCATTTAAAATAAAAAAAGGGAAATATTGAATAAAATAATCAAATTCAAAGAAGATAAAACCCCTGGTCTGGATGGATTACATCCACGTATTTTAAAAGAATCTAAGACATTACTGCACATAATAACTAATTCATTAGAAGACGTAGAGCCGACTGGTGGATAGCGAATGCAATTCCTATAATTAAGAAAGGGGACAGAACATGTGCAGGGAATTACAGACTAATCACCTTAACATTGGAGGAAAAATAATGGAATCCCCACTAAAGGAGGGAACAGAAGAATAGATAGAAATTAAAAATTTAGTGAAGAATCGTCAGTGTCAATTTCAAAAGGAAAATCTTGCTTGACCAACCTTATTGAATTTTTTGAAGAGCTAACAGAGTAAACAGTGATAATGCAGTAGATGTAATTTATCTGGATTTTCAAAAGGCCTTCAATAAGTTTCCCCATAATAAACTAATGAGTAAAGTCATAGAATGTGAAGTGAGGGGATGAATGGAAGAATGGATTGCTAGCTGGCTTCAAGACAGAAAGCAGAGAGTGGAAGTAAAGGGTAGTTATTCAGAATAGCAGAAGGTGAGAAGTGGTGATCCACAAGAATCAGTCCTGGGACCACTGCTGTTCAAAATTTATATTCATGATTTGGACTTTGGAATCAGAAACACAATTTCTAAATTTGTGGGTGACACCAAATTGAAGGGGATAGTCAGTGTTGAGGAGGGCTGCAACATATTACAGGAGGACATTAATAAACTTGCAGAATGGGCAAATAATTGGCAAATGAAGTTCAACATAGATAAATGTGAGATAGTACATTTGGTCCAAAGAATAGGCAGGTCACTTATTACTTGGAAGGTGCAGTCTAGTTGGGTTAGAGGAACAAAGGGATCTTAGAGTACAAATGCACCAATCACTAAAAGTTGCACCACAGGTGAGCAAGGCAATTAAAAAAGAAAAAAACAAGCATTAGGTTTTATTTCTAGAGGAATGGAATTGAAAAGTAGGGAGGTTATACTAAACCTGTATCCAACCTTGTTTAGACCACTCTTAGACTACTGTGTGTAGTTCTGGTTGCCATACTATAGAAAGGAGTGAGTGCAGAGAAGATTTACAAAGGTGATAACAAAAATGCATGGGTATACATATCAGGAAAGGATTGACAGGCTGGGCCTCTGTTCTCTTGAAAGAGGAAGGCTGAGGGGTGACCTAATAGAGGGCTTTAAAATTATGAAAGGTTTTGATAGTGTGGATACAGAGAGAATGGTTCCTCTGGGAAGGATAACTAGAAGCCACCAATATAAGATAGTCACCAAGAAATCCAATGGGGAATTCAGAAGAAACCTCTTTATTTGAAGAGTGATGAGAATGTGGAACTCGCTCCCACAGGGAGTGGTTGAGATGAATTGTATAGATGAATTTAAGGGCAAGCTAGACAAGCATAAGAGGGAGAAGGGAATACAGGATTATGATGATAGATTTAGATGAGGAAAGATGGGAGGAGGCTCGAATGGAGCATAAACACCGGCATGGACTGGTTGGGCTGAATGGCTTGTTTCTGTTTACATTTACATTTCAAAATTGCGTCGCTCGAGGCTTGGGGGTCAGGTCCAAGGAAATTACCAGGCTTTAGGTACCTGACACTGTTTTGAAAATCCAGCCCTCTGTTTCTCTCTCCACAGATGCTGCCAGACCTTTTGAGTATTGTCAGCATTTTCTTTTTTTTTGTTTCAGCGTTTGTGTTGAATTAAAACCCAGATCCCAGATTAAATGAAGTGAGGATCCAGAGTTTGGACCGTTTGCTGTGGCAGATTCAATCTTCTGGGATGATTATGGTCCGCTTACTATGGTTGATCCTACTTGTTCAAAATCTTTTTGAAGAACAGCAAAAAAACTCCTGCTGAGGGAAAACCATCTTAATTCCTGGAATATATTGAATATCTGCCCTTCCTACCTGAAGTATTTTTGTAAGATCATGATATCAAGCAAACAGTTCATGTCATTCCTTTGTGGCAATTTTCTCAGCATCATCAATCAATATTGTCTTACATTGATTTTTGCCATTGGTGTCTGTTTTGTTATTTTCTGTGGATTACTCAGGTTTATCCCATGTCATTTCACCTCAAGGAACCAATTGTTCATGCTCTTAGGAATTCCACTGACCTTTTAACATCCAAAAATTGTTAACCATGGCTAGTAGTTTCTCTAAGCTTTCTTATAAATGGCATCACTACCTGATAAATAGTATTTATGTAATCTAAGATTTTATGGCCTAAATTTGTACAGACACATTGCTAACAAAAACTTCATAATATCTAGACAATGAAAACAAAAGAGCAACTGCATCTTTAATTAAGTTGGAACGAACAAATTCTTGATTAGAAATCAGTCCAAATTTCTCCTCCACTCCTTACATAAACAGTAAAATATGCTTTTAACTCCAGCTGCGACTTGAAGCAAAACTATGCCATGATCTATTTATGCTCTTGAAAAGATATATTTGAAGCTTAGTTCATCACACTTTGGTTGTGTTGAATTCCATATTTATTTTGCCATTGGAGCAATTTTTGTTCTGTTTTATGAGACTCATAACACCACTAAAAATCTGTTCTTAATAATGTCAAAGTCAATTGACAGCAGCTGCAAATTGGCAAATAAGATATTACATGCTGCACACCATGTGGTACCTAAGTCATTTACATGTACATAATTCTAATTGATGTGCTATTGCATTTGAAAATTGTATTAGTGCAAATATAACATAAAAATCATGGTCGCAAGGAAGCTTTAGCCTTCATCAACACAAAAATATTGCACAAGAGAAAAAAGTGACTATTATTTATGACACTTCTTAACTGAGAAGGCTCTCTGATATACAATTGCCTCTATGATAATACATACTGTTCAACAACAGAGAAACAATACAAATTATCACTATGGAAAGTTTCATTCATTGCTTAAAGACACAGGGTAAGTTAAATCTTCACCCGTCTGATGGAATCTGGGTGGAAGGGCAGTTAAAATGACTAGTGCAACCTACCCACTGTCCCCCACTCCTCTCCAATTCCAATGGCTTCTCTTAGGTTTTGATATTAAAATACTCTTTATAGCAGGCGAGCAGGCCACCTGCCAGAAGGCAGTGGGGTCCTCCGTTAAATATTCAGATTGGGATCTGGTGATGCCATTGGGCCCAATTGCAATATTAACCCCAGGCCTGTGGCTTTTCTGCCAGGCTGAATGCATTGGGATGAGGAGCCAGGCAAATTAAAAGCCCAGAAAGGTAAATTTCTTTCATTTTGAGGAGTTATGTCCTAGTGGGTTAGGAATAACAAGTGTTTCCCCCCACCCCCCACCCCCCAGGCCCCACTGTAGGAGACGTTTCTCTCTTGGGATTCATATGTCTTCAATGGATTCCGAAGCTGGTGAGAGAGATGAAAGCAGACAGGAGAGGTGGCGGCAAGCCAGCCATGAGAGGCCTTTATGGTCCAGGAGTAAACAGCTTTCTGAGTTCAAATTCTCTGTGGCAAAGTTAAAAAAAAAAACTCCAACAGCCAGTTAGTCATGTGACTAAAGTGGTCTGGCCGCATCTGTTTGTATATTTGGCCATCTGAGCA